>NW_006921739.1:5206233-5221233 GCF_000298275.1 Orycteropus afer afer | reverse complement strand
TCCACAGAGATCACAGCCAGAAAAAGCCTCGGAAGCAGTCCTCCTCTGCTGCACACGGGTCACCAGGAGGTGCAATCAGTGGGTTTGGTGTTTTTGATTTATCTTTTTGATGTAAAATGTATAGTCAAGAAGACACAATATCTATTCCCATATGTAAATAATGATACCTGGATCAATGTCACTTTCCAAACTCAATCAAACCCTTTTAATATTCACAAGCTTGCTATGGTTTTAAATGAATAGAATCAATTTATTATCTGATGGTAGATTAACCAAGGGATTAACTGTGGTAAAGCTTCAATTCCAATATGCTTTCCCTATAAGAAGGCTATGGGAACCTGTTGACAAGGCCCTGGGATCAGATTTACCTGTGCTCATTTAATCCAGCTGTGTGACTTTGGGCACGTTATTTAACCTCACTGAGTCTGAGTCCTTGCTACCTCTATTGCAAAGGTGGTGGTGTTGTTGTTGTTATGTGCCATTGAGTCAGACCTGATTCATGGCAATCCCTCCTTGGGTTTCCCAGGCAGTATCACTACGGAAGTAGATTGGGCTGCCCAACCTTCCTTCCAAGGAGTGGCTTGTGGGTTTGAACCGCCAGCCTTCTGGCTAGCAGTCAAGTGCGTTAGGCACTACACTACAGAGCTCCTTAATTGCAAAGGTAGGAGTAGTAATATCTTCCTCAAAGTTTTATGCTGTGGATAAGATAACGTATGAGTAAAATGTCTGGCACAAATAATAAATGTTCATTTTTCTTGGGCTACCTTCTACTACCATTTGGTCTGAATTTTCAAATTGTAAATTTAATATAACATTTGTCTAATAAAATCATTATTAGGTTACTTCAACAAAATTAGGTAATGTATTCTAAACCAAAAATAAAGGAGTTATGAGTTGTCTGTTATGTTGGATTAATCTGTATCAGCAATCCCTTCCACTAGAGAACATACGCAAGAGATAGGCTATAAATCTAAAAGTAGACTGAAGAACTTACTTTAAAAAAAAAAAAAAAAAGGTAATAGGGTCAACTCCAATTCACCGTAACCCTGTGTGTGCCAGAGTAGAAGTCTGCTCCACGGGGTTAGGGTTTTCAATGGCTGATTTTTCAAAAGCTGATTGTCCAGGTCTTCCTCTGAGGTGCCTTATGGGTAGCCTCAAACTTCCAATCTTTCAGTTAGTAGCCAAGAACATTAACTGATTATGCCACCCAAGGACTCCTTATAACTAACCTTTGTACTGAAGAAGTTACTGTACATTCATGTTCAATTCATTTATAGTCCAAAAGAGTACTATCCTCAGACTATAAAACCCTTTCACGTCTAATGAGTATATCTCATGTATTGGCAAATAAAGCTGCCATTATTAGTAAATTTCTATTTAACAGATGTAAACCCACTGCCATTGAGTCGATTTTGACTCACAGAGACCCTAAAGGACAGAGCAGAACTGCCCCCACAGGGTTTCCAAGGCTAGAGGACTAGCATTAAATTCCAAGTGTTTTCTGACTCCCTGTTTGGTTTATATTTCACGTAACAGTGTAATAAGTACTTTGTCACATGCTTTAAAATAAAAGGGGAAGTGGAAAGAAATGGGGGTATCCTCCTGCTAAAAAGCACAAAGTACAGAATAAAAGGTAAATGAATTGGAATTGACTCAATAGCAACGGGTTTGGTTTGGGGTTTGGTATTTCACCATTAATTTTCATAACATTCCCCTAAAGGCAGTAAGTACTGTCTCTCTCCTACTTGGTTAGATGATGCAGAAACCTAAATTGAAAGAGGTCATAGATACCCAAGAAATCAAAACAAAAGTCCAGAATTACTAAATCTTAAAATGGAATTAGACCACACACCCTCTGGAAGACACACAGTTCTATAAATCTTCAGGAATGCAGGGAAATCAAAGTACCTATTTTGAGGGGAGTAGAGGGGGGGAAGGGATGGTTTTATAGAACTTATCTAGCAGCAACACTGAGCAGGTTGGTAGCTGAGAATTATTTTTTTAACTGAGTTTCCCACTCTCATCAGCCCCGACCAACCAACTGCTTAACCCTGTTTTGTTTTGAAAAATAATGTCACAAATCTGTCCAGGGCTGGATAAAATGCACAGTAATGAGTTCATTACCATGCCATCTGCATGCAAAACAAGGGGATTCCAGAGGCAGAATCCTCCATTGGGCCTGTTGGAAATCAAACTCCAAGCTAAAAAAAAAGTATGAAACACAACTTGGGAAGAAAAATATTACAGCTACACCTTTATTTGGCCCCACAGCAAAGATTCTGTCTGACTTTCAAGAGCACCAACACCAGCCAGAATTATTTTTTCTTTTGAATTTTAAAACCTTTTAGTCCTTAAAGAAAGTTGAGAAAAAAAAAATTGCCTCCAGCATGAGCTAGTTGATGGAGTTTCATGAATTATACTCATCCAGCACAAAAGAAAGGCCTAGCTAAACGCTTCAATGTCAAAAATCCATTTAGGGTGCCCTGACCTTTAAAAATCAAGCCTGTTTATCTCCCAGACTCATTTAGTAACAAATCAGAAAACCCTAGTGTCCCTCCTCCACCTCTTCCAGCCCCTACAGCCTCCACTGCTCCCAGAGGTGACGATTCCTTGACCAATGGCTATAGTTTTAACAAAGTATAAGTGATGTTTCTTTCTACACGTGTACCCCAAACTTCATCACAAACATCGGAATATGTTTGCTGTGATTTTCATTTCACCTCAATTCTACCTAACACACCCATTAAGTGTTATCAAATGCTATTATCAATCAACTTTTAAAAACTGCCAACACAGCTAATGTTTGGAAGCTCCTGATGTCACAGTCTTGTGCAGGCATTAAGTATGCAAAAGCACTGCTTGAGTTTACTATGCACAGTAACAGTGCCCTGAATGAGTAACAGCAGAGAGTCCTGTTGAAACTAATAAAAGAAGACCCACCAAAGCCATTGAAATGGGGTGATTAGGGAGCCTCATACAATCTTCTAAGGAGCTCTGGTGGTACAGTGGTTAAGTGTCTGGCTGCTAACCAAAGGGTGGCGGTTTGAACCCACCAGCTGCTCTGTAGGACAAAGATGTGGCAGTCTGCTTTCGTCAAGATTTGTTGTTGCTGTTATGTGCCATTGAGTTGTCTCTGACTCATAGCGACCCCTCCTTGGGTTTCCAAGGCAGTATCACTACGGAAGTAGATTGTCCAATCTTCCTTCCAAGAAGTGGCTGGTGGCGTTGAACCACCAACCTCCTGGTTAGCAGTCAAGTGCCTTAGGCACTACACCACCAGAGCTTCCTTGCCAAGATTACAGCCTTAGAAATCCGACGGGGCAGTTCTACTCTGTCCTATAGGGTCACCGCTATGGACAGGATGGCAATGGGCTTGGGTTTTTTTTTTTTTTTTTAATATATAACCTTCTTTCCAGATCTGCAGTGAGAAGTTCCAGCTCCTTAATTCTCCCTTACAGAAGGCTATAGGAACCTGTTGATAAGGCAATTTTTCCTTCCATTCTTCCTATCCTCTTATGTTCATGAGAGAAATTTTACGGTAACTTAGAATTTTTGAGACAATACTTTATCTAATGTACATTTAATACATTTAACATCTATTCTCACCTTCTGCCAAAAAAAAAATGACTGGCAAACACTATTCAGGCCACTGTTTGTCCGGTTATGCAGCTCTGGGTATAGATGGCATTTGCTGAAAAACTAGAATGTGTCTGACTCCGAGTGTGGCACAGTGCTTGGGGCATCAGGCTGCTAACCAAAAGGCTGGTTTTCCTACCAGTCCCTCTGTGGGAGAAAGATGAGGGAGTCTACTTCCATGAAGATTCACAGCATTGAAACTCTATGGAGTAGTTCTGCTCTGTCCTACAGGATCGCTGAGTTGGAATCGATTCGATGGCCATGAGGTTGGTTTTGGTTTATTCTGGCTTCCAGTCATACTACCAACAGAATAAACACATGGTTGAGCTCACAAGTCCAGCAGCCTTACTACCTGGTGTAAATCCTACCCACCTGCTGTTACCAGGCTTAACTTACTGATTTCATGAGTTCAAGTCATAATACACAATTAACAAACACAGAGTACCTTGCTCTTTACTACAGGCAGTCCTGGGTTACAAATGTCCAAGTTATGGGCAACACCTAGTTGTCTTTTAATGTTATGTAAATGTGCCCTCACACTAAAATTGCTGAACCAACCCCTCCTCAAAAAAAATTCATCACAATCACCTTCACTTACTACATACACATGAAGCTTTTAACTCACTGAGAAGACTTCAAGCCTTTTCTTGCACTGAATAAGAATCTTATGCACCTGTTCTGATTTATCTAGAAATTCTTAAAGACACAGGAATGGATCTCATTCCTACCTCAGGGACTGTCTATACTGATATTCCACAGTTCTGAAGCTCCAAGTGTGATCTATGCATCTTTTCCAGGTTCTTATAACCTAAGAACATATGTACAACCATCCATATCCAGTGAGAAAGGTAATTTAATCCTCAGACTGGGAAAAATATATATGTAGGCTAACTTTAGTCTCATTTAGCACAGAAGAGAGTCTGGAAAGGGGCTGCTGGGCTAAGAGATACCCCATGAAATAATACAAAGATGATGGGGTTTGGGAACTAGTATTTCTGTACTAGTACCACTGTAGTCAAGAATCCATGCAAAAACTCTTTTTGCTTTAACCTTTATGTCAACATCAGAGAATGGTTTATTAAATTCAAGTAGGAATTTTCCCCTTAACTATTTTTGCTCTTTGTAATAGAGGTAGCTTGGATTTAATGGTGTGTTATAATTATTTACAATTTTTGTTATCTTTTTTGGATTCTAGCAATTAATGGAAAAATAGGAAATACTACAAAAAATTAAAATAATCAGTTCAGAATCATGTTTGGATGTAATCAAAGGTGTAATCTGTTCCATTTGAACACGTCAGAGCTCTTCCATTTAACAACAAATAGAAATATTTGTTCTTTCATGGTGTATGTTTTTCACATCAGGATAGAACATGTAAAACTTTTCTGTGAAAATTGTGTATGCAATTACTTCTGTGTATGCATTACTTCTATCTTCAAAATTACTTTTATACATATATATATATATATCTTTGTTGTTGTTAGGTGCCATTGAGTCAGCTGACTCATAACCCTATGTACAACAGAACAAAACACTGCCCGATCTTTCACCATCCTCACTTGCTGTACCTAAACCCACTGTTGCAGCCACTGTGTCAATCCATCTCATTGAGGGCCTGCCTCTTTTTTGTTGACCTCCACTTTACCAGGCATGATATCCCTCTCTAGAGAATAGTCCCTTCTGACAACATAACCAAAGTAGGTAGGTCAGACGAAGTCTGGCCATTCTCACTTCCAAGGAGCACTCCAGCTGTACTTCTTCCAGGACAGATTTGTTAGTTCTTTTGGCAGTCCAGCTCTGGTAGCACAATGCCTAAGGCACTTGACTGCTAACCAGAAGGCTGGCAGTTTAAACCCACCAGCCACTCCTCGGAAGGAAGATGGGGCAATCTACTTCTGTAGTGATACTGCCTCAGAAACCCAAGGAGGGGTTGCTATGAGTCGGGTCCGACTCAACAGCACATAACAACAGTTCTTTCAGTATTCTTCACCAGCACCACAACTCAAAAAGCATCAACTCACATATATATATGTATATATATATGTATATATATATATACATATATATATATACACACATATACATATAATATAGTCTAATTCATTGTCCTTTTACTTGCCACAAATATTAACTGCATACTCAAGCCACACAGTTCATTCCAACATTTTAAACACATTATTTATTACTTTGTGTGGGATATAGGTGTTTATTGAGTTTGCTTTCTGGGCTTGTATGATTACTTTTAAAGTCTTGCTTCTTTTCTTCAGCAACAACTTGTGCACACAAGTTGTTAGCAAAAAGCAGTTGAGATTTTTTAAAGTACAAACGAAATTTCTTTCAGAAAAAGGAATATGCTGGCAATCTAAATCTGTTGGCATTCCAAGTTCTATAAAGATAAAACACAATGCTTTAAAATTTGTTAAGGGAAAAGAAACTGTAGTTATAGCTCATAGCATAAAGTGTATTATTATCATAGCCTAACAATTTCTAAGAATTCTACCAAAATGCCCCAAAAGTCAGGGTTCAAATAGCAGCTCTGGCACTTTGAACAGCACTGGGCCATGTTGGAGTCTGAGGCAAAAGGGAAGATCAGTAATCCTGACTCTCAAATTGCAACATTTTATTCCTTGTGGTTTTTATTTTGTACTAATATTGCTAGTTTTAAAAATTATTTCACTAAGACATTATTTATTTTGATTCCTACGTTTTCTGGCATGGCCTTACATTTTGCACCCATAGTGAGTGCCTACTCACCTGATCCTGCTTAACAAGGCATCTCACTGAACTTTAGTTACCTTATCTGTAAAACTGAGGTAATAATACTTATTAACAGGATTCTTGTAAGGATTAAACAAGAGAACATATATATGTACATTTAAATTATAAATGCTGAAGTATAAATACAAAGCGTTGTACAAGCACAAGATAAAGTTATTATATTTAAAGATACTAGATTTATGAAGAGTGTAAGCCTGTAACTGATGATACTGAAATCAGAGGTCTTAGCGGAATATTCAGAATTTAAAATACATTCATCCCTACCAAACCTTATTTAAATTAAAAAAAAAAAAAAGTTACACAACTGTAGCCCAAGGAATCAATTTCCTTTCTAGTTTTCCTAATTAATCTTCATTTGTAAAATGTTCTCGGATTTGTCTCTTTATGGTTATTCAAAACATTCAATTCACTGAAAATGAAAGATTAATTTAGGAAGAAATGCTTTAATGTTTCCCCTTTCTGGGGAAGAAAACATACATAATAATCAACAAACACTGGTGGAATACAAAAAGATGCACTGCATATGAAAGTTCTTTCTGAAAACGTTGAGGGCATAAGCCTCTTGATTCAAGGTAAAGGGAACTTTCTAGGCTGAAGGAAGGAAGGTGAGATGCCTCCTTTTCTCATGAGCTAATGATTGTTTCCCAGCTAGTTAGAATTCAGTGCTAATTGCGTTTTAAAACACCACCTCTGAAATCCATTCCTCTCTCAGGATCTTACATCAATGTTTCGCATTTTCAATAAAAACTTTTGCACTTCACCTTTCTCATACAACAAACCCTGAACTTTGATGCACACACAAAGAATTCAGTTCAAACCAAGCCTGTCCGTAGGAGGTTTAGATCTGGGGTGGTGATGCTGATACCCAAGAAAGAATATCTTGCCCTGTTTCTGAGGGGAGAGACACAATTAAAATATTTTGGTCCCTCAACTCAGGTTTGTCCATTTCAACACAGTCATTAAACAACTTTCCAGTGTCATTCAAAGAACTTATAACAGAATCAATAGATTTTCATCCTGTGCTTTATTAGTTGTGATTTAGGAGATAGAATGGTCCTGTTTACACAGCTGTAACATGTCGGGACCTGCAGTACATTATTGGCTTGAGGCCTTGGAGTTGCAGTCCATTCTCAGCAGAATCAATCTAAACTTGAAAACATTCCCTCCAGGAAACATGCACATATCTACTAGCATAAAGCACTTCTTGTACTACTGAAAATAGTATTCACTTAAGTTGCCAGTTCACCTTCCAAAAAATCAGCCTTGACTTGTTGCTGCTTTCAGCATGTTCAGAATGGTACCAGAGGGCTGCCTTGAGGTTTCATATGCCTTTTTAACTAGATGCCCAACATAGGTGAATGTGTTACACTTTGCTGGTAGTCAGATCTCAGACCCCGCAAGTGGGAGTTGCTGGCTGTTTAACATGCGCTCGGTGCTTTGCCAATCTAAAATGGCTGCTCAGTAATACTTTAATTGCAGTTTCATGGAAACAAATTGCTATTTAACTGCAATAAGCATTTCTGTGACTTGGCTGGACTGACAATAGACATCTTAGTAACAAAGCGACAAGTTACACCAACTCGTAAATGGTCTGTTTCCAAAGGCCTCTTAAACTGAGGTGTACAAGAACCCAGGATACAATGCCACAGTGAAGGGGTCTTTCGAAACTGAACGGCCTCTTTTCTCAATTTAAACACAATCATTTATGCTGGCATGGAAACTCTTCACTAGACTCTTGAAACACACTCTTGGATTCACTGTGTTTGTTATTTATGGGCCCTAAGAAATATTTTATATAAATAGTAGTGCACCTTATACTTCCGATATTGACATTTGAAGCTATTTAAGACCTTTATTTTAAATGATTAGTTGTTTCAAACATCAGTGTTAATAAGGGCCAAAGAAAGAATTTAAATAGCTACTATTAAGAGAATGACAAATTTCACAGGCTTCATTTTGGTGCGACAGTTTTCTCATTTTGTATTTTATAAAACATTATAGTCTACATTAAACTATTTCCTAATAAATCATGAGGAACTGGAAATCGTTTCTTGTAGTAAAGGCTCTGGTTTGGAAAGGCTTCAGGTTCCCCTGCTTGCAGAATTTGTAAATTGAACTAGACAGTTGGATAGGTACATTAAGGACAATCTTTTTACAAAATTGTTTCATTAGCAAGAGTGACAATTTGCATGATTGAGACATTTATATGTATCATAAACATTTTTTTTTAATCAGGAGTTGAGCAGAGCTCAGAAACATTGGCTTTTACTTTTAATTGCACTTGTTTTTAGGGACGGGGGCCATCTTGCTCACAACACGGTTAATAATAGTCCTTTCAAAAGAATGGCTACATTTCCCTAACTAATAGCATCACAGATGCAACGGATGAAAGGTGAATAAGCTCATGAATTTTTTTTTTCCTAAGTAATGCTGGAGTTGGGGAAGAATCTGCACATAATCACTGTTCACATCAGAATAAACCTGAGTGTTTTTAGTGGCTTCCTATACATAGAGCATCCCCATTAGAGTCGGGTTTTATTGTTTGAAATGCCTCTGGTTTCAAGAAAAGTGTTTTACCTAAAGCAAGACTACTACTTAAATATGTTCTATTGTATATTCATAGCTCCATTAGTCCTTCTCCAATTTAGCACATCAAAGAAAAGACTTCATCACTTGCATGTGGATTATACTAACATGAGTGACATTTGTAATCTTACGGTCTGCAACTTAAGAAAGGCTTTTAGAAGCTCGTTATTAAATACGCAGCAGTGCTTGAGGAACCAGCTATGTAATAGTTCATTTAAAGTCTTTAATGACCTTAGCCCTCCACATCACTAAATGCCACACTATCTTACTTACTAGAAGTTATTAATCATGTCCTTTGAATTTCTACACTATATATGAGGTGAGTACTTACGCTAGAAATATAGAAGATACTTGCAATCTTATTAACACACTTCCCCTTTACCATCTAGATGAGTCCAAGTTCCTTTAGAAAGAATCTTAAAGAGGAAAAAAAATAATAAATTAAGAAACAAAAGTAGTTTCTAAAAATTCTACCAAGGATCTAACCCTTAAACATTTTATTGTGTGACTGTCTGATTTTTTTTTCCTGCATTTTTTTTTTTTAATAAAGCGCTACAAAACACTACACTTTTAACTCTCTGCCTTTAAATTCTCCTGAGGTGGTTTATAGGGTTTTCAGTTTACACAGGTAATATTTCCTCCTGGCCAGGAATCTTTGAAAGTAGCAAGTGAGCAGGAAGGTCTCGAAGGAAAGCTGTTGGTTGAGATGTGCAGAGCTAGACCTCCCTACGTGGCCTGTTCCTATTCTGAGAGGAAGCCTAGATGAGAAACTTTTCTCGAACAAGATAAAAATAAATGCCGTCTTTAAAAAAATTTTAAATACACCTGGTTTTATTAACCTGTAATAAAAGCTGTAGTTGAGATTTACTCACAAAAAACATGCCTAGCAGGAAGCCACCAGGCCTGTGTGGTTTTTCCTCATTGCAGCACCAGCCACGGACCCATGGAGTCCTCGTACTACACGTTCTTTCCTCTGCAAGCAACAGCTACGGGTATTCTGCTGCCTACAACTCTATGCCTCAAGAATACTATGGGAGATCTGAATCCTCCCCCAAACATATGGAAAGGCAGAGTCAGCAGGAGAACAAAAGCAAAACAAAATAAACAAATCATACAGCACACCATACATGTCTAACAACTCACTATGGGGCTGCTTCTCCCATTGCAGATCACCACGAGTTCTGGGTCCCCTAACAGCTAATGGAGCTTCAAAATAGGCACAGGGACAGTTTAGAAATGCGATTTCCTTCAAAAACAAGAAATCTGTTAAGACGAACAAAATGGTTATGCCATATTCTTTAACATGCATGTTGTCATCAATAAACAAAGCCTTCCTATTGAGAAAAAAAAAGAACAAAATGGCCAAAGATTCAAACAAAATACTTATGTATCAACACAGGGATTCACTGTGATTTAGGAAAAGTGTAATGAAGTGTTACTAACAGAATATCCTGAACTTATTCAATGGACTCTGTGAGGAACAGAACCTCTGCAAAAACAGCATGGTTAAGTAATTTGAAAGGAGCCCTGAGGGAGCAGTGGTTAAAGAACTGGGCTACTAGTTTAAAGATTGGTGGTTCAAACCCACCAGCGCTCTGCAAAAAATGTGGCAGTCTGCTTCCATAAACATTACAGCCTCAGAAACCCTTTGGGCAGCTCTACTCTGTCCTTTAGGGCTGCTACGAGTCAGTACCAAGTATGATGGCAATGGGGTTTTAAGTACTCTGAAGACTACCTTATTGGCACCAACCTGAAGAAATAAACACGTCATCTCCTCTTACCCCTACAAGTTAAAGTGAGCTTGTTAAAAAAAAAAAAAAATTTCCAAAATACAAAAGAGAAAAAAGCAGTGTTTAAACCCAAACTCCAATGAATATTTTTTCTTTTAAGTTTTTATTATTTAAATACACCATACTAGAGCAAATGTCTCTGAAAATATCACAAATAAAAGATTTTTTTCTTCATTCAGCAAATTAGAAGTAGGGGGAAATTTCTACACAGTAGCTGCTATGAGCCTGACTTTTTTTCCCAAAGTTTTTTCTTTTTCTTTTTTTTTGTTCTTTTTCTCTTTTTCTTTGCCATGGGAGTAGCAACATTAGGACAAAAACACTTACATGCATACATACATTGTATTTTACAGAGATACAATAAAAGTGTTTGTGATAGAATATCACAAAAGCCACATCTCTTTCCTTTATCTCATGTTCAGTTTTGATTGAAACACATTTCCTTACAACACTTAAATATACAAAGAGCAAATAGAATGTTGTTAAGGTAAAACACAGGGTACAAACTCTGGCCAGTGCCCTGCTAATTGTTAATGAGGGTAGAAAGCAGATTTGAATGCTTCTTTTAATTAGCTTCATTAGTCATTTCCCTCCCCCCAAGCTCCCTCCCTCCCCCAAAGATGTCCTCCGGTGGATCTTTTTTCATTTTCTCTACAGTCTCCCATTAGCCCAGGTTCATGGAGTCCTTAATGTTCATATTCAGTCATTTTAATACACCAATAAATGCGAGAAGGGCAATCAAGACTAAAGAAGGTGCAATGGCATGGAGCTGGCACTGGTGCTAGCTACAAAGGTGACTTGTCTACTGAAGACACATGGGATCCACCTGTGATGAACGAAATCTGAGATGAAGGCACGCATTCTGCATTACTCTGACCTTTTAGCAGACCTGCAAGAAATAAAAATGGGCATCTTAGCTAAAATGCTGAATTTGAGAGAGATTAACTCAAACATGACTGCTTTTGTCCTCTCTACATTCACTAATCTTTTTTTATTAGATTACTTTCCAACTGTGACTTGATGAAGGCTTTCTACGCTACTCACTCTGGCAGTGAAGAGCTAAAGCGTAACATTTTCTGCACTTTTACTAGTAGAGAAAATGAGACAATAAATGGACTTTCAGAAAGTTTCTAGTATAAAGTTCTACAATGAATTGCTTGACTCAGTTAAAAGCAAGTCTCTTTCTGAAAGGAATGAATAATAAGAAGGTCTTGCCTAGTGGTGGTATCTTGGACTTTCTTTTTTGGACGTTCATAACCAAGACCCTCCCCTGAGAAAGTTTTAGATAAATACGCTCAACTGTGCAACCTTTGGTAAGTTACTCAAACTGCCCTGTGCCTCAGTTTCTCATCTTTAAAGTGGAAATACTAAGGCTATTATGATTACAGTAGTACACATGGAGTACTCTCATTGCTCCTGGCATACACTAAATGCTCAAGATGTACTGGCAGTGATCACTACACTATGACTTCTCATATTCCCATGTGGCATCTCCTTGTCTGTGTGTTTCTCTACTTATAGTATTTATCTATGAAAAATTATATGTGCAATACTCAGATATTACTTTCCTGATTATGAGATCTAATTTTTCATTGGATATTTTCTACCTATGTCATTTAATGTTACATAAAGTAATTCTATGAATCAAATACTTGTAAAACGTTGATGACATGATCAACTCAAGAGCCCAGTTCAGTGGAAGTCTAACTTGAACATCTAAGTTAGAAATGATAATCCAGAGTCTTCAAATACAATGTTTGCAATTAGCAAAATGAAATCATATAGATATTAGGTTTTTATGGTTTTTAAATGACATTTTGAGCTTCCCAGGAAGTTCTCTTTTCACCCTTTCCATAACTTAACTAAAAGCCTGAAGTCTATTAGGAACTGTAACCCCCCACTTCCAAGCTAATTAAAGTGGTGGAGGCTTTAATTCCCCAGAGTGGAAGCTCAGTGTGAGAAAGGTAATTTGTCTGTCCAGAACAAAGATGCGGCAGCAGCCAGCAAGCATATTTAATAAATGAGCATCAAATGTCCTCTCCGATGGACACACACAATACCAATTACGTAACTACGGGGGAAACTGTAGAGTGATATGTAAACTAGAACTCTTGCTAAATTCTCCTCCAACTAAAGGCATCTAACCTAACTCTCATTTTAGAGAAAAGAACAGATAATTCTAGATGGTACCTTTACACTTTTGAGTGGAAGAGTGAATTCCATAGCAGGCAAAAATCTACAAAAATATTCAGCCATAATCCCTGATTGTATTTACATAACTCTAGAGAAGGCAATGTTCTCCTGAGGATAGCCATGCTTTCCTTTAAATGATACAGGCAATAAAATTTTGTAGATCTTTAAACACCAGTGGTCTGAGATTTCAGTCATGAGAGTATGCAATTTAAAAGCTTTAAGTTATTTTTCTCAGACTATACAAAAGCCAATGATGCAGAACAACAACTAAACTACACACCCCAAACACTGGGAACACGTTTCAGCAAGATAAAAGTTGAAAGGGACTACATGACAGGGGTCTATTACTTTCCACACAATGATAGCTGCCTTTAAAGAAGGGATGTACAAATAATCAACTCATTACTGTTAGGCCAGAGATGCTTGGGTATATTTATTATGCATCATGTACTCGAAATGTAATTGGTTCTATGCACAGAAAGAAAACAGTCAAAATAAATATCCAATTTTCCAAAATATGGAGAACAAGAAAAAAAGAAAATAATGAAATGGAGCTATTTGTCATTTCTCCCCATTGCATCTCCTCCAGAAAGGAAACGCCACAGGCAGGGTTTGGGGAAAGCAATTTTAAAGCATTCTCCAGGTCTGAAAAGCAGTTTATGTTCCACCAGGAAGTGTGTTTTCATTAACTCTTCCCCCTTGCCCTCTCATTAATATCTCTCTGGACCACGTTCAGCTTGCCCAAAACCTTTATTTACAAAAACTATGTTGTGAATTGACTGTGTTCGTGGTGAGCTGAGCACCAAGGGCAAAAATGTGAGATATTTTATGCCAACAGGGAAATGCTCTTAATTAATATCACCCCCCAAAACACAGCTTCTCACCAATGTCTGAGAAGAACATATCCTCAAGTTATGTATTTCCTTATGCCTTTTAAGAGCTATTAATTTTCAAAAGCCACCTGTCTCTTTTTGGCTTCTACCATTATGAAAATAAATAGCAGTAGGTTCTTATTCACTACCTAAAATAAATTTTGTGTTCCAAAATGAACACTTTACTTCTTCCCTTCTGAAAAACAGACAACATATATGAGAAGGCAAAATCCACAGTCTTATAAACACGTAAGCCAGGTTTTTCTGCAGCTTCCCTAACGCCTCTAAATTTACGTCAGCTTGTATTCAATAAGATAGGACTGAGACCCTGCTCTTATTTCTTAGGTGTGTTTTGCACTTACTTCGTCCCTAGCTAACAGTCACCTACTGTCTGTGTTTGGTGCCTCACAACCTGGCTTCATTTCCCATTTTGTCTCGACAGCCTGTAACTCTCATCATGAATGCTGGTCAGTTTGAATAATCATTGTTTATACTTTGCTAAATCAGGGAGAGAAATGGTATAAAACCAGCAACAAATTTAAGATGTAACTCGGGGAAAAAATTAAGCTTTTATATTGGGTGAGGAAGATATCAACTACTGTATTCCTAGCACATTTAACTTTTTGCTACCAAGTGTTGGGTCTGACTCCACAGCACATAACAACAACAAACAACTATTTTGAAATGGGTATCTCAAAATACTTACACTACTGTTGTTCACTTTTCTCAAACTCTGCCCTGGGGAGTCAATGAATTACAGTTCAAACTATAAAAATCTGTATGTATTTATATATGAAAAAAGCTTGAAATCCTCGATAATGTTAAGTGGTTAATTTGCAGTAAATAATTAGGCTTTTATACTTAAAAATTATATTCTATGTAACCTTCTATCTAAATAAACTAGATAAATCAAAGTGCACATATTCTGATATAATTGTCTTTTACTAAATACAGAAGTAGAAGATAAGTTAAAATTAACCTACAAACTTAAGTAAGGGAAAATGATAAATATACACATTAAATTAAGGCAGTATAGTCTGAAATAGTTAAAATATTTCAAATATTTGTCATCTCCCCCCACATGGCGTTAAGAAAATGCATTACAGAAGACAAAGCAGCCTAATGTTTTTTTTCTGAGAATTCTGAGG
>NW_006921739.1:5193733-5201233 GCF_000298275.1 Orycteropus afer afer | reverse complement strand
AACAAAATACATGCAATATGGAGTGCTACCTGGCTGTGTTTTCTAAACTGCTTTCAGGCAAGGAGAGAGCGTTTCTAAGAGTGTGGCTGAAAGGTATACATTTGTTCCTGCAAGTAAATATCAGTAACCTATCTGAGGAGAAAAATGCACATCCACAGCTACTGATCCAGAAGCAATTGGTTTTCTAGCAGGTTCCTATATTTAATCTAAATTCTGCACCAGCTATATTAAATGTAACAAAGAAATGCAACCCAGAAATTATGCCTGGAGCCAAGTCCATTAAAGGTACTTCGGAATAACTAGAGACCAAGCACCTTAAAAGCACCAGAAGCAATTGATACTTAAGAGGGGGGCTGTGCATAATAGCAACTGCTGCATTAGAGAGGGGAGGGGAAAAAAAAAATCAGCCAAATTACGCTTGGTTAATTCAGAGTAACAGATCTGCCCCCAAGTGAATTGGAGGCCTTGAATTAATTCTGTTATGACAAATCAAGATAAACGTTCCCCCTAAATTGCATGCGATTTAATTAATTTTTGAGATCCTGTTTTTTTTTTTTTTTCTTCCTAGCTAATAGTTCACATGCTCCTGTGCTGTCATTGTGCTTGAGTGGGCAGACTTCAAAGTGATATTAAATAACCAACTATTAGATTTACCTAGCACGTCCTATTGGAAAAGTGCCATTTAATTACCTAGCCTGTTCAATTAAAGGGACAGCATTCTCTGAATATAGCAGCTTGCTGTTGATTATCAGGGAAATGAACTCGCTGCCTGGCGGCATCTCCATTCCTAACACTACCCCCTCCCAGAACACACCCTCCACCACCAACCACTACCAGCCCCCACCCCGTCCCCCCACTGCCGGCAGCGCCGTGCTCACTGCGGCTGCGGGCGCCACATGAACCACCCAAGCAGAGCTGGGGTAAAGAAAGCGCAACCCACTCGCAGGACTCCCGCCAAGCGCTGGCCCCCACGCGGGCCCAAGGCCACGGGCCGGGCGCCTTGGCTGCGGCCTCAGCAGCTCAGGGCCGGGCCCAGCCCCAGCAAGGAAGGGCTCGTGAAGGGCCGCTACTCGCTACTCGGGCTTCCAGGATGTTTCCTCACCCTACCCGGGCCTGAAGCCCCACCCGGCAGTCTCCGAACTTCCTCCTATTTCTGCACTTTCAGCGCCAATCTTCAGGCCCGAAGGGGGGGGGTGGTGGAGGAAGGAGGGTATGAGCAAAGAGAAAGAGTTGCTGAAGCTACTTGGTGAAGCTGGGGTAGACCTGGGTGATTAGGGGTGGGAAGAAAGAGGTGGCAGTTTCAAGGTTCTCGACTTTTATAAGGAGGGGTATCTAGGCAGGCGATGGCCCCTTTAAGATCCGCCCTCCTCCTCCTCTCCATCCCCACCACCCCAGCCCTTTCCCTCCTGCTCTTAGAGGCCAATTTTGTTAATTAAATGTTTTGTTTGCGACGCAGCTCTCATTCATTGCGGACACGTCATTCGGAGCAGATCTAAGCCAGAGACCAGATCTCATTAGATAAAGCCCATCAGAACTAAGAAAATGGAGGAGCCACTAATTAAAGCTTTTAATTGTGCAGATTCGCTGCAGCAAGGCAGCGGCTTTATCTGAAATCTTGGAGGGAGAAGAGGGAGAAACCCAGCTCTGCCCTATAGACACTCGGCCATAGAGGGGGAAGGGGCTGGAGCAAAGCCCCCTACCCCCAGCAGGCCTCTCTCCCAGCTCTCCAGCAGCTTTTTAGTCAGATCTTGGTTGTTTGAAACAAACACACACAACCTCAAAGTCAGACAGTTTAAAAGCCCCTTAATAAATCGCTCTATGGTTGCAGTGTGCCGAGGACTCCCCTCCTTCACCTGGCGGCCGGCAAGCGGATTACACTTAACAGTGGCCGCTCTTGGGACACTGAAAGCTCCTCCAACAAGTGGACTTAGGAGAGACTGGGGGAGGGGTAGCTGAGAGAAAAAAAAGAAAGCCTGCCCCTCTTCACCCCTTCCCACACTCTCTGGCATCTGGATAGGTAAAGGGAGGAAACACTGAATGATGCCTTTTGAGGTCAGCTCTGAGCGGAGTGTGAGCCAACAAACTTGCCACTGATCTATAACTCCTTTCTCCTGAACCTGATCTGAGGTAAGGCTCTCAGTGTAGCATCTAGTTCAAGAGCAAGCCTGGTTCCAGTTCCCAGATTCAGAAGAAAAAAGAAAGGAAGTGAAGATAAGGATCCGATTAATTAAGGCTCCAGGCTGGGCAATATGTCCTCCATTAATCCATTGTTCCATTAAGCGATAAGAATATATAAAATGGGCATTTATATTTGGCCCCAAGAGCAGAGAAGGGAATGGAGGCAATTCCCAGGAAGCCACTAGCCTAAACTTGTCCTAAGGGAATGCAAGTGGACTTAGCTTCCTTTTAATTAGTGGTAATCAGAAGTGAAAGGTTTTTTTTTTTTTTTAAGGCACTTGGAAAAGAGATGAATCTGTACCACTGACTGAATCTGAACAGCACTGTCAATTTTCCCACTACAAACCACCTTCCTATTTTACCACAGTTTTGCTCTATTTAATTACAATACTGTCAAAGCTCATGGCATTGCTTGCAAGGGAGACCAGAAAGCATTATACCCATGCTCCTGCTGTTTTTCCAACATTTACTTCTAAAAGAACACTTAGTGAAATTAATGTTGCCATCTTAATTTAAAAATAAGAGCCCTTTCCTGTCGTCTATTTCTTCCAGTTGGCTGATTGAGGATGCCAGCAGAGTGGATATAGGTTGCATTATCGGAATAACCAAATGTCATTTTCCTCCATCATTTTACACTAATGGTATCACGGAGGTAAACATACCCATACTCAGCTCTGAACTGCACTGAGATCTTTTGCAGTATCAGGCACAGAGTAGAATCACAATGGAGTTAAACTCTGAACAAAATATCTAGTCTACTGATTTCACTGGCACTGGAGGAACAGAATTTTTCTACTTATCACTATAAAGAAAAAGGCTGTGAGCAGAAATTTAAATAGAACGCAATTTTTCTTAAAGTGTGCAGTTCTCTAGTATCAACTGTGTGCGTGTGGGGTTTTTTTTTTTTTTTTTTTAATTACTGGATGTTGAAACAGAACACCTCCTAGAAGCATTCATGTGCATCAGTCTATCAAACCATTTACTCAAATTAAATGTGTAATCCTTCAAATGCCTCCTTTCAAATTAATGAGTTTAAGTAGCTTGAGTTCACCTGAAAAGATCCTATAGGCACCTGACCTCCTGAATTCTTTCCATTAATTGCAATGAAACTTGTTGGAAAAGATTGCTTACGTGGATATGCGCATGTTCCTATACACTGCTTTAAAATGCAAGATTAGTATCATTCTATAGCCTCTTTTTCTACATCTCTTTTGGGGAACAAGGACAGTGATACAAACAACAACAAAACCAAAAACCTGAACATTCCTCAGTAGAAGAAACTACAAATTCCACACTGCAAACCACACACTAACACTAAGCAATCCAAGCCTCCAAGTAACAGTATGAAGAGAAACATTACTGCTAGTTTTTTTTTTTATAAGAACTACAAGTCTTTAAACTGACGAGTAATCAGCACTTTTCACAAGGAGCACAAAAAACTGAGCCATAGCTTTCCACTCAAAAAAGTTTAAAAGTGCTTATGTAAATATAATTAGCCACCACCACAGGCAAATCATTTCACACTAACTACACTTTTATTTTTAAGTCAACCTTTTGTCTCTAGATTTCTCTGTGGGTGCCTATTTGCTTTAAGAAAACAGTTTAAACTCCCATTTGAAATGTTTAATTTAGCCGAGGGTCTTTTTTTATACTGGGACTGACCACTTAAAATTTTGGTCCAGACAGCGTTCAACCTCTGCACATCTAGCAGTCCAGTACATCAAAGGAACAGAGTTTTTAGTTATTATGACATTTACCATTAAAAATCAGAAATTAACACATGCTTTTTGAACCTCTTAAATTCCGACAATCAAAAGGTTTTGGGGGCTGAGACTGCAATGCATTATCATAAGGTGCCCTTTCCTTTCCTTAAAACCTATGGGAATCCTTGGCCTATACCAGTGCTCTGCTGGCCCATCTCGGAGTAAAGGCAGTAAAGTCTTACCTAATGTAGTCATTTCTGCAAAGGATCATGCCGCTCTTGGTGTAACAGGACGTGCCGATGTCGCCCAGTTGTGCCTGGCAGCAGGAGCACTTGAGGCATCGGCTGTGCCAGTAGCTGTCCATGGCGTAGAGCAGAAAGCGATCTGCAATCTTGCCCCCACAGCCTGCGCACCGCTTCCAGGAGAGGGAGCCGGCCGTCACCGGGGGCGGTTGCGAGCTGCTGCCCGGATTCACCATGGTCTACAGATGGCGGGAAGGGGCAGGGAAAGAAAGACAAAACAGGCGCAAAGTAAAAGTTAGTAATAGCCAGGAGAGAGTGAATCCATTCCTCCCTAGAACTGCTGGAGGAAAGTAGTAGGGCTAGGACTGGAAGGAGGGTAGGGGGAAAGGGGACGAGGGAGGCTCGCAGGCAGCAGCCGCCTGTTTACTTTTCTCAAGCTTTGTTCTGGGGCCACGAGCTCCTCTCAACTTTCCTGCGCTCTCTGCTGCTGACAATTTCAGCTTTGGTA
Organism: Orycteropus afer afer; assembly: GCF_000298275.1. Classification (NCBI taxonomy): domain Eukaryota; kingdom Metazoa; phylum Chordata; class Mammalia; order Tubulidentata; family Orycteropodidae; genus Orycteropus; species Orycteropus afer. Next base: position 5,196,602 of record NW_006921739.1, on the reverse strand, counting down.
CTGTCAAAACTCCGAAAGCATAGCTTTGGCTGCGCGCTCCACCCCTCGCGGAGCCTCCTCCCAGCCCCCGCCTCCACCCACTGCCCCCTCCTCCTCTACCCAGGCGCCCGCCCCCAGCAAATGAGGGTCAAACCCACCCACTGCCGCGCCCAGCCCCTCCCCAGCCCCAGCCAAGTCCCAGTGCAAGCCGAGGGGAGTGGGGAGGCGGCGTCCACTCCGGGCCCAGCCGGAGCTACGTTCCCTCCAGAGCTCTGCCCTTAGAAGTGCAGCAGTAGTTTAGAAGTTGGAAATAGTTCGGTTTTCGAAAGGGAAAGAAGGAGGGACTAGATGAGGGGCAATGGAGAGCATGGTGGTGGGAGGGGAGTCGAGGGGCGGAAGGGGGAGTTCGGTGTGTGAAGTTGCGAAACTGGTTTTTCGTATTTTAAACAGCACCTTTCACATGCCATTGTGGTGACCGCCATCTCCCATAATTGTTCCAAATCTCATTTCATTTTGAAGATCAATGAGTGTTTTCTCTGGCTTTTCAAGACACAGGCAAGAATAATAGATCATTGAACTTTAGGATGCCTGTTAACTTCCTGTACAAACACTCTTCACTTTGGTCTCCCTAATCTGCCCTTGATCAGCAATTTAAATGCTAAAGCTTTGTTCCTCCAAAAGGGAGGAAGGGTACAGATAATATGCGAAAAGGCACTATTAAGGGATGCTCTGAGTTAAATTCGAACTAGTCCTGCTGTCACCAAAAACTGCTTTTGAAAATTCCCCACTCTAATGAATGCCACGAGAGAAGCAACTGGAGTATAAGAATCAATTTATAAAGCTTAGCCTAAACCGATTAATTTGTTGCCTCCAATCCTGAGTCCAATGAAGTCCTAGTGTTCCTCCAGTCACTTATTCTTCTATAAAAAGATCAAGTTATTTACTGCCAATTAAGCAGCCTGTTTTGTCTTTGTCCTCTGTAAGCCGAGAGTGTGGGCTCCCCCCGAGGCTCCCGGCTATCTGCTCAAGACATTCAGCTTGATACCTCAGAAGGGAGAGGGCGAACTTTGCCTGTACCCAGCCCAAGTTGGCTGCTGCAAATTTAAAAAAAAAAAAAAAAGGAAGGGAACGAAACAAGAACTCCAGTTCCTTAAATAGGCCGGTTTTAAACACATTTCCTCCGAAAGAGTCCCGGAACGTGTGTCCAGTGACCGCACAATAAACCAGAATAAGAACTGCACCAATTAAGCTGTAACAAAACCCTGAGACTTTGGAAACAGGACCACTCTAAAACCCATTAGCATTGCATTTATCCGAATGCATCATACCTTTATGTAAATTGATTTATCTGATGCATTTACTCGAGGAATTGCTTTTTGTTACAATTTCAGCCCTAACCCAAATGAATCTACATTTCCTGCCGAGGTCTTTAAACTGTTTCCCCCAACGTTATAATCGCTCCGAATTCCTTTTTAAAAGGGGAGAGGGAGGGAGGAGATTCCAAGCTCTTCCCCGCCCCCATCTTTGGTGAGAGGTAAATACATATGAATATATATATATATATATTTTTTTTTGAAAAGGAAACATTACACTGAGAAAAGCATCCAGTAACCCCATTAGCTAAAGCTCTTAAGGACAAGCAATACCTTAATGCTGATTAAATCTAAAAGAGATGAATCAAGAGGACTGACCAGAAACTGACTCCCCTGATAACTAAGGACGGGCCCTCATCAAGTTTCATTTAGAGTTGGGAAAAAAAAAAAAAAAAGAAAGCTTTTAAGTTAAATAGGCTTATACTCTAGTAATTACATAGCCAAGCAATTTAGGTCCTGGGATAGTCAGTGAAATAGAAAGCAGAACTGGCAGCTAGAGGCAAAAATCTGCCCCCCTTTAACAACGTCTCTGGTGTTTTTTAATGGAGACCAAGGGAGGGACAAACGTAGCGCTGGCAATTTGTAGTACAAAAATGGATGCTTTAATTCATGTCTTGATTTTAATTAGGTGATTCACCGGATTTCTCCTGGATTGGAACAAAGACTTATAAGCCAAAAGGAATTTTTAAAAAGACTCAGCAATACCGAATCCTGCTCACTTGGATCCTTTCTGCCACTGTTTCAAAAATAGTGTTTACTAGGAGAAAGGGGGGGTCATGACTGTACCCCCCACCCCACTACTTTTCATACTTAAACCCTCATCTAAGCACCCCCTGATGAGCCCCTTATGAACTGGAAAGACCTCCAACCCCCTTCAAGCACCCCACCAGCCTCATCTCCATGAAGCACCCTTTTGTAAGCAAGAACCGCTACAAAGCTGGCGGCCCCGGGCTGCCTCCGTGCTAGCTCGCAGGCCGGCCTCGGTAGTTTCAGACTCGCGCATTATCTAAGCCGACGTATTGTTTACTTGCAATTTGGGACGGTCAAGGGAAGGAAGCCAAAGAAAACAGCCCCAGTCCACAGCGGCCCCCTTCCTTCCCCTCCCCCCCCACCAGCCCGCGGCTCCCTAACCGCCCCCTTACCTGCTTTTCCCCTATATTGCAATATTGGGAGAGGCGGCGGCGGCGAAATGCGGGCGAAGCCGCTCGGCTTCCAGGGAAGGGGCGCTTCGGCTGACCGAGCTGGAGGGAGGGAGGGAGTTCTCGCAGAAACAGGAAAGGGGAGGAGGGGGCTAAGGGCTGCTTTAAAAAAAAAAAAAAAAAAACGGCGTTGCGCTGACACCGGGTTAGGGGACCTCGTTAAGTGGCAGCCGACCGGCAGCAGAAGTGTCAGTCTAGGTCCTCGTCCTTCTCCGCCTCCGCGCGAGCAGCTGCAGGAGCCCTCGGCCCGCGCGGCGCGGCTTCAGGCGCGGCGCAGCGGCAGCAACTGCTGCAATCGCTGCTGCAAGTTTGGCAATG
>NW_006921739.1:5177774-5193598 GCF_000298275.1 Orycteropus afer afer | reverse complement strand
GAGAGCAGCCGCAGAAACAACAGACTTGGCAGCGGTCGCACAGGGTGCGGAGGCTAGGAAGCCGGGAGGCGGACGCGCCCAAGAGTTAGGGAGCTGCGGCCGGCTGGGGCCCGGTGCGCTGCAGCCTTCGCCGTTGCCTAGGCTGCTGCTGCAGGGCTTGGAAGCGGCGGCGGCGGCGGCGGCGGCGGCGGCAGCGCTGGCCTCTAACCGGTTCGCTCGCTCCCTCCGCGGCTCTTACACATGTGTTACTGACAGAGCAAAATCCCAACTACTCCCCGGCTCTGCCGCCGACGTCAGCGACCCTCAGCCACTGGGCGGCCGGATTGTTCAGGCGGAATAATAAAACCTGCCAATCCGGGGAAGGACAAAGGGATGACTGAAACGAGAGTGGGGTGTGGGCGGAGCGGAGGAAGGAGCGCGGCGGAGAAGCGGGCAGTGAAAGGAGAAAGCAAAGGCCGAAATCAGGTGGAGAGGAGTGACTGGGGCACCCAGTTCCGGGGACTCCGCCGGAGCCCCTCTTCGTGGCTTGGGTGGGGAGCGGAGGTTGCGGAACGCCCGCACTTGCCCTCACAGTGTGCTGGGGACTTTTGGTCTCGCACCGCTCGGCCCTCGGGAATTACCCTTCCCTTGCTGGAGATGAGGCATTTGGTAAACTTATTTGACGTCTTGCTCAAGAATGAATCCCTGTTTGGAAAAAAAGTCTTCCCGAAATCCTAGGTTTCTCTATCTCTTTCTTTCTCTATCACACACACATACACACACACACACCCTACATGCAAAAGAGATGATTTGAATTTTGGAGATTTGTGAACACTAGTGGAAGTTTTGTTAACAGGGCAAAAACTTAATAAGGGAAGTGGTAACTACCGAAAATCTGTTCTCTTCAACCACTCTCCTCCCCATTAACCCGAGTATAAACTAAGGGCCTAGTAGGAATTTCAGAGATACTTGTCAATTGCTGGTGATTATAAAGAGATCACATTCCTTATTTTCAAAGAGGAAGAAAACTGCATTGGCAAAGTCACTGCCCCTCCATCTACCCTGCCCTGGAGGATGAGAGGCCGAATTTCTCCTACGCCCTCAAAAGCAATGAAAGTAATTGCAAGATTCTCAATCCTGTAGGCTCTGGAGAGTAAGAAGTGTTACTCCTAGTATAAATCAAATTTTGAGGAACGCTTTAGCCTGAGAATCTCTGTGTAGGGCAGAAACTCATAGATGCTTGCATACCAAGCCATTCAACTTTATCTGTACTGCCAAATAGGTTTAATAAATCTCCAATCTGAGGCTAATATTAGGTCTGATTATTATTGGTAAGTTCCAGAGAGATTTTTTTCGGGTGGAAATTATGAAAATGCAAAACTCTACTGCTAAGTATCATTAAATAAGATCAGCCTTGTGAGACAAGTCTTCTTACTGTATTACACATTGCTTGAAGAAAGGAACCTGCACAAGTTATCTGGCTAGACAATAAGGATGTTAAACATCTATGGCTTTAGTGTGTGGAGGAATTCTGTCTTTCAAACCAACAAAATTAAAACTGCCCAAGAAAGAACAATCATTGCCTATATCATGAAACATTTAAATACCAATTAAGATACTTGTTTATTATATATTCCTAACACTTTAAAATTAGAGGACTTCATTTTATCTATTGGAATTTTAAATTGCATTATTCAATTCACCTTGTGCATATATGAAAAATATTTTTTAAAAAAATCATTGGTACAGTAATAGCAATTAAAATCTCCTGTACAGGACATAGCTTCAGATGTGTGTGATTTAAAAATGCCAACTTAAAAAGATGTAGTGTTCCTTGAAGGTTAGTCAAGAAAATTCAATTAAATCAAATGAGGAAAGGAACTCCATAGGCAAATAATAAGCAAATTTTAATTCCCTGGTTCAGTTTTCAATTTGCTCATAATTTATAATAATCAAAACGAGACAACCCAAGATTTTAGTGTGTTACAAGTAAGTTATAATTTGTAATATGAAGTATATTTCCTTCTCTGGGCCTTAATTTTCTCACCTGCAAAATGAGAGAATTAAACCAAGTGGTCTTTATTTTTTTCTTTAAAAATTGTTTTCTTAAATAGATACATAGCTTTGTAATGAATACTGGTACTCGAGGTATTTCCTGAAGTATGTACACTGAAGTGAAATTTTAATTTTAAAATGAAATGTGAGAAATTTAACTAGACACATGTTCAGGATCCAGGTAGTCTTTGTTCAAGGAAAGAATGTTGGATAAAAGTTCAACTGTAGATCTCTAGGTTAGAAGGAGACTACATTTTGGGGGTAGTGGGGATTTTTTGTTTGTTTGTTTTGTTTTTTGTTTTTTAGTATTTTGTCACTGACTGTGTGGAGTGATGTTTTTACATATGTCCAGATAGTGAGAGGAGCTCTGGTGGCATAGTGCCTAAGGCATTTGACTGCTAACCAGAAGGCTGGTGGTTCAAACCCACCAGCCACTCCTCAGAAGGTTGGGCAATCTACTTCTGTAGAGATACCACCTCTGGAAACTCCAGTCAGATCCGACTCGCCAGCAGTGAGTTTTTTTTATTTGCTGATGTTGTAGTTACAGAAATACAAAAGCCATAATGGCTTACAGTCTCTCTTTTGAGGGATAGGAAGTAAATGCATTCACTGTAATCAAAATTTAGGTGTACTTTAACCAACCACAGCGCCACCTCTGGGTCGTCTTCATTTCTGCAGTGTTTGATTTAGCAGTCCTAGTGGATCAGTGGTTAAAGCGCTTGCCTGGGACCGTAAATGTCACCACTTAGAACCCACCAGTTGCTCCACAGGAGAAAGATGTGTCATTTTGCTTCTGTAAAGACTACAGCCTTGGAAACCCTCTCAGGCAGTTATACTCTTCTGTGGGGAATCAACTAGATGGCAGTAGGTTTGAGGTTTTTTTTTTTTTTTGCCTTTCTAATCTAGGTAGCAAGATTTGTGACAGGAAAACGCCTGCTTGAGTGAGGTAGCAATGTCAATCTTTTCTTTCCACTGGTGCTACTACACACAACAACTGCTATAAACACAAAAAAGTTCATTATGAGTAAAGGAGTTTTGTATTCAGGTAACCGTCAAACAGTGCTCAGAATAATTATTCTGGAATAAAGTAAAATTTCCTGAATCAAAATAAAAATGCTATTATGCCTGGCATCTCAAGAAACTTCTGCTGATGTCATATATTCATCATTCAGCTTATTCCCTATGGGAAATGAGAGTACAGTGCTTTGGGAAAGAAGGAGAAATTCAAATTGTTCCTTTCTTGAGCCCTAATTAAATTTAGGAACCATATTGATCCTAGAAAAAGCACTCATTCCACCTACCTGTCCCATAAAATTTGTCCGTAATGTCCCTTCTCATTTAAGTCCTTCAGTCATAATCATTTTTCCATTTTCCAATACATAGTCTCTAAGAACCTCCCATGGACAGCCAGAGTTTCCACATAGACCCGTGTTGCCTTCAAAGCCACGGAGGAGGGCCAAACTTATTTGATGCTGATATGGCAACCTCCAACACAAAGTGCCCTCAGCTCTTTCTCAAGAAATAATATTTTATCCTTTAAAAATCAATGTAAAACTGTTTTTGAAGGAAGTTTTGTTGTTGTTTTTTATTTTTTTTTTTTTTTAGGAAATTAAAAAAAAAGAAAGAATCTGTACACCTTTATTGCTGCCACCACAGAGATTTTTTTTAACTAAGTCAGCTAAGGTGAAATCAAAAAGCTTGAGTCTAGGACAATAGCTCCAAAATGTAAAAGGCATAAAGAGGGAACAATAGTTACCAAGAGATCCTAATGAGAAAACCCAAGGAGGAGGTATGGTGCTTAAGTCTATGCCAGCTTCTTTGTGTTATTTTTATTGGTGCCGTTGGGGTGATGGTAGGAGTAAGTAAATAGAACTGGCAGACCACTATGGCATTTAAAAGTAGGGGTTATATGGAACTCAGCATCTCTAAAAGAATATATTTCAAAGAACCATCTTCTGGGTTTAAATATTGATACTATTTTAAACTTATTGACTGCCTTTTGTTGTTCTCAAAAATCCCTTCTGAATATCTCACTAAATGTTTCATGTGATAGAGGGATATATAGTTCTTTATTAGAATATTTAAAAAAAAAAAATCCAAATGACTACATTTGTTAGCCCCACCAAATCATGTTAACCAATACTTAGGAAGTTCTATCCTAACCTCTCTTTCATAGGGTAATATAAAAGCATAATGAAGATGTTGTATGGCAATAAAATAATTGAAAGATCAGTGAGGAAAACAAAAGACCATTGATATTACTGTGATTAAGATGTAGATTTTCCTTTTAATTATTCTATTTGGTTAGAGCATTCAAAACACCTTGAGATGATGGGAAAGAAGAAAACATCTGTGACACGCATTTTGTGCGACATATAATATAGGCCACCTATATTATAGTGGCAGAAATATGACTCATTTTCTTCATATGTGTTTATCTGGGTAATTAAAAATTCCCAAAATCTTCCTTAGAACTATAGGGGAATCTTGATACATGGATGTATTTCATAGTGATGGTAAAAGCAAAACCAAGGCCACTGCCACTGAGTTGCTGCTGACTCAGTGACACTGAAGGATAGAGTAGAACTGCCCTACAGGGTTTCCAAGGCTGTCTCCATTGTGGAAGCAGACTGTCACATCTTTCTCCCACTGAGGTGCTGCTGGGACCAACCTTTCTGTTAGCAGCAGAGCACTTTAACCACTGCGCTTCCAGGGCTCCTTTATAGTGATAGTACATAGGAAAATATTGGCCCAGTCATACTATCTACTTCTAGGACTGAATTCTGCCAACGGTATTGAAACACAATGATATTTTCCACATGTTATTGCAACTAAATTATCAGACTATATGTATGAGTATTTTATATGTTCATTAGGGTCTAGTGGATTGACAGGCAATGCTTATTAAAGTCAAGTTAAATCTTTCCTTAGATAAATTTAACTTCGCAATAGTTACAAAAGAGACATAGATGACTGGGCCATTTGTATATAATATGTGAGGTAGTTTTTACTAAGAGTATATATTAAAATTATAAATCCAATAAAAAAAACAGGAATTCCATTTAACCTTAATTACTGTTCCTTCCTGAGACAATGGAAATGAGCATTTGTTGATAGAAAAAGTAAGGCATTAGAGTATAATTCATTTTCCCTTATGTTCCTACTCACTGTTCTTGGTACAAGAAAAGCTAATAATTCAGAAATTTCAAGTACCTAAACCACAACTTCTTCAGTTAGTGGCATTTTAAATTATAGTATTGATATAATTAAGCTTTCTCCCTGTATAGATTCTTGATAAAATGTACTGTCTTAAAATGTAATACTGATCTCTATTTGTTCACCAAAAAAGTTTATGAAAACATGATATTTATTCATCCAATTTAATGAATGATTCTATTGGATTAGGAGAGTACAATCCATGGCTGTCTATAGACTTGAAAAGCACATATTTCTACTCTATACAGTACCATAAATTTTTTGAGAATAAAAAGAACAACCAGATATGGATTTTTTTAAATAATAAAATTGTATAACTCAATTGACTAAAATGTGTTCCCTCCACGCAGAGGTACACATTATAACGTCATCATTTATATTTCTCAACATAAATCAAATTTTATAATAAAATTGTTTTTGATGAATCACCACTTCTTTTCTAGCTTCAAAACATTCTGACAGAGAAAGCAAATTTGTCGATTTCTCTGTATGATAAGAAATCACTGAAAATATATTTAAGACTTTTAGTCTAAGATGGTAATTTTTGAAGGAAGTTTCCTTTAAAAGAGAAAAATAATCAAGTGAAGCCATTTTCAAATTTGGGGAAACAACAGAAGAATAAAATAGGCTTTCTTTTCGGCATTTTTTTAGAGTCATTTCTTGTGATCTCTGACAATAAGGCCAGAAGAAGTCATTACAAAACAATATTCTGGAAACAATTTGCTTCAAAGAAAGAATGAAAACTTAAACAACACTACCTTTATACATGTTAGTTCTAATTAGAGGGTTAAAATATCCAAGCATCGTACCCAGATGCCTCTCTCTGTTCTGTTTTTATTGCTTTTCTCCACTGAGATAACATTTAACACTGCATTGAAATTCCTACTTAACTGCTTGTGTCCAGTAGTAAATCCTAGCACATTATTAGAATATCTGCCTGTTATCAGCTCAGTCAGGGAATGAATTATTGACTATAACTCATTGCTGGGAAGAGTACATATGACACTCCAGTGAAGTTTTGATCATTTCTAGGAGTCATGGTAATTTATGGGAGGGGGTTTTGATTGATCTCCCACCACCTATTTTGCACCTATCAGTAAATAGGACACATATTGATGGCCTAGTTGAACTACATTAACAATATGGGTGAATTCACAACTTAAGCATTTCTTTTTTCTTTTTTTTTCCAGTACAGTTTCTATTAAAACAAAAGCACAGTTTCCATTAATTCTTTTCTGTGTGGTTTGCTGTGGTATCACAGATCTAGACTATTGAGTGTGTGGTATCACTATTCTAATAATTATTTAAATATATTCCTCATGTGTACCATCCCCTGCCTCTGGGGGAAAAAAAAAAAAAAAAGCCCTGAGACCATTAGAACAGATGAGGATATAGCAAAAGATATACCTAAAGATTTTAAGAGCATCTTGAAGTCTTAGGTTTTAGAACATGTTGATGGAAGAAAAGAGAATTTTTTCAATTATCAGATAGTATGTAAATGAGTTGTTATTGGAAAAAAAAAGTTTGCAATAGATTTTATATAAAATTGAAAGAGTCCATCTTATATAATTGTCCCTTTCAAGCTTATTTGTCAGACATTAAATCATAGTGACCAACAATCACAACTTCTCTTTAATTTTCAATTTATTTTTCTCCTGTCTCTTTTTTACTACATCTTCCAAATTCAATTATTGCTCAGGGTAAATTCTACTAGACAAATGTTTCCTTTATTTCTTTACCGAGTGTTTATAATTGTTATTTCATTATTGTTTTATTTACTACAACATTGCTTTCTAAATATTAGGCAGTATTTTCATCTCTTAATATATATATCATAATACATCAAATGATATTACATAATAATTTAAACTTTAATAGTTATTTAATGACATTTAATGCAGGTCTAGATCTCTATAAATTTCAGCATATACCCAGATAGTATTTAGTAATCTGATAGAAAAATAATGGTGTCTCTTTTGCCAGAGCAATTGATATTGGGGATGGGTAACTTGACTGAACACTTGGCTTGCAGAAAATAATTCTTTCTTCGTTTTATCATAATTTAGTACCTTCTAGCAGTCATCTAAACAATCTTAAAATTAAAAGATAATGTTAATGGGAGAGACTGTTGTCATAGGATAATGGTTTCCTGCTGCTAGATTAATGCAGTGGCAATAATACTGGAGCATTTATTGAAAATAAAGGGGAAGACAGAGCCAGAAGATTTATTTTTAAAGCAGGTGTCATGGATCCTATAACACTGTTGTGTTACAATTACTTTATTTCAATTTTGCCAACTGGCTGATGGAGAATGATTTTTTTCCCTGATGGATGCGGGGTGGAAGAATGGCATTGGCTCATATTCCGGTGACTGGAGAGTACATTCTTCCTGACTAAAGAAACAGAGTCATTATTTGATTCTTCCAATCAGAAGGCAGCTTGTAAAGTTGTGCTACTTAAAGAGACCAACACCAAAAATTCACACATAAATGTACTTCACCAAAACAGAAAAAAGAGAGAAAGAGAAAACAACATTTACTTAACATTACCAATCACACTAGAAACATTAATAAGTCCCCACATTGGCCCCCATACACATTGCTCTCCAGCAAGCTTCAGGAAAGGCCTATAGGACAAAAGCTCTGTCCACAGATATTGGTTACTGTTAGCCAACTGTGCTGGACTCATCTTCTTTGAATATAAACGATAACTTTGTGCCAAGTACCGTTCACCAAATGTATCCTGACAGGAAAGCTGTGGCAATTAGAATTCTAAGATAACCCTCCAAATTCCCACCCTCTGGTGTGCACACTCTGTATAATCCCATTTCCTTGACTGTGGATGGGTCTGATCTAATTGTGGGAGCCTTTTTAAAAGAAGGTCTAGACAACGTTGAAGAAGAGGAAGATATAGAGAGCTACATAGGAGGTACGGACAACAAAGATAAACCCTTTAGCACATACAGTACTGCGTTGCCAGTGAAGGCAAACATTGACATACGGGTGGATAGATGGGTGGACAGGTTGAACCATTAGGTATGTCTGTGCAGGGGGGAGTGTGCCCACGACCATGTATTGGGTTGGCAGACAGTGTTTCTACAAGTGTATTGCTATGTACTGTAAGAATTCCCAGGTATATAGTAGAGCTGACAAGGCACAAGGTTGGAGTCACTTCTTGTCCACTGCCAGCTACCCAGAGGGAATGAGTAGTTGGACCTGTGGGCTCGGGACTATAGTCACAGGAGACATCAGGCTCAACTGGCATAACATACTGCACAAAAACACTGTTCCACATCCTACTTTGGTGAGTAGCAACTGAGATCTTAAAAGCTTGCAAGCAGCCATCTAGATGCAACGGTGGGTCTCTCCTCATCCAGAGCAAAGAAGAATGAAGAAAACCAAAGATTCATGGAAAGTATTAGTCTAAGTGACTGGTATACCATGCGATCCTCTGCCCATAAGACTATAACACCAGAAGAACCAGATGGTGCCCGGCTATCACTGTCAACCACTCGGAGGGGGATCTATGTGGGAGATCCTGGATAGAGTGGGAGAACAATGTGGAACAAAACTCAAAATCCTTTGGGGGAAAAAAAAAAAAAGGGACCAGGTATGCTGGTCCAATAGAGCCTGATGGAACTACTGAGACTATGGCCCCAAGCTGCCCTTCAGGTCTGGACTTGAACCCACTCCTGTGGCTTCCAGCCAAACAAAAGACAAGCATATGAGGTGAACATTTACACTAGGTAGATACATTCCTTGGAGAGAAAAATCACGAGAGAATAGAAAGGTTGTGTATGCACCGGGACATAGCTCAGGGGGCAGGAGTGCATGGAGGGAAGGACACAGGGAAGAGGTCACTATGGGGAGGAAATGGAAGGGGAGCTGTTGCATTGTGATAAATTGTAGTCAATGTTATGAGACAAAGTGTATGTGAACTGCTGTATGGAAAGTGAATTTACTCTGTAAACTTTCACACAAATCACAATTTAAAAAAAAAGAAAAGAAAGAAAAGAAGGTCCAGACAAAAGCTTATTAATGGTTACAAAAAGCTGGAGGGGACAAGGTGTGGGGTCTGGAGAAAATGGGAGTTATTACTTAAGGGGTACTTGGTTTATGTTTAGGGGGAGGAGAAACATTGGAAAATGGATAGCATGATGGGACAGAGGTAATACCCTAGAAGAAAATAGATACAAACAGTTTAAAAAAAAAAGTGACAAATGTCAGCCACATTGTGTGTGGTGACAGGGTGAACACTGGAATCAAGTATGAGGGAGAGTAGAAAGTCACAAAGTTGTGACAACCAAAAGTGTCTCCAGACATTGCCAAATGTCCACTGGGGGGCAAAATTGCTGCTGGTTGGAAACAACTTGTTTAGAGGCTAATGTTGCAAAAACCAATTTAATGAAGCTCATCTACTCATTTATTAGTGGAGCAGACTGTGTGAGGCTTCTTCAATCTGTAAAGCTTTGCAGAATTCCAAGTTTTACCTCAGCTTTGACACTATTTGGACAATCATTTAATCTGTATAATTCAAGTTTCCACAATTTTACAATGGAGGCAATGATACCTAGTGTATCAAGTTGTTGCTATGATTAAATGAATAGCTTTATAGAAAGAACTTTGCACTATGTCTGGCACATATAGAGAGGCTTAATAGTTGTTATTTCTCCCTTCTGAGTTAAAATGGAAAGCCTGGTAGATCCAGGGTGTGGAAGGATTCTCATCAGTTGATTTATACAAATGAGCTAATAGATGGGTTTTTTATATTATTATTATTATTATTTATTTTTACCTCAAAGAAAAGTTTGCTATCTTCTATTCATTGTTCATTTTAAAAAAAATCTACTGAGCACCTACTATGTATCAACCAGTGTTCAAGGTGCTGAAGGTACAGCAGCTAAGAGAGCAAAGCCATTGCCCTCTTGGTGTTTGTAAATTACTGTACGTTAAATGGTGGTTTTGTGCTGTGAAGAAAAATGAAGCAGGATAAGAGTAATAGAAGGAACCCTGGTAGCGAAATGGTTAAGTGCTTATCTGCCAACCGAAAGGTGGGCAGTTTGAACCCACCCAGCAGTGTTGTGGGAGACCTGGCAATCTGCTCCTGTAAAGATTACAGCCTAGGAAACACTACAGGCCAGTGCTTTTCTGTACATGGGGTCACTGTGAGTCAGAATTGACTCAACAATACACAACAACAACAAAGAATGATAGCAGTAGGGCCAGGATGGAATGGGTCTTGGTGGTAGAATTTTATGTAAGGCATTTAGGGAAGGGTTCAATGATAAGATGTAGGCAGACACCTAGCTGTGAGTCTAGGGGAAAGAGAGTTCCAAGTAGAAGCAGTAGTAGGGAAATATCCTGTGAAGGATATGTGTGTGTCATAATTCAGAGCAGGAAGGAACCCTGATATCTTGTCATGAGATGAGATCAGAAAATTCAGATTGATCTGGATCAAGGACTTGGGCTTTCACCTGGATTCTAAAGGGACACTCTTGGAGGGTTCTGAGTAGAAAAGAGATATGATCTGATTTGTATGTTTAAAGCAGACTTTGGCTGCTGTGTTGAGAACTCCAGTGGAGCAACAGCAAAAGCAGAGAGTTCGCCAGATAGAACATTCTTGTAATAATCAAGCAAAGGGTGATGATGGCTGGGCCTAGAGTGGTAACAGAGGAGGAGATGAGAGTAATATTTTGGATATATTTTGAGTACAGGCATACCTTAGAGATATTGCAGGTGGTTGCAGACCACCACAATAACACAAATATGACTATAAAGTGAGTCACTTGATTTTTTTTCTTTTCCCACTGCATATAAAATTTATATTTACACTATACTATAGAATATTAGGGAGCTCTGGTAGCATAGTGCCTAAGGCACTTGACTGCTAATCAGAAGGCTGGTGGTTCAAACCCACCAGCCACTCCTCGGAAGGAAGTTTGGGCAATCTACTTCCGTAGTGATACTGCCTTGGAAACCCAAAGAGGGGTTGCTATGAGTCGTGGCCAACTCGATGGCACATGACAACTACAACAACAACAATAGTCTATTAAGTGTGCAATAACAGGCTGAAAAATTTGAAATATAGTGAGAATTACCAAAATGTGACACAGACACAAAGTGAGCACATGCTGTTGGACAAATGGCACAGATAGATTTGCTTGATGCAAGGTTGCCACAAACCTTCAGTCTGCCAAAACGCATTATCTACGAAGAGCAACACAACGAGGTACACCTGTGTCTGATATGAGGCAGATATAACTGTGGTTTCTATTTCTAAATTTGTATGGATGAGTTCATATGCCTTTGACAATTCTTCAATGTTTTTGTGGCTGGTGACAGCTATACATTTCGTGCTTCTGAGAAGCTGGGTAGGGCATCCCTACCCCCTAACCCCACAAGATTCTCCTTACCACATGCTGTGTTCATGTAAGTAACACCAGTATCAATTGCTATTGAGTTAGTTTGACTCATGGCAACCCATTGTTTGTCAGAGATGAGCTGTGCTCCATAGAGTTTTCAATGTCTGAGATTTTTTATGAGTGGATTTGCCAGACCTTTCTTCTGAGGCACCTCAGGATGGAGGTGAGCATGTTAACTGTCTGCACCATTCAGGAACTCCATGTCAGAAATAGGTACCATGTAATTTTTCATTTGGGTCTTTCCATTTTAACTCAGAAGGGAGAAATAACAACTATTAAGCTTCTCTATATGTGCCAGACACAGTGCTAGCTAGCTTCTTTCCATAGAGCTATTCATTTAATCTTATTAACAACTTGATACATTAGGTACCACTGCCTCCATTGTAAAAATGTGGAAACGAATCATAGAAGTTAAGTGATTGCCCAAATTGTATTAAAGCTGAGATAAAACTTGGGATTCTGCAAAGCTTTACAGATTGAAGAAGCCTTGCACAGTCCGCTCCACTAATAAATGAGTAGATGAGCTTCATTAAATTGGTTTTTGCAACGTTAGCCTCTAAACCAGTGGTTTCTAACCAGCAGCGATTTTGCTCCCCCAGTGCACATTTGGCAATGTCTGGAGACACTTTTGACTGTCACAACTTTGGCAGGGTGAGGGGGTGGGTTGCTACTGGCTTTAGTGGGTAGAAGCCAGGGATGCTGTTTAACATCCTACAATACACAAGACAGCCCCCCCACAACAAAGAATTAGCCTGCTCAGACGTCAATAATGCCGAGCTTGAGAAACCCTGTTCTAAACTATTGTTAGATAATTGAACTGTCATAGTAGGAATAACATCGATTGTAAGACGTTTATTAATAATCTTTTCATTAATAGGCTTTAAAAATGAGGATGTTTCTGTAGTCAGACAGAACAATTTTGTGTTGTTGGTTGGGGGTAAAATTTATAATCATCCAGGGCAGTTTTACCCAGTATGTCCAATAGGCACAATGCTTAGTACCTATACATTTTCTGGTTTCTAAAAATGTTAGAGACCTGGTGAGAAAGGTTCAGTAGCTCAAAGACAGAAAAGCAAAAGTGCAAAATTGAAATTATTACAGGCATACCTCATTTTATTGCACTTCACTTTATCGTTCTTCACAGATAATGCATTTTTTTTTTTCCCTCAAATTGAAGGTTTGTGGCAACTCTTTCTTGAACAAGTCTGTAGGCGCCATTTTTCTAAAAGCATGGGCTTACTTTGTGTCTCTGTCACATTTTGGTAATTTTCATATTTCAAACTTTTTAATAATGTTAATAGACTACAGATTAGTGTAAACATAACTTTTCTATGCATTGGGAGACCAAAAAATCAATGTGACTCACTTTATTTGCAATATTTGCTTTATTGCGGTGGTCTGGAACTGAACCCACAATATCTCATAGGGATGCCTGTCTAAGCAAATGTCGACAAAAGATAGTAGGTTAACTAGACAATCGCAATATAATTCAATTCTTATATAGGCACTTTTTGTTTATATTTATTGTGGGATGCATTTGGTATGATTTAGATAGATATTCCAAAAGTAAGATATTCCTACGCTCTATACCAGAAATACAAAACTCACTGCCATTGAGTCAGATCCAACTCATAGACACCCCTCCTTGGGTGTCCCAGGCGGTATCACTACGGAAGTAGATTGCCCAACCTTCCTTCTGAGGAGTGTCTGGTGGGTTTGAACCACCAGCCTTCTCATTAGCAGTCAAATGCCTTAGGCACTAGGCCACCAGAGTTCTCATTCCTAGGCTCTACAGAGTCTGATATAGCTCTGTAGTTATCCTTTTAGAGACTGAGCTCAGGACCATGGCTATGCTGTACCTGAATGAAGTGAGATGATCAGCTGTGTGATGATCTGAAGAACATGTGCTTCAGGCAGAGGAAACAGCAAATGCAAAGACGCGGAGGGGGGTGTGTGTGTGACAAAGGAGGTTGGAGAGAGACATAGCCATTAGATTTTAATTTGGGCAAAGCAGGAAACCACTGAAGAGTGGTTAAACAGGGTTGTGTCATAATCTGATATAATTTTTTTAAAAAAAAAAGATTACCTGGCTCTTGCAGAAAGAATTGATTGACGGAATGTGTGGCAGAAATTGCTACATACATGCCCCAGGATCCATTCCCTGCTTCTTTCTTAGAAATAGAACGTTAATGAGTGGCACAAACAACTATTAACCTAAAGGTTGGCAGTTTGAACATATGCAGCAGCACCACAGAAGAAAGGCCTGGTGGTCTGCTTCCATAAAGATTGTTGTTGTTGTGTGCCATCAAGTCAGACCCAACTCATAGCGACCCCTCCTTGGGTTTCTGAGGCAGTATCACTACGGAAGTAGATTGCCCCACCTTCCTTCCGAGGAGTGGCTGGTGGGTTTGAACTGCCAGCCTTCTGGTTAGCAGTCAAGTGCCTTAGCCACTATGCTACCAGAGCTCCCCCATAAAGATTATAGCTAAAAAAACCCTCTGGAGCAGTTTTGCTCCATGAGATTGCCATATGTCAGAATGGACTCCTCAGCAATGGGGGGTTTGGGTTTTTTGGAGATAGTGCCTCCTGAAATTAAAGACTATATTTCCCAAATTCCTCTTCCACTCTATAGACCATGTGACCAAGTTGTGGCCAATTAATAATAAATAAGGGGCAGTGTAGATAGGAGATAGGAGTTGTAGAAAAGTGCTTAATGAGAGATGATTCAACTAGGGAGAACCCATTTTTTTTTTTCTTCTCTGTATCTCATCCTTCTTGGGACCGAAATGTGGACACAATGGCTAATGCTTCATCATGAAATGACTTTGAAAATGGAAGTCATGTACTAGGGTGAAGCCATGTACTGGGATGGTAGAGCAGAAAACAGAAGTCATGGTGAACGACAGGTGCCTAATGACTCTATGAAGTTGCCAAACCTGTGCTTGAATGGTTACTTCCAAATGTCCTTTACGTGAGAGAGAAATACACATAATTTGTTTAAACCATTGTTAAGTTTTGTAGCTAGAGTTTAAACCAACTGACACAGGAGGCAAAATTGGAAGCAAGAAAGCAGTAAACAGGCAATTGCAGTAGTCCATGTGAGAGATGAAGTTGACGTAGACCAGGGTGAATGGTGGAAGTGGTTAGATGTGGAAAACCCAGACATACTTCGCAGGTAATTTCAAGAGCACATGCTAATGCATCGTGTAGAGGATTGAAGAGAAAGAACAAAGTCAAGAGTGACTTCTGGTTCTCTGACATGAACAAGTGAATGGTACTTGTTATTTCCTGAGATGGTGAAACCTGGGAAAGGAGAGGATTACAGGATAAGTTAAGATTCTCTTTTGGACATAAAATAGTAAGTTTATGATCCCCACTTGATAACCATGTGGTAAACCTGTGAAGGCAATTAGATAGGTAAATCAGGGGCTCATGGGAGAGTGCTGGGCTGTAGACATACATTTGGGATATAAATGTAAGCATATTGAACAGATTTATTTTTGAATGTTTTATTGTGGTTTGGATGGAAGTTTACACAGCAAATCAGTTTCCCATTCAACGATTTATGCACATTTTGTTTCACGAATGTTAGCTGCAATCCTCTCAATGTAACAGCAGTCTTTACTTCTTCTCTGGGATCTCCATTTCCATTTGCCCATCTTTCCTGCTCCTTCCTGCCTTCTAAACTTTGTTTTTTGGGCAAGTGCTGCCCTTTTGGTCTTATATGATTGATTGTTCTGAGAAGCACATTCCTCATGGGTATTATTGTTCACTTTATAGGGCTGTCTACTTTATAGGGCTGTCTACTGTTTTGACTAATAATATTGAGCTGCTCCATTGCCTCTTCCCACAAATGTAGTCCTCCACCTGGAAAGGTCCACGTGTGTAGTTGCCATTTATGTTGTTGAAAAAAGGTATTTGCAATGAATAAGTCATTGGTCTTGCAAAATTCTATCATGTGGTCTCCAGTATTATTTCTATCACCAAGACCATATTTTTCCAACTACTTTGTTCCCAACATCTTTGTTTCCAGCTTTCACATTCCAATCACCAGTAATTATCAGTGCATCTTGAATGCATATTTGGTCAGTATCAGACTGCAGAAGTTGGTGAAAATCTCAATTTATCTTTGGCTTTAGTGTTTGGTGTATAC
>NW_006921739.1:5174659-5176141 GCF_000298275.1 Orycteropus afer afer | reverse complement strand
AAAACAAAAATCCTCACAACTGGACCAATGAGCAGCATCACAATAAATGGAGAGAAGACTGAGGTTGCCAAAGAATCCACATTGCTTGGTTCTACAATCGATGCCAACGGAAGCAGCAGTCAGGACATTAGAAGACATGTAGCGCTGGGAAGGTCAACTGCAAAGGAACTGTTTCAAGTGCTGAGGAGCAAGGAATGTCTCCTTGAGGACTAAGGTGTGCCTGACATAAGCCATGATTTTTCCAGTCACTTTGTATGCATGTAAGAGCTGGACAACAAATAAGGAAGACCAAAGAAGAGTTGATGCTTTTGAGATGTGGTGCTGGCAAAGAATGCTGAAAGTACCATGGACTGCTAAAAGAATTAACAGATCTGTCCTGGAGGAATTGCACCCGAAATGCTCCTTGGAAGCAAGAATGGCCAGACTTTGTCTCACCTATTTTGGTCATGTTGTCAGAAGGGACCATTCCTTGGAGAAGGATGTCATGTTTAGTAGGATGGAGGGTCGACAAAAGAGAGGGAGGCCTTCGACGAGATGGATTGATACAGTGGCTGCGATGATGGGCTCAAGTATAGCAGGGATTGTGGAGATGGCGCGGGATCGGGCAGTGTTTCCTTCTGCTGTGCATGGGGTCGCTGAGTCGGAAACAGCTCAACTGCACCTAACAACAACAACACTATTTGGCTGAAAGGTGAGCTCCAGGAGGCTCAGTTCCAGGTTTGAAGGGCATCTAAGAGCCATAATCTAAGTAAATCAGGTCTTTATTATGACTTAAACCAAAAAAAGAAAAAAAAAACCTGCCATCGAGTCAGATGCAACTCAGCGACCCCTCCTTGGGTTTCAGAGGCTGTATCACTACGGAAGTAGATTGCCCAACCTTCCTTCTGAGGAGAGGCTGGTGAGTTTCTCCCACTTTATCCAAGACCTTCTATGGTGATCTGGATCAGAGCAGTCGGTAGTGGTTGCAGGGCACCATCTATTTCTTGTCTCAGGCTAATGGACACTATGGTTCTTGTGGTGCATTATTTCTTTGGACTAATTGTTTCCTTGAGTCTTTGATTTTCTTCACTCTACTTTACTTCAGCTGGGGAGAGACCAATAGTTGCATCTTAGATGGGCCCTTGCAAGCTTGCAAGAGTCCTGTTGCCTTTATGGACTATGTGATGCCAATTGACCTTTTATGTTGCAGAAGGCTCTGGTCCTACGTCCTTAAGCCCAGTGGCTCAGTCCCTAAGAAATTTGCATAACTTTACTACTTATATGCTCTGCTTACCTGGATATATTTGCAGCACATACAAATACAAACATAGAGGTATCCTCTGCCAGACCAATATATGCTCATGAGTATGAATATACTCTCATATACCATCCCATACCTGTTCAGCTTATATGTATCCACTCATAAGTTATTGTCTGTTATTACTGTTATTGCAGGATTTTGTATATAATAGTTTTTACCATTCTTTTTTTTTTTTTTTTTTT
>NW_006921739.1:5155474-5167283 GCF_000298275.1 Orycteropus afer afer | reverse complement strand
CTCAGGGGTCCAAGATTATCTTCTGTGTCTGTATTTACTGGTTTCCCTTTTCTTTGTTGAAGAGGGTCTGTGCAATCCTTCTGCCTAGTCCGCCATCTTGCCCCACCTCCAGTTTTTACCATTCTTGCCTTTACTCTTGTGTACCTCCCACTGTTTGCTTTACTTTTGCTATGTTGTGCTGACCTCCCCCAAGTTAATACATGTCTACTATCTAGTTAGCAATTTTTCCTCCTTCCCACTCCCATCTCTGGTAACCATCAAAGAATATTTCTTTCTGTGCATAAACCTTTTCTCTTACAACATTTGTTCTTTTGTAATTGACTTATTTTACTCAGCATTATATCCTCCAGGTTCATCCCTGTTATGAGATATATTATGAATTCATCATTGCTCTTTAACATTGCATAGTATTCTATTGTGTGTATGTACCATAGTATGCTTACTCGTTCATCCAATGCTGGGCACTTACTTAGGTTGTTTCCATCTTTTTGCTATTGTGAATAATGCTGCAATGAATGTGGTTGTGCATAAATCTATTCATGTCATGGCTCTTATTTCTCTAGGATATATCCCTAGTGGTGGAATTGCTGGATCATATGGTATTTTTATTTCCAATTTTTTAAGGAAGCACCATACTGTTTTCCACAGTGGTTGAACCATTTTACAGTACTACCAGCAGTGTATGAGGATACCAGTCTCTCCACACCCTTGCCAGCATTTATTGTTTTCTGCTTTTCTGAACTTTGCTATTACTGCCAGAGTAAAATGATATGTCATTGTTTTGAGTGCCTAAGGCATTTGACTGCTAACCAGATGGCTAGATGTTCAAATCCACCAGCTACTCCTCAGAAGGAAGGTTGGGCAATCTACTTCCATAGTGATACTGCAGCGGAAACCCAAGGAGGGGTTGCTATGAGTCGAATCAGACTCGACAGCAGTGGGTTTAGTGGAACGGCTAATGATCACGAGTATCTCTTCATATATTTGTTGACTAACTGAATGTCTTCTTTGGTGAAGTGTCTATTTATGTCATTTGTTCATTCTTCCATTGGATTGTCTGTCATTTTGCTGTTGAGGTGTTGAAGTTTTCTATAAATTTTAGAGATTAGGCTCTTCTCAGATACGTCATTGCCAAAATTCATTTTCCCAGTCTGTAGGTTCTCTTTTTACTCTTTTGGAGAATATTTTAATATGATAAGTGTTTAATTTTTGGGACATCCTAGTTATATAGTTTATCTTCTGCTGTTTGTAATTTTTAATTATACTTGACAGACTATTTATGCCATCAATTATATCCCCTAAGTTTGCCTCTATTTTTTTCTTCCATAATCTATATAGCTTTGTATTTTACAATTAGGTCTTCAATCTTTCTTGAGTTAGTTTTGGTGTATGGTATGAGGTATGGATCCTGTTTCATTTTACTGCAGATAGATATCCAGTTTTACCAACACCATTTGTTAAAGGGTATAGAAAAGATTTAATACCATGAATGAGGCCCTAAGGAGTGAATCGAGATTTTTTTTTTTTTTTAAAGACCAGTGATTAAGCCCTGAGGCATCCCAGTTTTAGGGGTCATGAAGAGGCAGAAGAGCCAGTCTAGATCCTGAGAAGGAGAGGACAATAAATTGGATTAAAGACCAGACATTTACAGAGTCCCAGAGGGAAAGTGAAGAAATGTCTCAAAGAGGGAGTGGTTAAATCTGCAAATGTTGCTTACAGGCTAAGATGAGGATGGGAATAGCAATCATTGTGTTGGGCAAGATTGGGAAAGGAAGCCCCCAGGAGACTTCCTTTCTCCTTATGCCTCATTGACTAGAATGAGGTTGTATGATAATCCCTAGAACAATCGTGTTTAAATCCCTAGGCTGAGGAAGTTGTTGTTGTTGTTAGGTGCCAGCAAGTCATCTTTGACTCATAGTGACCCTATGTACAGCAGAACGAAACCTCCCAGTCCTGCGCCAGCTCCGCCAACCCTGCTATATTTGAGCCCATCGCCACAGCCACTGTGTCAATCCATCTCGTTGAGGGCCTTCCCCTCTTTTGTCGACCCTCCATCATACCAGGCATGACATTCTTCTCCAGGGAATGGTCCCTTCTGACAACATGACCAAAGTAGGTGAGATGCAATCTGGCCATTCTTGTTTCCAAGGAGTATTCCAGCTGCACTTACCCTAGCACAGATTTGTTAGTTCTTTGAGTAGTCCACGGTACTTTCAGCATTCTTTACCAGCACCACAACTCAAAACTATCAATTCTTCTTCAGTCCTCCTTATTTATTGTCCAGCTCTCACATGCATATGAGGCGACTGAAAATATCATGGCACCTGACACACAGGCGCACCTTAGCCCTCAAGGAGACATCTTTGCTCCTCAGCACTTGAAAGAGGTCCTTTGCAGGCAACTTGCCCAGTGCTATACGTAGTCTGATGTCCTGAGCACTGCTTCCATTAGCATGGATTGTAGAACTAAGCAATGTGAAGTCTTCGACAACTTCAATCTTTTCCCCATTTATCGTGATGCTGCTTATAGGTCCAGTTGTGAGAATTTTTGTTTTCTTTATGTTGAGATGTAATACATACTGCAGACTGTATTCTTCAATCTTCATCAATAAGTGCTTCAAGTCATCCTCACTTTCAGCAAGCAAAGTTGTGTCATCAGTGTATCGCAGGTTGTTAATGATTCTTCCTCCAGTCTTCATTCCACATTCTTCTTCATATAGTCCAGCTTTTCAGATTATTTGCTCAGTATATAGATTGAGTAAGTATGGTGAAAGGTTACGACCATGATGCACTCCCTTCTTGATATTAAACCATGTGGTGTCTCCTTGTTCTGTTCGAACAATAGCCTCCTGGTCTATGTACAGGTTCCTCATGAGTACAATTTAGTGTTCTGGAATTCCCATTCTTCTCAATGTTATCCACAATTTGTTATGATCCACACAATCAAATGCTTTTGCATAGTCAATAAAACACAAGTAAACATCTTTCTGGTATTCTTTGCTTTGAGTCAAGATCCATCTGACATCAGCAATGATATCCCTTGCTCTACATCCTCTCCTGAATTCAGCCTGCACCTCTGGAAGTTTTCTGTCAATATATAGCTGCAACTGTTTTTGAATTATCTTCAATAATATTTTATTTGCATGTGATATAAATGATATTGTTTGATAATTTCCATATTCTGTGGGATCACCTTTCTTTGGAATCTCTTCCAGTCAATTGGCCAGGTAGCTGTCTTCCAAATCTCTTGGCATAATCGACTGAGTGCCTCTGTGGGGCATCCGTTTGGGGCTGAGGAAGAAAACTACCTTTTCTAGAATCAAAAGATCTCTGCCTTGGTAAAAATCAAGAGTTCATTAACAGGGAAGTAGAAACCAGAAAACCAAATTCACTGCCATCAAGTCTCTTGCAACTCATAGCAACCCCCATTGGGTTTCCAAGGCTATAAATCTGTACCAAAGTAGGTTGCCCAGTCTTCCTTCCTTCTGCAGAGTGACTAGTGGGTTTGAACTGCTGACCTTCTGGTTAGCAGTCAAGTTCCTTATCCACTACGCCACCAGAATAAGGAAGTAGGGGACAGGGACATGGCTGTTGTTTGGGCAATAAACAGTGCCTGCCACAGTAGCTTTTATTTTTACATTAAAATTCCAAAGCTCATCACAGTTGGAGCTGCTACTACATTCAGAACAAGTAAAGTGATCTGGTGCTTACAGCTGTTGCCATTGGTCCTGTAAACAACTAATTGCCAAGCATTTATATACTATTAATTATGATATTATCACTCCCATCTTCAAGAAGTTAAATATCCTAAAGACATCTAGAACTAAATAAAGATGCTGCCAAGTGAAAAAAGAGCCACTGAATTGATTTTGTTCCTCTAAAATATCAGAGCCACCTGCTCGTCAGCTTTGGAAGAGTAAAGAGTTAGGTTGCATATGTAAAATTTAAGAATTACTACTGATCATATTTGAGGAAAACTGGTGCTAGAGATTGAAAAAAAAAAAAAATGTGCCCAAGGGAATTCTCCATGTGGAACTTAAGAGGATCTGGGTGCCTCAGCATCTGCTTCTCTGTTTTCTCGTAAAAAGGAAAGAAGAAAAACCATCTCTCTTTCCTTTATAGAATTATATCAAGTTAAACATTCCATTGTCACTTGTCTTTAAAACCAAGATGAGTTATGGAAACTAGCTTCTATTATTTCTTCTAACTTTCCTGCCAAATATGGAAATTATGCCATAAAATGAATGAGGCATAGAATGCTACCTTAGTCACAGAAATTGTGATCCCATGGGACTAGGCTTGGCCTCAGCCTAATAATAATAATAATTGAAACATATAATACCTCTACCTCAGGAATGCTACTTTACCTCTCTTACAAAAATCTGGAGACACCAAAAGCTGCTTGAGGAAAATCAGTAATAGTGATAGAGTGTCCACTAAGTGTTAGCCAAGCACCTCACACAGTGAACAGCACTGAGTAGGCCCTCCATAAATGATTGTTGAATGAACATAAGATACTGCAGTGCATACAGAGGTGACTTCCCCCGCCCCCAGTCTCTTATAATCTACTCTGAGAAAGAATCCATGGATAAGAAACATCTGAACATGGAAGACCAATCACCCATCTGTCAGTTTGTTGTACTGTGGTGGCTTGCATGTTAATAGGATGATGCCACCAGTATTTCAGATACCATCAGGCTCACCTGTGGTAAACAGTTTTCAGCAGAACTTCCAGAAAGAAGGGCCTGGTCTCTTTCCAAAAATTAGACAATGGCAACCCAATGGATCAAAACAGAATATTGTCCATTATAGTACTTGAAGATGAGCCCCTTAAGTTTGAAGGCACTCAAAATACATGGTGACCACAACAATGGTCATGAAGATGATACAGGAGCAGGCAACGTTTTGCTCTTTTGTACATGGGGTCTGGTCCAGCGCTACTAAGAAGGACAACAAAGGTAGAAAGAGAATTTGGAGTGCCATTGATACCATCAAGAGCTCTGGTGGTATAGTGCCTGAAGCATTTGACTGCTAACCAGAAGTCTGGCAGTTCAAACCAACCAGCCACTCCTCAGAAGGAAGGTTGGACAATCTACTTCGGTAGAGATATTGTCTTGGAAACCCAAGGAGGGGTCCTGAGTCAGACCCAACTCAATGGCAGTGAGTATTTACACCATCGGGAGAATAAAGAGGTAAATGGATGTACCAGATGACAGTGAAAATCAGTTGATCCAAAGGAGAAGAGATGTCAAAGATCCTCTGGTCCACTCCCCTCATTTGACATCACAGTTAGTGAGGTCGGCAGAGGCAAGGATACTGCAGATTGTATAGCCAAGTAATGACAGAACCTACCCTGGTCCCCACATTGCAGTCCCTACCACTCCCCACCTCACCACTGGGCCCTCTACACCCTTCCAACCCATTTGTTGAAGGATGATCAGGAGAACAGGTATGAGGGCTACAAGAGATAGATCTCCTCATTCCATGCCCTACTTTGTCTTTTCAATTCATACTTACTTTCACCTACTTTTTTCTTTAAATTATGATAAATATATATGTAAGGAAATATTTGTTATTTCAGTATTTTTAAAACGTATAATTCAGTAACATTAATTACGTTCCTTGTGTTATGCAACTATCACCATTTTCCTTTTCTAAATATTTCTATCACCCTTGACTTTTCCATCACTATTGACTGGGGATAGTTGAGAATGGTTATCTTGAAATAATAATCTCTTTAAGTGTGTAGCAGACACCATTGTTTACCTTGCCAACAAATTATTTGCTACCATCCCCTTTCTTCTCCCTCTTGGAATGTTGGTTTTTCTCAGGTGTCCAGGAGTCAAGTGCTTTGCAGAAGAACATCCGGAGGTGAATCATCATTGATGTAAGCCTGAGGCAAGCCTTTTTCAGTGATTGGTTTAGGAGTGGGCATGTTATTCAATTCTGGTCACTAAGAGGTAAAAGGAGGTTTACTGGGGGTCCTTGCCCTTTGTTAAAGTCCTGATGGAAGAAACAGTCCCATCTCTTCTGCATTTGGATGTTGTTATGTGAGGATAAAATGCCTGAACCTGCATCTTGTGACCATGAAAAGAGTCACCAACACACTGAGACTAACCTAGTAACCTAGATAGTTTAATGATATTGGTTGGCCCCTGCATTGACCAAACTGGAAATTTCTAATCTCTAACTTCCTGTTATGTGAGGGAAAGATATCCTTCTTGTACTAGCCACTTTCCACAGGATTTACTGATAATTGCAGCCAAAACATCCTCATTATTATAAAGTGGGCACCAACCTTGAGAATTTCCAAAAATCCTGAAGAAGTTTACTTTGATTTCTGAACAAAACAACAAAGAGGGTTGTCTTTGGGGTGATGTGTCTGCAATTAGGCTTTCCCAGTCACAAGGCCTCCCTGCACATGATGCCACCACATGCTACCTCTTAACACCATTGTTTCCAGAATGCTTGTTATTTTTAATGTGAGATTTTGGTCTCAGCCAAGCCTTGTTTATACCATTAGAATTTAACATATCATATGACTATATTCAGAGCCCTGGTGACATTAGTTAAGCAGTAGGCTGCTAACTGAAAAGTCCGTGGTTGGAACCCACCAGGCGCTGGCAGGAGAAAGATGTGGCAGTCTCTTTCTGTAAAGATTAAAAAAAAAAAAAAAAAAAACCCACTGCCTTCTAGTCGCTTCTGACTCATACCAACCCTACAGGACAGAGTAGAACTGCCTCATGGAGTTTCCAAGGTTGTAAATCTTCATGGGAGGGCTGTTGGAACTGCCGGTGTTTTGGTTAGCAGCCAAGTGCTTTAACCACTGTGCCACCATTTTTTTTAAATGACTATATTGGGTTTCTCCTGTTTCTTACTGCCTGCTTTGGAAGGCTAAGGATGCTTTGAGAAATAATTTAGACATTGGAAGAGGAAACAAATTCTCAATATCCATCTGATGGGTGGGTACTAATACCTATTTCCCACCAAATGGATGAGATTTTAGGGTCTGGTAAGTTCATGATGTATACATTTGGAGTTTATAAAATGTTCTCTTTGTTTCATCTGTTTGAATGGGGGCACTAATGATATTCCTTCACTGTATATAGTTATTAAGAGTCCTTTGCTTATGTTAAGGGGGCTTATGGAAGGTTTCAGGCAAACACAAAACCACTTATTAGGACAAATAGAGCTTTTAAAAGAATACTATACTCTCATGAATAAACTAGTTTCTGATTGGCTAGAGTTGCAATTTAGCTTTTATCAGTAATTAGGGGCAAGCCATCGAGCAAACTCATTAGTTGACACCAATTACAATTGGTAGACGAATTAATGAGTCCAAGAAAAAAAGTTATTTATTTCTAAACTTTTGAAGCATAATTGTTGTGTAAATCAGATAGCGTGCAAATCTTTTCCATACGTTTAGGTTGGTAATTGAGAAATAAAATGGTTACCAAATGTCCTCTTTGTCCAGTTTTGTTCTGCAGTCGATCTCTCTTGGGACTCTTTAAAGTGTAAGGAAAAGGTGATGTCAACAGCAATGTACTCTGGGCAAACGGAGCCAGGATTAATTAATAGAGATGAAAGGGAAACACTAGACCTTTCTTACCCATTGCCTCACAGTCCCCCTAGTTAGATACTAGCTGCTCTGCAGACGACCATACACAGTCCTGAGGATGAGGGCCAGGGCCCAGAGGCTGCCTCTTGCTTAAAAACAAAATAAAACAGGAGAATGGAGAATGAGCCTTGTCTCCAACTCGTTTCCAGCCATGTAGTCTTTCAAATGAGGACCTCTCAAGAGCTTTTCCCTTTGAAGTTTAATATGTGGGGCTTTACATCAATATAACATTTTAAATGTGTTAAACAAATTAGTCTCTGGTTACAAAAGTTTTGAGACATTTGCAAGTTGCTGTTTAACTAAATTTAATATGTGCCGGCAGAGTTGATCGTGCAGTTGTTCATTTAGAAGAATGCACTTTTGGAAAGAGTAATAAATAAACCAGCCTCCCATTGCTTCAACCTCTGTGTTTATTTGAAGGGAATCTACTTTAAGAAGACATTAATATTCTTAGAATTATTATTAGAATAATTGCTTTTACTCCTCTCAAAACACACATTTTTTTCTCATTTCCCTTCAGCATAGACAGCTTTTCACTCAGATATAAACTTCCCATTATTATTCCCCACCCCCAAAAAATGAAGAATAGGAATTATACACTTTTCACTAAGGAATAATTAATTTGTCTCAAGTATTAGAACAGAGAATTGTAGAGTGACTTTGAATGGTAGTCTCTGAGGAGTAGCATTGTTTGTTCTCTCCAGTCTTTAATGAGCTTTAGTAAATGGCCAGGAAAAATTACCTTCTTTCTGTAATATGAGAGAGGCGAAGAATGAAGGAAGCTATAGAATCCCTAAGAGAAAAGGGAACACGCGCACACACACACACACACACACATACACAGACAGGCACATGGGCACATACGCGTACACATACATGCACATCTCCCTCACAACAGTATTTGGTTCAGTTAGGAGGCAACTGCTCTCCTTTAGATTTATTTGTGGACAAGAGATCTGGTTACTAAGCATGTCCCTAATTTGTATTGATTATTGTTATCGTTACAACTGTTGAATCTGCTGGGGAAACCATCCATCCTATATTTCCATGGGGTTGGATATTTGTTACACCTGCCATGTTATTTTATTTTATTCCTTTTTTCATGACTGGAAGAAAACTAGAATTGGAGCTTTTACAGAAAATAGCTGTGAAGGGGTTGTCCCTCCCCCTCAGGTTCCTGAACTCCCCAAAAAGAGCCCTAGATTTTAAAGATCTGTCTCTAAAAGAGGCTCACTACAGACAAATGGCTTTAACAAAGAGCCAGATCATTTCCCCCAGGTTGTCACAGACAGCTTCCACAAGCAGCTACCTTGCCTTGTCCTCAAGAAATGGAAATCTCTTCAGCTCTGAAGTTCCTCGAGTAAAGGGGAGGTTTCACACTCCTTTAAAAGGCACCTGGAAGGTAGACTGCTCAAGCTCTTTCTTCCAGCCCCTCAACCTTGGGCTGTGGTATAAGGGAACCAAGAAGTAGTACCCCTTTCCTTGCCTGAGCTCTGAGACAATTGAGAAGACGAAGGAATAGGAGGTAGGGGCCTAAATATTACTCTCACGATGATGAAACTGATATCTGTCAAACAGGCTTTTATGTGAAGGCAAGTGAGCTTTTAAAATAACAAAAGGCAGAACTAGACTGACTTCACAACATGGTCATAGCAGCTCAGCTGAAAGCATAGCAGAGAGCAAAGGAGAAGTGGGTTCTGGGGTGGCTTGCTTCCAAAAAGATGGGAAAGGAAAGAGCAGGCATGTTAGAACTCTCCTCTCTCTTCTGAGGCATCTAGCATCCTGGTTCCCACCAGCCCAGAAGTGCCCACTGTGGGGCTCAGTTCAGCTTTCTCCTTGCCTGTGTTCCATGAACTGTACTGGTATTTCTTTCCTCATGAATACTTAGTGACCTTATGTGTTATTCTAGCAGGATCTTAGCAGTCACTCCAGCAAATCTTGTAAACTTGTCCCCACTAAAATTGGAATGACTGATAGAAGCTTAATGTATTATGTGCTATCAATGAGGGTTTTGGAGTCATATAGACTAGTGTGAATTTCAGTTGCAGCCCTAATTAGTTTTTGCATCTTTAGGTAATTGCCTTAACCTTTCTGAATCTCGGGGTCTTCATCTATAAAAAGGAGATAATACTACCTACCTGAGGGCAATGGTAATTCAGTAGTAGAATTCTCACTGCCCATGTGGGAGGAGACGCAGGTTCAATTCTGACCAACGCACCTCACGTGCAACCACCACTCACCTACCAACGAAAGCTTGCACGTTGCTATGATACTGGACACGCTTCAGCAGAACTTCCAGACTAAGACAGACTAGGAAAAAAGGCCTAATGATCTGCTTCTGAAAAGCAGTCAATGAAAACCCCAGGAGAGAGCAGCATTTTGTTCCATTGTTCGTGGAGTGGCCATGAGGTAAGGTCCAACTTGACAGCAGCACAGCACTACTCCCACCTACCTTAAGGGCCACTGTTGATGAGGACATCACAGGTCAATGTTTCAGCCCCATACATAACACTCAATGAACGTTCATGTCCTTCCAGAGATAATTAGGTTTAAGGGGATGATGATAAAACAATAGTTTATCAAAAGTTTGGAGTTTTTAAAATGCTTTAATATAAGCATTAACACAGAAGCTATGAGGATTGAAAAACTCTCATAATACCTCTTGAAGGACAGCAATTATCTCTGGTTTGCAGATAAAGAAACTGAAGTTCAGAGAATAAGTGACTCATCCAAGGTGATTTAGCGGGAACTAGCTGAGAATCCAGATGTGAATATGTATACTTTGCCTCCAAACCCCATTATCTTTCTACTCATCCAATTCATTGTTAATAGATTTTCCAACACTGAAAGACTAGAGACCCATCCCCCTCTAAAAAAAAAAAAAGTTGCTGTCCAGCCAGCTCTGACTCCTAGTGACCCATGTGTGTCAGAGCAGAACTGTGCCCACAGGATTTTCAATGGCTGATTTTTCAGAAGCAGGTTACCAGGCCTTTCTTCCAAGGCACCTTGGGGTGGATTTGAACTGCCAATCTTTTGGTTAGTAGTTGCACACTTGCGCTACCCAGGGACTCCATAGGGACTTGAGGCAGTATCACTTAAATCAGAAGACATAAACTGGCAATCAGGGGTTTAATCCAGCCACTAGCTATGTTTTGTTTAGCTGACAGATTTTCTTAAAACTTTTTGCTCACATTTAAAAATTGGGATATTCCTTGTAAATATTTTAATTTACAGCTTCTCTTAAATACTAAGAGATCTGGAATCTCTAGGAATACACGCCCACGTGGCTCTATAACCTACTCCTACTGGTTCAGTAACCTTGGGAAATCTACTTCTATGCCCCTCCTCATGTGTATAGAAGTAGATTTCTCAAGGTTGCTGAACCAGTAGGAGTAGGTTATGGAGCCACACGGGCGTGTATTCCTAGAGGTTCCGGATCTATGCCCCTCCTCATGTGTAAGGAGCTCTGGTAGCATAGTGCCTAAGGCACTTGACTGCTCACCAGAAGGCTGGCGGTTCAAACCCACCAGCCACTCCTCGGAAGGAAGGTTGGGCAATCCTACTTCCGTAGTGATACTGCCTCAGAAACCCAAGGAGGGGTTGCTATGAGTTGGGGCCGACTCGATGGCATACAACAACAACAACAACAACCTCATGTGTAAAATGGGAATAGTGGCTGTGCCTACCTCAGAGCACGGTTTACAGTAAAGTGAGAGAAAATATTCAGAATGTTTAGAATGGTCCCTGGCCTGTAGGTAAGCCTCAATCAAATTTAGTTGCTCTTTTTTATTCTACTTACCACTGTCTGCCAGCAAAATGGAGGCTGGGGATTTTGCTGGAGACCTGCAAACCGTTCTTGTATTTGAAGGCATACAAGATGGAAGTGTTGTTTTAGTCTGACATGCGAAGCCAAAGTTGGTTCTTATGCAGAAAGTACAGCTTAACCCGGCATTAATTTCTGAGCTGTTCCAGCTGAGGTTCTGAAGAAAAGATTTGTCATGTCTTGCATTTATGATATTTAAAGCAAACACACACACACCAAAAAACCCCTAACTCTTGAGCTGGCATTTTGCATAGCTTTGTTAGGAAAGAATAAATTGAGGGAGGGAAGGAGGGAGAGAAGGAAAGAAAACAGGAAGAGGGGAAAGAAAGAAGAACTTTTCATGGTTGTGCTTGTTAAAGAATGGAGGGA
>NW_006921739.1:5139837-5155309 GCF_000298275.1 Orycteropus afer afer | reverse complement strand
TTGTTCTGCATATCAAGGAAGGTGACTTACCCTTGTTGCCAGAATACTTTAGATGCATCAGTACCCTCTAGTAGCAACTTGCATTTTGCTTTGTTTTGTTTTCCAAAACTTCAAAGTTTCTCCAGACTTCACCCTCAATTAGAACAAATGTCAGTAACATGCTTGAAGAAAATTTGTTTAGAGATGTGTGTACGGTTGGAAATTGCACATTACACAAGCCCCGTGCATGATTTTCCACGAAATTTTTAACGATGAGCGGAGGTACATGGTTCCAGATAGACGAGTGAATTTGAATGTATATATCTGGTGCTTTGCACGTTGACATAAACACAGCTGCTTTTATACATTTGAGAACATTTGTGTTTATTTGAATGTGTGATGGGGAGGTCATCAAAATGAACACACTCGTTGTGTTTATTTGAATCTCACATCGCTCATAAGAATACATGCCTTGTTTGAACATGCAGTCAAACACCAGCTTCTCTAAAAGGCAAATCAAACCCCAAAAGGCAATTCAGTGCAAAACCCCATTAATGCTGCATTAGAGTTGACATTCCATTCACATGAAAGCCAAAGAATTTAGAGTTAAAGGTTTTCAACGGCAATTTTATTCCTACCAGCTTGAGAGAAGTAGAACATTTTCTTTCCGTACTTTATCATAGTGTATGTAATTTGTATTTAGTAATAGAAAACAAAAATGAAACCCTAGCAAAAGAACCAAAAATTCTTTCAGAGTGCTAAGGAAACATACATTATTACACTATCAACAGCAGAAAGAGCACAAAAACGTTCTTACCTTGTATTTAAGGATGCCGCTGTGGGTATCAGTGAAGTTAGGGTCCTCTACAAGCAGGACTTGGGTTGGAGAATTTGGATGATGGTTATGGTGGTGGGGATGATTTGAACGCATGCTTTAGGCTCACATCTACCAGTACAAGGATATTCTAATGCCGTAAACAACAACAAGGCAGAGGGGTTTGGAGAAACAGATTGTGGTCTGTGAGTAGAAGCACTTACACGGAAATATGCTTGTTTTAATCCTTAAACAGAGGCTATTGCTAAACACAGCAGTCTATGGAACACTGTCTTTTTCACACTTCAAGAGGAAGAACAACATTAAAATTCAACCCTGACACTTTGAAGCAACGCAACCTGCTACCTGTGTGCCCCTTACTCATCTGCTGCTGTAGTTAAAGCTAAGCCCTTCTCTGTTATGCTAGCATAGCCTTATGAATTCTTCAGCTCTTGTATGCAGCAGTTTGCAGAGTATTTAGGTTGTCATGAAGCATCTGCCATTAGAATCTTCAATATTAGATTCCCGTAGTTTGTTGTCTATGGTTTTTTTTTAGGAAAAAAAAAAATACATATGGAGACCAAATAAATAAGTAGAAGGGAGGAAAGTGGAGCACAGAACAGCAAGATGAGGTTCCTCTGGAAATTAAATAGCAGATGCAAGCAATTGAACAACAACAAGAGAAAGTGTGTGTTTCTGTTTGGCTTATGAGAGCTGACAAGATTACAGCCGATGGTGGTTTGGCTAGAGAGTAGGAATTTTATTGTTCGGTATTAATTAAAGCCGGAGGGAGTGGGATACCAGGAGCAGGAGGTGAGCCCGTGTTTCCACAGCGCCACAGAACACGAGGGTTTGGCCACCAGGCAAGACTTCAAATATGTGAAAAACTTTCAAAATAGAAGGCACAAAAAAAGCTTTAAAGGGCCAAGTTGTTGTCATAATGGAACATGCTTAGAATAACATAATATCTCCCCTGGTTCCCTATTAGAACAATTACAAAATTCAAAACTGCTTTAAGTCTTAAATTAGATAAGATCAGATCGATTGAGACCAGAAACAACATTTATTTCTCTTTTCCATTTTCATTGACTGAAGATCTACCTTTATTTCTCTAGCAGGATGCATGTTTTTTTGTCTACGTAAAGTATTATTACTGAATTTCAGTGTGTTACTCCATTAGTTTTAACACGTTAAAAAAATGTTTCAGAAATGACAAAGGAAAAGAAGAGAGGAGTTGCATTTTAAATCAAGCAATTTTCTGAGTTTTATGTGAAAAACAAGCAAGACTACCTCAAACCTCCCTTTGATGAGGCCCCACATATACAAAGGGCTCAAACTCCATATAGACAAAGGGATTTTTTTTTCCCTGACTTTGGAGTGATATCTTGTTACACTAATGGCTCTTGACAGCTATCATAAGACCCTTCATTTACAATCTCCAGAACTAGGGAAGCTGGACTCTGCCATTTTAAACCTCAATGTCTCCCAATCAGAAACATGAAATTTACCTCTTGGAAAGAGACAAGGACCAAGGAGAGGGGAAAAAAAAAAAAAAAAACTAAGTGAAAGGGACTTTGTAAAACAGTGTTTGTGATGTGATCTCATTTTCATTTTAACAAATATAATATTTGCATATATATGTATGTGTGTGTGTGTGTGTGTGTGTGTGTGAGGAGCTCTGGTGGTATAGTGCCTAAGGCATTTGACTGCTAACCAGAAGGCTGGTGGTTCAAACCCATCAGCCACTCCGTAGTGATACTGCCTCAGAAACCCAAGGATGGTGGGTATGACTCAATGGCAGAGTGTTTCAGTTTTCGTTTTATATGCATATAGAAAAACCAGTTGCCGTCAGAGCATATACACATATACATATGTGTTTTATATATATATACATATTTCAATAAAAGATCAGAAAAGGTATAGAAAAATAACACTGAGGTGTTAATTAAGGGGAGGGGCTCCTTCTTTTTCATTATTTGGTACTATTTTTGTTTCATGGTAAACGTATTTGGTACTTCTAAACAGAAATACATAAATTACATTTATAATATGAAAACATATTTTTAAAAATATTTTTCAAATGTTAAAATTTTCAACATCAGTGACATGATACCATTCAGTTTCACCTCTGAAAATAATTCACACAAGGATATAGCTCGCTGCTCTGAATGTTCTTGAATAGTGTATAGAGCAAAATTCTTTGAGACCAGATTTTAATTCCCATGGTAAGGGAGATTCCCATGGTGACCCCCTCAGAGTCTCCCCATAATAAATGAAGGAGGCCATGTGTGAACTAGGTCCTCTGTCTGAAGATACCATACCCTTTCTTCTAGTTAGGAAAACATCTGGATAACATTCTACCATTTGTCAAAGTTCAGCTCATCTTTCCAGGACACCAAAAAGGTAGGCATTACTTATTAGCTTCTGTGTTGAAGATGAAGAAACAGAAGCTCTAAGAGAGAATTATTTGAGTGCATTCTTATGACTGAACGTAACCATGCCGGACATGACTGGAGCACTAGAGTAAGAACTGGGTCTAGAGCTCACCGCCCATTCTCTCAAGTGGGAACCCTTGGCTTTTCATAAGTGGCCACTGATTGGAGGGTCAGGATGGCATGTAGTTAAACACTCCTTCTCCCACCCTCCTGCTTTGCAGCTGGAATACCTGTATTCTAATCCTGATTCCATTTACTAGCTGAAAAAATTCAGGCAAGATTTAAACCCTCTCTGCTTTTGTTTCTGCACCTGCAAAATGGGGCTAATAATAAAACCAAAACCAAACCCACGGCCATCGAGTGAATTTCAACTCATAGTGACCCCATTGGGTTTCCGAGGTGGTAAATCTTTATGGGAGTAGATTGTTCCGTCTTCCTTCCACGGAGTGGCTGGTGGGTTTGAACCACCAACCTTCTAGTTAGCAGTCCAATACCTTAGTCATTGCACAACCAGAGAGAGATTGTGAGGATTAAATGGGTTAATATACATTAAACACTTAAAACAGCTCCTGGCCCCTGATAACTATCACATACACAACGCAATGCACTGCCTTCAAGTCGGATCCGAGACCCCTCCTTCGGTTTCCGAGGTGATATCACTACGGAAGTAGATTGCCCAACCTTCCTTCCCAGGAGTGGCTGGTGGGTTTGAACCACCAACCTTCTGGTTAGTAGCCAAATGCCTCAGGCACTACGTCACCAGAGCTCCCAACTATCACATAGTTATTGTAATGTAAACTTAAGAAGACAATCTGTGTCACTTTAAATAAAGGGAATTGAAAAATAAATATAAAACCATGTTACTAAATTGTTGCTATACATTGTGGTCAGTGGGCAGTTCTGAAAATGAGGGTTACCCTTTCTTGAAAAGGGAGACAAATTAAATTATTTTGTGTTTGAGACACATAGCATGAATTAAGACAGTCTCCATTGGTGCTATATGTCTTGAACACCTTACCAGAAGGATTTAAAGAGAATTTTAAATGAAAAATTTTGTCAGTAAATGAAACAATATACCTAAATACCCGTGTCCATGAACCATCCAAAACCACCTTAAATTCACCATCCCATCCTCAGGACACACCAATAAACTGTTCATTGTTAATATGGAAACTGGATATCTGGGACAATATGTGGGTTTTTGCAAGAGCAGGAGAGCGAAATTGATTAGTCAGATTATGGGATACTGGGTCTCTTTCTTCTGGATGTGGGTATGATATTGCTGTCCTCGGTAGTATGGCAAGGTGTGGTGTACAAGTGAGCCAAAGACCTTTCATCTCTCTCTCACCTTCACTCATCTTCAGTGCTCTCTTTGCTTCCAATGGGGCTGCAATGCATAATATTAATGTCCAGCACACTGTGAGCCAACTCTGCTAGACACCAGAGCAAACTTGCTCGGTCTCTCAGGTCCCCTTGTTATTGCCTGGTATGTAGTGGATCAACCTTTTTTAGAATCGTGACGATAAGCTCAAAAACAGAAATCAGGGTATTTAGACAGATTAATGGGGTCAGTCTTCTTTCTTGTCCAACCGAACATTCCAGATATCTCTGCATTACAGTTGGAGACAAACACCCTACCTAGCAAAAACATGTAACTTCATGTTCTACTTACTGTTTTCTCATTCTTTGACTATCCTGAGAATGAGTGGCTGGGCAGGAAAGCTTTCAGGATTCCTGTGTCCCCAAATATAAATCATACCCCAATCTCATCCCAACTTTAACTACTAATCTACTGGTATTTTCACGGGATCTTCCAGAGGCACTGTGTAGCACAGGACACTGTCTCTAATGATGGCAACAATCACACTTGTGGCCAGCTACACAGTAGCTGGTTGGGTGCAGGTGCCATGTCATGATTCTACGGGGTAGCTTCATTCCAATGTGTGAGCTTGCAGTGAGATTTTGGAGGAAGTCTTCCTGAGGAGGCATTAGTGGTGGATTTTTTTTTGCTCCTTTTTCTACCTACTGTGACTCAGGTGGGTGGAAAATCAATGCTAAGACAGACCACAGTGTAGAGGAACCTTGGGCCTAGGCATGTGCCTGGCCAGTAACTGCCAGCAATTACAATGGCTTCTTTGAAACTCTTTTCCAGAGATGAGAAAACAATTCAGTTTTTTTTTTTAATTTATAGAATGTTATTTTTCACTCAAAATGAAAATAGCTTTATTGAGTGTCATGGGAATGATATATATTCTTCTAATCTAGATTGCGTACTAAGAATGTCAATAAAAATAATGTCATTGATTTTAGTGGACATAGCCAGGCATATTTGAGAACTGTGTGTCTCCCACTATTTAAAACGTTTTCATGGCTTCTCATTGCTCTCAGGGTGAAGAACAGGTCCATGTCTTGCCTTCTTCTCCAGCCTCATCTGCTGCCAGAGCTGAAGCCAGACTTAGTTTGTTCCTTTCAAAGCAACCTCTAGTGAGCACCTCGCCATTTCCTATTGTGCAGGAAATGATGAGCTGGTCCTCCATCATGGCTTCCTCTCACAAGGCTGGGGTAGGGAGAGCAGCCCTACAATTCAAAACAGCCCAATGGTTGCCAATTTTCTGGAAGAATCTGTGGCCAGGGCAACATTGCATTCTGAGGTCTCTTCTACCAGGCTTGCATCAGTGATTCTGGAAAGCTCCCTCTTTGTACTTTCCCTTCAGATCTCTTTGCAGTATGGTATCTGAGCTGCAGTTAGATCATGTCATGAGAAAGGCAGGAAGGCTGAAGCTGTTAGAGGGGTGGCTTTTGGGGACTTAGTTGGCTGTTCACATTCAACCCTGTCTATCTGCCTGTCTTTGTTAACTTCCAGGCCAACAAAAAGGTAAGGCAAGAGCTGCTACCTTATCATGTTCAGCCACATGATACGTTTTCCATATTTTCAGTAGAAATCTCTCTCAGAGACAGGCAAACAAAGTACCTGAAACACTTGATCTTCAGAAATGGAACCCAGTCAGTGTTCTCCGTTTACCCTGTTGTTTTTTTTTGTTAGCTGTCATTGAGTTGACCCCATGTGCAACAGAACAAAGCAGTGCCTGGAACTGTGTCATCTTCATCATTGTTGGCATGTTTGTGTCCATTGTTGTGGTTATTGTGTAGTGCCTTCCAACTCAGGGAGCATATCTTCCAACACGACATCAAACAACATTCTGGTGCGATCCACAGGGTTTTCATTGGCTAATTTTTGTAAGTAGATTGCCAGGCCTTTCTTCCTACTTTGCCTTAGTCTACAAGCTGCTCTGAAATTTGTCCACCATGGCTGACGCTGCTGGTAAATATCATCCATAACTTCCAGCATCACAGAAACAAGCAAGCCACCACAGCATGTAAGACAAACTGACAGACGGGTAGGGTGTCCTCAGTTTACCCTATTTTAAAAAATGCCACTTGGGCCACCCACGCATTGTCTGTCTCCCCTAGCCTTTTACTGTCTGACTGGAGGACTCAGGCACCATGAGAAACTGCATCTCTGAAAGTTTGAAAATCTAATTTGTGCTACTGTTGTTAAATGATAGTAACTTATAACCACTGAGTTGGAACTCATTAACAGGGCAGCATTAAGGAGTCGCTGCTGCATTTGAAATGGGTTTCTAGGGGGAGTCTGGGCACCTTCAGGGAATTTCACAAGGGGTCATTGAAGTTACTACCTTTAGATAACAAAGTATTCTATACAACCACCTCAAGGTCCCTGCCTGCTTTCTTTTAGGTATTTAACAGAGGATTATATAAGCTCCAATAACTCAATTAATTAAGAGTAAAATGAAGATGGTGACTTCATCATTCTTTGGTCAGTGAAAAATTTAACATTCTCATAACCCTTTTCATTCTCTCTTCTCTTCGTGAATGCTAATAGAAAAATCCTTTTAAAATGGTATTTTTGTTAGCAGGGGATATGCGGACAACTCCGCAGTATCTTCCCACAGATCACTGCTCACATCATTCAGATGTTGAAAATTTTAAATGAAATCAATACTGGCCTATTCACGTCAACAACACTATCCCTGGCAATATAAAAATAAAGAGAGAAATTGCGACCCAAGCGACTTACCCAGCGCTCCTCTCATTACAGGTCGTCAATTAAATTATTTCTACAATATTGTATCCGTCCACAGAATGTTACACAATATTCATGCACATTACTTCAGCTACACAAAATCCCTGTAAAATAAATGAGGGCGGGCAAGAGAACTTAAGAGACCTAGTAAAATAGGAAGGCATTTACAATAAGTCCAGTCACTTGGCTGCCAAAATTGCCCCCAAGATGATGCTTTTATTATCATTTAAGCAGCAGCAATGTCTTCATTTTTGTGGCTCCAAACTACTTCATACTTGAGGAAGGAATCTTTCCAGAGAGAATGATTGTAACAGTTTGTGGCACCCTTTTGGGGGACTTTGGACTCAGAGCTTGAGAGTGGAGTCCACCTCTTTTGTAAGGGCAGGCGGTTGGAGCTTGCTTAGTGGTGGTGATGGAGAAGCACGCCAGACCTGTTACTCTTTTTCTGGACTTGCTAACAGCAGCCAGAATGAGACCCAGGAGCCCATTACCAGTCAAGTCCTCTGGTCGTCATTGATGACACCCCAGGAAGTTCTGCAGCTCCAATTGCCCCTGGTGTGAAGCAGAAGCAGCCAACCGACTGTACTGAGGCTCAGCCCTGAAGTCAGAGATCCAGCCAAGATGCATCACGGTGGGAGGATAAACTGATTGAATCAATAATTTCAATCACTGCCTATCCCTGATAGGAACCAGGGAAGGCAGAGAAGGATGGGGGATGGGAACTTCTGCAAGCTCAGAACAGGGAGGCAGGAGCTAAGCCTTGCCTGAGAGGAAAACACCACCATGAGGAGATGAGGGTCATGAAAGAGAAAAAAAATGGGCTAAGTTCACCGAGTACCTAGGAGCTGTCTTCCCCCAAGACAGCCAACCTGCAAGCAACCTGCCACCTGAGAAGTGCCTCTTCCTTTTGTGGAGCACAGAAATTTTACCCTTTTGATCTGAAGATGGTAATAACTGTGGGCTCCAAAATGCCCCAGCCCTTCCTCACAATGCCTGCTGCTCCCTGCGCCTTGACTTACAATGCATTGACTAGGAACCAAGAGGCCCGACTCTGGGATTTCCTCAACTCTGTGACCCTGGTCAGGCCACATGATTTTTTTAGGCCTGTGTCCTCTTCTTTCAATGGAGGGCTGAATCGGCTAGCACCTCACATCTTCCTTTGGGCTTCTGCAAACCAGAGTCATAGTCTGCCTGCTTCTGATAGTTGACTCTCAGTGGGTCTGGGGTGTCCACAGCAAGGTCCACGCACAGGTGGTGAGAGTAGCTGGAGCTGCCTCCCTTAATAAGACCAAGGAGTTATCTTTTATTGCATGCTTATCATGGAGGACTTTGTTTAGTCCTCCTAGGACCCTCAAAAGGCATTAGTACTAATCTCCCCATTCTATAGAAAACCCTGTGTACCACAATCCAGTCTCCAACTGACCATGAGGAAGGCTCAGGACTGGGCAGTGTTTTGTGCATGGGTTTATCATGAGTTGGGGACCAACTCAACAGCAGCTAACAACAATAACAGCAACATACATAAAGAAAGCTAGGAATAGAGGAGTTTAGTAACTATCCAGGGTCACCAAGCTTGTCCCTAGCAGAGCAAGAAGTGGAATCTGGGTCTGTGTGGCCCAAAAGCCAGGTGACACTGCCTGTTTCCCTCTTGCCGCTCTCCCTCTCTGCCCCTTCATGGAAGTAACATGGGGATTAAGTTTCTTCTTTTGCGGGTGGTCTCAAAACGCAAGCCTGAAATCCAGTAGGGGCCTCACCTGAATCTAGGCACAATCAGTTAGCTGAGGTCTCCCAGGGACATCTCTCCTCACTGGCTGTCTTCTCTTTCTTCGATTTCCTTACACCTCTCCTAGGACTCTGAGCTTCATTATGTCATCCTGGACCTTACCTCTTTGCTAACACAGTCTTTTCCCCACATACCAGCCCACACCTACATCTCAATTCAAAAGGCACTATTTCCATGTCCAAGTCCTTTTGGGCCTTGCTCTTTGCCATGAAGCTGTCAAATAAGCCATGCTCCAAGGTGGTGGCATAAAATACAGAGCCTTTGACCATGTATCCCATTCTTCCATTCAATTTAGAGCACTTTTGGAAGACAATGCTCAGAATCCAAAACTATGGGTCAGGAATTTCTGGGCCTCAGGGAAGGCCATTTGAAAGAGACTTGAGAGAAAAGCAAGTCTTGTACAACTGCCACTATCCCAACAGATGATGGGACTACTCCCATCATGCATGGGGCCCACACAGGCCCAACCCAGGCACTTCTCAGGGCATGCTGCAGCAATTGAAACACTGAGAAAGGAAATCTTCTGTCAGGAAAGCTGCTGGTGGTTTGTGCATGGAGGGTAGAGAGTAGAAATAGATGAAAGGGGAGGTGCCATGTTTCTGTGTTGCTAGAGTGGGAGTGACCCCAGCCTCCTGAGAGATCCACTTGGAGCATGCAGTGCATAGTTGATGGAGCCCACAGTCTGCTACATTGTTTTCAACTCAATTCACCAAACAATTTTTAAGATCTTGTGTGCATAAGGTCCTGGTCTTGCATCTGGAGACACAGAGATGAATAGGACATCGTCTGTGACTCCAAGTAGCTGTTCAAATTCTAGTGAGAGAGACAGACACACACAGAAGTAACCACAACACAAAGCAAGCACTGATTAGTGCTAAGAACAGATATACACAGAGGGCCATGGGGGCGCTGAGGCCAGCATGCTTATTCTGTCAGCTGAGTTCTTTCTGGAAGGAATTTGTGGAAGATGGGACCTGAAATGGGCTTTGAAGAATAGAAATGAAAAAGCCTGTCCCTTTTTGAACACTTACTACATCCTCAGCTTTTGACATGTATCACCCCAGAAAATCATGAGAGTACCGAGAAGAGAATTATCATTACTTTACACATGAGGAAACTGAGCCACAGAGAGTGCAAGCAGCTCAGGTGATGAATAATAGCACATACAAGAGTCAAACCCAAGCCTGTCTGCCTCTAGAGCCCGGGGGACCTACACAGGCCAAGAGAACAGCAGTAGCAAAGACCTGGCAGTGGAAAAGGGGGTTTGAAGAAGGGAAGAAGAGAAAGTTTGCTGTGGTTGATGTTCCCAAGTTGGAGCTTGGGGTAAGAGCATAGACTCTGCAGCCAACTGCTTGGGCTCATGCCCTGGTTCTACCACTCACCATCTGCAGAGCCTCAAGCAAGTTTCTTAGCCTTTGTATGCCCCAGTTTCCTCATCAATAACCAATCACCAGTTGCAGTCGAGTTTATTCTGGCTCATGAAGCCCCATGTAGAACTGTCCTCCATAAAGTTTTCAATGGCTGATTTTTCAGAAGTAGAGAACCAAGCCTTTCTTGAGAAGCACTTTAGATGCATTGGAATCACCATCCCTGTAGTTAGCACCTGAACGCTTAATCATTTGCACCACCCAGGGACTCCTGCCTCATCTATAAAGGGGGAGTGGTGTCTAATGAGCTGCACCCATTTTATAGGGTTATTGTGAGATAAGTGAACTTGCATACATATTATCATAGGACAGTGCCAGGCACATAGTAAATGCTATGTTGTTGTTGTTGTTATGTGCCGTCGAGTCGGCCCCGACTCATAGCGACCCCTCCTTGGGTTTCCGAGGCAGTATCACTACAGAAGTAGATTGCCCAATCTTCCTTCCGAGGAGTGGCTGGTGGGTTTGAACCGCCAGCCTTCTGGTGAGCAGTCAAGTGCTTTAGCCACTATGCTACCAGAGCTCCCAGTAAATGCTATATATATTTGCTATTGGGATCTCTGGTGACATAGTACCTAAGGCGTTTGACTGCTAACCACAAGGCTGGCAGTTCAAACTGACCAGCCACTCCTTGGAAGGAAGATTGGGCAATCTGCTTCTGTAGAGATACTGCCTCGGAAATCCAAGGAGGGATCGCTATGAGTCGGAATCGACTCAATGGTAGTGAATTTGGTTTGTTTTTGGTATTTTTATTATTAAAAGAGGCAGTGTAGAGCACACATTTCAAACCCTGGCTTTGCCACAGTAGCCATGTGACCCTGAGTGAATCATATATTGCCTCAGTTTCCACATCTGTAAATTAGGAATGGCAGTGCCTATCTTCCACGGTCATAGTTCTAAGACCTCAGTGAGACACTGCAAAAACAAGAAGTCTGGCCCCACATATTGAAGTATTTCCTAAATCATATTCTCACTTCTCCTTGGTTGCCTTGTTGGTTATAGGCTAAAAGTTTCTTTGCAACAGTTGTGCAAGTAAGTCTCCTCATGGGAAATCCAATAAAAAGTTCAGCAAAAGAACTGTAAATTCTTAATTGTTGGGGATTAATAAGGCTTTATTATGGTAAATTTACCTCACACATGATTTAATAGGTCAAAACTACACTTTGTAATTAAAAACCTAAGAAATCATGCACGCTGAGGCTTATAACACAAAAATTTTAGTCTGAAACAGCTAACTCAGGAAACCATAAAAGACGAAGCAGTGCATATAAATCATGGCTTGGGAAGAGGCAAGGTTTTAGGAGGCAGGTAGATCTATTGGGGGATTTATATCAGGCCTTTCACTATACATTCTCAACCCTTTGACGTTTGAACTTTTCAGCCAGCCCCATTTTACAGATAATGAATCTGAGGCAGAAGAAAAATAAACAAGTAAAATGTTGATGCTCAGTTTTCAGTCTGGTGCCCAACCTCCCGCTTTCCCACAGTCACTTGAACAAAACCTTCAACATGGTCGCTCAGTCTTAACGTGCCTTGGACTCAAGATCAAGATCTGTCAATATAATTTGTACCAGAGCTATGGATCCTTTTTGCTTAAGTGGTGATGTTCTAGAATATTCTCAAGATAAAACCAAAAACAAAA
Source organism: Orycteropus afer afer (assembly GCF_000298275.1). Lineage (NCBI taxonomy): Eukaryota > Metazoa > Chordata > Mammalia > Tubulidentata > Orycteropodidae > Orycteropus > Orycteropus afer. Next base: position 5,143,127 of record NW_006921739.1, on the reverse strand, counting down.
CCCATTGCCATTGAGTCGATTCCCACTCATAGCAACTCTATAGGCCAGGGTAGAACTGCCCCGTAGGGTTTCCAAGGTTGTAAATCTTTACATGAGCCAAGCGCCACAACTTTTTCCCTTTCTGATTAGCAGCTGAGGACGTACTCATTGCACCACCAGAGCTCCTTATTCTGAGGTAAAAGAGAGTGCGTCCAATCAGAAGACAGCATTACTTAGTAGCTAGGTAGACAGACACCTGGAGTGGAGGCTGCCTTCACTACTTACTAGCTTGGCGGGCTGTAGGCAAAGCCTGCCAGCCCTCTGAGTTAGTGTGAGAAGGTTTCTTTAGTAAAATGAAAATAATAATAGTTCCAACGTCTTGTGAAGATCAGAGAACACTGTAAAACCCGTAGAGCCAGACGTAGCACAGAGTAAGCGTCAATATTCATTAATATGATTTTTACTACAGTGCCTAAGGTATCTGACTGCTAACCAGAAGGTTGGTGGTTCAAACCCACCGGCCATTCCACGGAAGCAAGACTGAGCAATCTACTTCCGTAAAGATTTACCACCTTGGAAACCCAATGAGGGTCGCTATGAGTTGGAGTCGACTTGGCAGTGAGTTTGGTTGTTTTTTGTTTTTGTTGTTTGTTTTTTAGGCCAGAGGGCCAAAGGGGAGAGGGGGCAGAGAAGAAAAACCTCCATTGCTCTTAGTATTATCCTAAATCACAGAGATAATTTTTCTTTTTGGAAAAAGAGTAATGCCTTTCTGACTTAGATAACAAAGGAATTTAAATTTAAATTTTAAAATTCAACAAGTTTTAGCCATTGGCATGAAGGTTGAAATTCCACTTAATGTTGTGTCTGACGTTTCAAAGGAGAGTAAATTGAAAAAGTTTGTTCCCAAGTTATTTTTGGAGAGAGAAACAAACCAAAGGGCTAATTGATTTGAAAGCTTTGGTTGTGAAACACCTACAAGTTGAACGTCTGGTTGCTTTAGTTTTAAATCACATTTAGAAGCACATACATATGTGCATGTGTGCATACTTTTAACAACACACACACACACACACACACACCCTGCCTGGTTTGCTGTCATAGAGTTTTAAGTCCTTTGTTCATACAAGATGCCAGTAAGTGAACAAGAAAAGAAAACCCTCTCACACTGCAATTGCCCATAGGGTCAGGGACAGGAAGCAGATGTGAGACCTTGTGCAGTTCCCCTTGATTTCAGCCATGGGAACAGCCATCTCTAGTGGTAGGAGGGTAAATAGGTCTCCATTTGTTTTACAAGGCTTCCAGCTGGGATGTCATCAAGTGTCATTCACTGGGGCATCGCTGTCTCCCCTCTCACCCCTCCCCATTACTCCCAGTCCCCAGAGGACAAGTCTGAGACCAGTCCAGCTTGCAGTGGCCTTTCATTCAACAACCTAATCCTCTGAGCTGGGGTCCTGCCTGCCCATGGGAGGCCAATTGTCCTATCGCTTTAGTGTCCCGTTGTCCGCTGGGGTGGCGTAGTGCCTAAGGCATTTGACTGCTAACCTGAAGGCTGGCGGTTCAAACCCACAAGCCACTCCTCAGAAGGAAGACTGGACAATCTACTTCCATAGAGATACCACCCCAGAAACCCAAGGAGGGGTTGCTATGAGTCGGACCCAACTCGATGGCCGTGAATTTGGTTTGGTTTGGTCCTTGGAAAGTTGTCTAGGGATGTCCTCAACTGCTGCTCTCTCCCTCTCTCTGTGCTGAGAGGAGCAGAACATCTAGTTCTTCGCTGGAAAGACAGGGCTCCTCTGCATTGCCAGCAGCACACGTTGTAACAATTAGAACTTCCATTCCAAGATAAACAGATATTTTTACCTTTGGGGCATTCTGCAAGTGGTTTCATGAGACTGGCCGAATGGGCTGTAATCATGGCCCCAGGTTTGGGGCCTACCACCCAGGAGTTAATGAAATCAGATTAATTAATAATCCAGGAGACTTGGGAAGTGAAATCTTATGAGTGGGAGTGGGGAAACATTGGGGGACAAATGGGGCTTCCTGCTGCAGTGTCCTTGCTACTAAATAAGTGTTCGTCTTGTCCATGTTTCTGCATGCAGGGGAGGGAATGTTTTCAATAAAAGGGTGAGATGGGAGTCATTTTCATTAGAACCATTTCACCAGGAGGTCTGCACGGGCTGAATGTTTTTATTTAAAATTCGGGTGTGAGTACCACACAGGTGTCTCTTCCAGAGTTGACAGGCAGTCTCCCATCTGCCCCCACCACTGCCCATAAACACATGCCCCTACTGGCCTTGAACATTCACTCTGGTTTGGATTGGAACCTGGCTACTCTTTGGCATTGCCGTAATTATGTTGGTCAAGGCCTGTGTTCTTGACAAAGAAAACATTCCTCTAACTCAACCTGAGTAATCCTTAATGAGTCCTTGTATCTTGTGATAAATTTCATAATTATTCAGCCCCTACCACTAACACCGAAATTCATCAGTCAAAGCAAATTAGCCGAGATTCATTAGAATAAGACATCTAGTAGGCACATGTACTTTATTAGCCTCTTACACCAATAGTTTTAATTAGGTACATATTTCACAGCTCTCGAGCTACTTCACTGAAGGGCTGCCTTTATCTCTTTTATTTACAGTAACAAGCTATCAAACAAACACCACCATAATTAAACTTGGACATAAAAAAAAAACTTGTTTTATTAATGGCAGCCTATTCTAGCCTTGGATTTCTGAAACCTGCACTAGACAGATATTTTTATTAATTAAATAAATGCCATTCAATTAAATTGAAAAGACAGGATGGAACGCGAGGGGCCATGAGCTCGACTTAGGAGTGAGATGCCCTTCTTCCTTGCTGACGGTTTCCTCTATCTCACCTTCAGCAGGAGGAAAAATCATCTCTTCATCAGATATTTTAGTGATGAGAAAAGTGATTAAAATCCAGAACATTTTTAAATTATTAATAAGGAATTTAAATGATGTTATAAAAAAGGGAAATACAGGAGAAAATGTTACACATTCATGGAATTTTTGCTCATGCATAATAAACAGTTGAAAACACTTTACTTAGAATACTACCCAAATTAAAGAGGCAAGAAGCCTGACACTTGCTTTTATTCTTGGGGAATAGTGTCAATAAATGACAAATGGCGCCATCTGCTGGTCAACAAGTTAAACATTCAATTCAGAGCCCAGTTGTCCATCCAGTTCTTACCTGTTGTTGTTGTTGTTGTTATGTGCCGTGGAGTCAGCCCTGACTCATAGCGACCCCTCCTTGGGTTTCCGAGGCAGTATCACTACAGAAGT
>NW_006921739.1:5134198-5139737 GCF_000298275.1 Orycteropus afer afer | reverse complement strand
CCAACCTTACTTCCGAGGAGTGGCTGGTGGGTTTGAACCGCCAGCCTTCTGGTTAGCAGTCAAGTGCCTTAGGCACTATGCTACCAGAGCTCCTTACCTAGACTGGCAAAAAAAACAAAAAAAGTGTGATAAAATCCTGTAGAGGTATATCGCATTTTATTGCGCTTAGCTTTTATTGTGCCCAACCTTCCTTCCAAGGAGTAGCTGGTGGGTTTGAACCGCCAGTCTTCTGGTTAGCAGTCAAATGCCTTAGGCACTATGGAAACCAAAAGATTCATGTGACTTGCTTTACTGCAACATTCACTTTATTGCGGTGGTCTGGAACCGAACCCACAATCTCTCTGAGATATGCCTGTACTTACTGATACTTTTATATTGTTGGACAAGGTATAACTTTCCAAAAAGCAAAGTTTGAGATTACCTGTGAAAACCTCATTCCATTCTAAGGCTCTGGGCAAGACAGTTTTGGGAGAGAGACAGCTAGTCTTTCTGGTCTTTTAAGAATCAACACAAGTAGAGATTTCTTTAGATGTACACAGAAGAATCACAGACAGATTTTAAAAAGGTAATAGGACATGAAAAAAACAAACAAGCAAACAAAACTGCAAAGTGCGCACTCAGTTGAGGGACCTGATGATTACCTGATGATTTAAACTCCGAGATCTTACTTCCTACTACCACGGAGAACCACAGAATTCTGGAAAGGTATCAGGTCCTTTCTCTTGCAGATACTGTGACACCCTCTCCATCATCCCCAAGTCCTTCTCTGAATGTCGCTTTCTTCCTTTCCACTCCCACCTTGTTTTTACTTGCTTGTGTCTCTGGTACATAAATATGAAATTCCTCACTCTTCAGACTTCTCAAGGGTTGACACAATGAAATAACATCATATTAATATAAATGATCTGTACTGATTGACTGAACCAATTTACACAAATTGTTGAACAAAAATACATGTGCAATACCTTTGAATAACACCTTTTAAAATACAAACCCTCCAAAAGTAAAAAATTCTACCCATAATCCCAACTTCTGCAAAATTGCTCCCTCTCTGTAAGTTTTACCAACTGAATCAGTCCTTCATAGGCCACCAATACTTGCAAATTGGAAGTCTGTATTTCCAGACAGCACAGTCACTTAAAACCTTTTTATCCTTGGCCACAATTTAGAGTAAAATTTGAAACTAGATCATTTTTTTACAGGAATTTATTAAAATTATTCAAAATTGTTTAATCTCGTATTCCATGAGCATCCATCCAGCTGTCTGCAAAAACAAAGATACCACAGTTTTAGTCTCATGTGCAGATTTCAACTTGAAGGCTGTTTGGAGTATAGAGAAGAAACTAGATCAGTTTTCAAGATTCCTTTATTGTTGTTATAGTATTGTTCATAAGTAACAGATAGCAGAGGAAATAATTGACATTTTTTTATAGAATATCATTTAGAGGTTATCACAAATAAAAGTTATTAACAAAATTTGTGTAAATTTGTATTCGTTCTGCCCTTCCTGTGAGGTAGGAGTCAGGAAGGCTATTCCAATAAGACTCCAGTTACATGCTTCCAAATCATGAGGTAGGTTACTCACATGGTGTGGAATGTGTGTGTTAATGAATTTCCCAAGCCCATTTTCTTTGTGGCTTAAATCTCTCAGAGGCCTGTGAACATAGGAAAGAGCCAGGAAAAGCTTCTTGCTAGAGCAGATGATATACCTCTGAAATCCTCTTTATTGTGGGCAAATGGCCCACTTTAGTCCCACTATTTCCCTGCTAGGGTTCTACCTCCTGAATGGTATTCTGCCCTGGATAGGGGCCATGCTGATAGCCCACTGGTGGCCTGCAGTTTTGTATTCTGTTTGCTTTCCTATACTGGTCTCGCCCATCACAGCCCTCGAGACTCTGAAGAGCCAGTGCCCTATCTTGAAACAAGATCCTGATATCCTTCTTCCCATCCCCGTGCCGCTCACTGCTTACTGACCCCTCATATCACCCTCACTAGTAATTCTTACAGGAGCAAGATTGTCCCTTAAGATCTAACCCCTGTCCAGACACTGTAAGCACAGCCCTGACTAGTCTTAAACTGGAAGGAATGGACAGAAGTGAGGCCAGGGGATGGCACTGAAGTGCGGGGAATGTGAAAGAGGAAAGGAGGCTGCCAGTGCCTTGAACACCTGCTGTCTGTCAGGCACTGCATTCAAGGCTTCATCTGTGTCTTATTGAAGCCCCACCACCGTTCTATATGAATGAGATATTAATGCTCATTTTATAGATTTGGAAACTGAGGCGCAATGATATGGAAAACTTGCCCAACATCATATCAATACTGCAGGACTGAGATGGAATTTGAGTTTAAAGCTCTTACTGTTTTTGTGGTATCACTACCTCTTCAAAGCAAGAACTGCTAAGTAGCAGAACTGCTTGACGGAAACTGCTCAGAGGCTCAGGAGACACTTCCCTCCAGCCTAACCTAATAGGCCCCTTTGACAGCATTGAACACTTCCCCCTGCAACATTCTCTGTGTTAGCCTCCGTGATACTGTGAGTCTCCTATTTCTCTGATTGTTTCCTCTCTAAACTCTACCCTCAAGTTTTCCTTGAACATCAGTGTCCCTAGAGTTCCATCCGCTGGCTCTGCTCCTCTCCTTCTACCTATTCTCTCTGAGTCATCTAATCCACTCCTATGGAACTCCTCTCAAGGAAGGTTGGGCAATCTACTTCTGTAGTAATACCACCTTGGAAACTCAAGGAAGGGTCGCTATGAGTCAGATCTGACTCAACGGCAGTGAGTTTGGTTTGGTTTTTGGAAATATGATACGCAAGGTCTTTTGTGATCCAATCCCTACCCACTTCTCCAACTTTTGCTGCCCTCTTTTCCTTACCTTTATGTTCTAAAAGAGCACTAAAAATCCAATAGAGCTTTCTATAATGATGGAGATGGTCTATGTCTTCATTGTCTGATATGGTAGCCAATAGCTATATGTGGCCATTGGACACTGGAATTGTGGCACTAAATTTTAAATTTTAATTAATTTAAAATGTGAATAGCCACATGTGGTTAGTGGCTACCATATTGGAAAGGACTGTTATAAAGTAAAATTGTTTTCTATCCACATCAGGTTATTTTTAAACTCTGTGCCTTCGTTCATTCTCCTCATTTACCTTGAATGCCCTTCTCTGCCTTTCTCATTCTTAAACCCTCAGCTATACATGAAGGCCTCCAGGAAAATAAGACTGGAAAAGGCTCCTGAACACTTGGTGTCTTGGTAACACTGCCCATTCTGGTGTTCTTGCAAGCTCTCATTTATTCATTTGTACAACTTTTTACTAGGTACTGAAGATGCAAAAATAAATGTAGTTATTTCCCTCATGTAGTTCATGATCAATACTTCTTGCCAGCAACTCTGATTACCTCTATCATACCCTATTACCCTTTTACATGTTCTGAACTTCTTTCTTTTTAATTAAAAAAAAAAAAGTTTAAACCTTTTTATTGTGATTTGAGTGGCAGTTTACAGAGTAAATTGGGTTTCCAATTAAGAATTCACACCCATTTTGTTTTGTGCCATTGACTGCAGTCCCGACAGTGTAACAGCACTCTTCCCACTTCCTCCCTGCATTTATGGTTTCCATTTGTCCTTCTTTCCTATGCATTCCTGCTTTGTAAGCTTTATCTCTGGGTAAATGCTGCCCTTTTGATCTCCTGTGACTGTTACAAGGATAGGATGCTTTCCTGGTTCTATTGCTCACCTTATAGGAGTATTGTTTGGCTGAGAGTTGAGCCACAGGGATGAGTGAAGTTCCAGGCTTGAAGGATATCTAAGGGCCATAGTTTTGGGGGTTCCACCAGTCTTTATCAGACCAGGAAGCCCAATCATTTTTATAGTTTTGAGTTTTAGTCCACATTTTTCTCCCAGTCAATTAACTCACTGCTGTGGATTTAGGGATCTCTTTTTATGGGATCTCCTATTATGATCCCTTTTAGAGCAGTCAGCAGTGGTAGCCAGACATCATCTAGTTCTTCTGGTATCAGGGTCATGGAGGTTGGGGTTCACATGGCCCATTAGTCCTTTGGACCAATTGTTAGCTTATGTCTTTGATTTTCTTCAGTCTTCTTTGCTCTGGATGGGGAGAGACCACTCGTTGCACCTTCAATGGCTGCTCACAAGCTTCTAAGAACCCAGTCACTACTTACCAAAGAAAGATGTAGAACATCGTCTTTGTGGACTATGCTATGCCAATTGATGGTCCCTGAGCCTACGGTCCTGAGCCCCCAGGACCAGAGATTCATCCCCTCAAGGTGTTTGGTTATGGCTAAGAAGTTTTCATAACTTTGCCCCCTGTATTCTCTTCTATATTCACAGATATATTTGCAGAATATATAAATACATATGTAGAAATATCCTCTGTCAAATTTCTATATACTTGTGGGTGTAGTCCCATTTGTTTTTCCACCCTTCTTCTGCTTGTGTGTCTATTTAAGTGTCCATTCATAGATTGTTGTTATTGCAGGATTGGGTAGGTAATAATATTTACCTTTGTTGCTTTAACTCTTGTGATTCTCTCAGTGTCTTCTTTCAACTTGATCATTTTGTGCTGACCTCCTTATCTTCCCTTCCCTTTCCCTTCACCCAAGTTAATACATGTCTACCCCTTAGTTAGTGATTTACCCTCTCTTCCTTTTGCACCTTAGTAACCTTCCAAGATTGTTTCTTTCTGTGTGTGAAGTGCTATACAGCCACAGTAGTCAAAACAGCCTGATACAATAACAGACAGATTGACCAATGAAACAGAATTGAGAATCCAGAAATAAATTCATACAATTATTGATAGCTGATTTTTGACAAAGGGCTGAGACCCATTAAATGGAGAAGAGAAAGACTTTTTAACTAATAGTGCTGGCAAAGCTGGATATCCATCTACAAAAAAATGAAACAGGATCCGTATCTCTCACCATATACAAAAAACTAACTCAACATGGATCAAAGACCTAAATGTAAAACCTAAATATATCAAGACCATCAAGGAAAAAATATGGGCAAACTTAAGGGCTCTACTTATGGCATAAATACACTATCTGGCCTTCTTTCTCAGAGTTACTTTCACATAACTTCTTCCCAGTTCCTAAGTCATATATTCCACATAAGCCCCTTTAGCTCATCCAACCACTGTCTGCTCCCCCAGCTCCCCCAAAATATAGTTAGGAGAAGACTCCATGATCAGATAAGATCATAGCTATAGCCCAGAATAAATTTCACAAAGTCTTAGTTTTTCCATCTTAACCCCATGTTGGGAACTATCAACACACTTCTCTAATTCTAAAGAAAATCTAACTAACTAAAAGATTCTGGTATGTTTACTTTTGAAAATCTTATTTCAGTCCCTGGAGCCATACCTCACACATAACTACACACTTCCAAGAATACATAACACATGCCCCTGTGTACATTGTATTAGTTAGTATTAGGTTCTTTTGGTACTAACAGAAAACCCAAAGCTAAGAATTTTAAACAGGATATATATGTATATGTGTGTGTGTGTGTGTGT
>NW_006921739.1:5131363-5133703 GCF_000298275.1 Orycteropus afer afer | reverse complement strand
CATTCTTCCTGAACTTGAGTTGTATCCTGGTGCTTCCCTAATAAATCCCGTATGTAATCTGTGAGTTCTGTGTGGCCACTGCAGCGAATTATCGAACCCAGGAGAGAGGTAGTGGGTGCTTTGGGAGGAACGGTTGGAGAAAGGGCTGGAGGGAGGCAGCATGTCTGGCCTCTCAGGAATAGGCCTTGGGCTATTGATGTAATTCTGTCTTCCTCTTGTGGGATTAGAGGAGGTCAGAACATGTGGCCTCCTTGACGTTTTTGCATTCAAGCAAAACCATGGATAGTCATATCAGTCCAGGACTTCCATGGTACTCCATAGGATCAGGGGAAAAGGTTCTTATCTTATTGTACATCTGTGAGTGGCCTCCACTCCAAAAGTCATCTTCTTGGTCAAGATATCTACTCCAGCTCTCACCTTAACACCACATTTCAGCGCGCATTAAAGAAGCTGCATATATCACTCTTGCTCACATATCATTGGCTAGAACTTAATCACAAGCTGCAAGGGACTTGGTTAATGTAGTCTTAATCATGACAGCCATATGTCCAGCTAAAAACTGGAGATTTTATTATTATGAAAGAAGGGGAAAGGCAAAATAGATAAAGTAATATTGGATTATAATTTTATTTTATAACTCAGTATATAAAACAAATGCCTACAAATCTATACTGATATAAATAATGAATGAATACATAATTATAATAAGTAAACAAATGGTAGAAAATGGACAAATTTCTCTTGCAGAATTCCAGATTATTCACATACTGTGGTAGCTTTGTTTGTGTGTCAATTTGGCTGGGCCTGGTTGAGTGGCTGGGCAGCTGGTGGTAGTTATTCCCCATGATGAGACTGGCAATCAACTCCATGGCGGGATCTACCACAATCAGCTGAGTAGCTGCCTTTGGGATGTGATCTGTTTCCTGTATATAAGGAGAAGCTTTGAGAATGGTCTTTAGCCAGTGGCACACTTGGACCTTGCATGTAGCCGTGTCATTGCTCAGTAGCCTGCTATGCCCTGTTGACCTTGGGACTTACAGTGGACCTAAGTTAATGGCCTGCCGTGTGGTTTGGTAACATTGGGACTATGCCTTTTTCCTTGTCAACCTTGGGGCTTCTCACCCTTAGCAGCCAGCAGCTGTCTGAGTGAAGAGACACCTCTAGCTCCAGTGGGCTGGGAGCAGGAGGCGGAGCTGGATCCCAAGGTTGAGGGGCTTTCACTCACCCCCTAGAACCTGGCACTTTGAATTTGGACTTCAAAGCTCCAAATTGTAAGAATAAACTCTTGTTTGTTAAGGCCATCCCATTTGTAGTATGTTCTTGTCAGAATGGCACTAGGTAATCAGAATAGATACTCTGCCCTTAAGAAGGACCCCTGGTGGTGCAGTGGGTAAGCACTTGCCTGCTGTCTGAAAGTTTGGTAGTTCGAAGCTACCCAGCAACTTTGCAGGAGAAAGACTGGAGATTTGCCCCCCATGGGGCAGTTCTACTCTGTTCCATGAGGAGGCTATGGATCAAAATTGACTCCACAGCACCTAATAACAACTGTCCTTAAAGAGGTGGAACGTAACTCCCCCCTCATGTGTGGACTGCACATAGTGACTTTCTTCCTAAGAGTATAGCATGGAAATGGAGACTGGGGGGAGGGGCGGGAATTACAGTTGAGAAACCTGATAAACATTACTCAAACCAGGTAATCAAAGTTAACACCAACATGACAAGACGTATTGATATGATGTGATGACAATGGCACTTTATCTCTGTGCTCTTCCTCCTTAAAATATGTAACACCAGTTTAATCATGAGAAAAAAACATTAGACAAATCCAAGTTGAGAGGTGTCATGGATTGAATAGTGTCCACCAGAAGTATATGTCAACTTGGCTGGACTATAATTCTCAGTGCTTTGGCCTCTGTAATGATGTAATGTGACAGTTGTATAATAATGTAATCATCCCTCCATGATGCGATCAGCCCTGATTTGATGTAAGGGGATTAGGTTAGGATACAACACCCTTAAGAAGGTCACAGCCTTAATCTGATATAAGGGGAGTTCTCTCAGGGTGTGGCCTGCATCATATTTTATCTTGCAAGATATAAAAGGAGAGAGGAGTGAGCAGAGACCTATTACCAAGAAAGAAAAGCAAGAAGCAGAGCACATCCTTTGAACCCAGAGTCCCTGTGCTGGAAAACTCCTAGACCCAGGGGAAGATTTGTGCCAAGGCACATGGAGATCCCCAAGGAATGCTGGGCCCACAGATGCTGAAAGGAGACAGGACATTTCTCCAAAATTGTGAGCCAACTGAGAGAGAAAGCTTTCCCTATAGCTGTTGTTGTTGTT
>NW_006921739.1:5124445-5127613 GCF_000298275.1 Orycteropus afer afer | reverse complement strand
TCAGAAATGGGTGTTGGATTTTATCAAATGCCTTTTCTGCATCAATTGATATGATCATGTGGTTCTTCTCCTTTGTTTTATTTATGTGGTGGATTACATGGATTGTTTTTCTAATGTTGAACCATCCTTGCATACCTGGTATGAACTCCACTTGGTCATGATGAATGATTTTCTTGATATGTTGTTAGAGTCTATTGGCTAGGATTTTGTTGCCAACCTTCCTTCTGAGGAGTGGCCAGTAGGTTTGAACCACCAGCCTTCTGGTTAGCAGTCAAGTGTCTTAGGCACAGAGCTACCACAGCTCCCATTCTGTTACAGCAGCCCTAGATAACTAAGACAAGAGGCATTCTACGAAGTACCTGACCAGTACTCCTCAAAATTGTCAAGGTCATCAAAAACAAAGAAAGTCTGAGAAATGTCATAACCCAGAGGCTCATAGGCAGCCATTACTAATAAATGTAATGTGATTTTCTAGAAGGCGTCCTAGAACAAAAACAAACAAAAAAAGGCTTACGGAAAAACAGAGGAAATATAAATAATGTATGGACTCATTTAATAATAATGTACCAATATTGATTCATTAATTGTGACAAATATGCAGTACTAATATGAGATGTTAATAATAGAGGACATTTGACACTAGATGTGGGATATATAGGAATGCTCTGTGCTAACCAGAAAGTTGGTAGTTCAAATCCACCAGTCGCTCCATGGAAGGAAAACTGGGAAATTTACTTCCGTAAAGATTTACTGCCTCAGAAACCCAAAGGGGGGTCGCTATGAGTTGGAATTGATTGGATGGCAGTAAGTTTGTTTTTTGTTTTTTGGTTTGTTATGTACTATCTTTGAGATAAGTCTATAAATCTAAAACTGTTCTAAAAAGGAAAGTTTATTTAAAAAAAAAAAAAATGGAAGGTCAGATTAGATATTGCAGGACAGCTGGCAGTCTTTTGTCTCCTCCAACCATACTCAGGAGTTGTCTTTTCTCTTTGTGGCTCCAAAGCCAAGAGATGTTCATGCTAGAAAGGACTTTGAGATTATTTGATTTATTCTCCAAAATGAAGAAAAGAAAGCCTATAGGAATCACTAGAGGTTAGCTGGCAGTCATTCTGCAGCTCCTAAAGCAGCCAGAACCAGAAGTAAAATCACTCCACATAGGGCCAAGTGTTCTCTCCACTTCTTCCCACTGCCTTCCTATTCCCCAAAGTCCAAAGAGAAGAAGGGGGAGGGGATGAATATGGGCTGCCTGGTGAAAGAGAGAGAGAGACCTCTAAAAGAGGAAAGAGCTCTGTAATGACGTCCTCATAATAATGGTGACTCATTTCATCTCCGTTAGTTTCCTCACCTTTAAAACGGAGATAATGCCAACCGCCCTGCTTATCTTAACAAGACCGTTGTGAAAAGTGAAACCTACGTAAATGTATGGCTTTTCTATGTTGTAATCCATCTGCAGGTGTCTTTTGACATACTGGAAATTTCTGACACAGCTCACCTGAGATGACCCAAACAACACGTTTGTTAACTCTATATGTAATCAGGATTATCTGCTTTTCAAATTGGAATACAAAATCTGGTCACAGCACTTTTATTTCTTCTAATGAATTGTTAGGAGCTCTGGTAGCATAGTGGCTAAGACACTTGCCTGCTAACCAGACGGCTGGAGGTTCAAACCCACCGGCCACTCCTCGGAAGGAAGGTTGGGCAATCCTACTTCCGTAGTGATACTGCCTCGGAAACCCAAGGAGGGGTCGCTATGAGTCGGGTTTGACTCCACGGCACATAACAACAACAACAACAACAACAACAACAATGAATTGTTGGAAGCCGTTTATTCGTCAGACGTGCCAGTGTCTCTGTTTCACACATCCTTGCTTCCAGAACAAGCAATCTTCCAGGAACCCTGGATTCCTGCCCACAGGTCCTGCTTTGACAGCCATTCAGAGAGAGTACGGAAGCCTACTTAGTCCATTAATCCGCGGCTTTCCATAGCAATTCGGTGTTGCGATTGAGAGCTAGTTGTGTGCAGCCTGGCCGACGATGCTGAGTCCCTAGGGGCAACACTGGCTCCCAGGTCCAGATCTCTGCAATGGCCTGCCAGGGCTCTCCAACGGAAGACACTCCCATTTCGGCAGTGTTGCCTTGACGGCGGCCAAGAATATCCCACATCTGTGCTTCCACCATGCAGCTCCCTGCACCCAGCTGTTTTCACTCTCAGGCATCTTTAGCTTCAGAGGCACTCGGCTCATTCTGCTTCCCATGGCTACTACCACAAGGGTTTAGAACCATCATCTCCCTTCCTTCCCAGGGCTCCAGCTTAGGAGTTCGGTGGCTTTGTTTTTTCCGAACACCGAAATATTCTATTCCTTTTTCTAGATGTTGGGGCTACTCACCCATTATCTCCTGTAATAGGCCGATGTCAGTACCTCTGTGGCACCTCTAAGGAGCTCTGCTGATGCAGTGATTAAGGCTCTTGGCTGCTAACCAAAAAGGTCAGTGGTTTGAACCCACCAATCTTCCACTCCATGGAAGAAAGATGAGATGATCTACTTTGAAGATTTATAGACTTGGAAACTCAATGGGGTCGTTATGAGTCTGAATCCACTGCATGGCACTGAGTGTGGTTTGGGAAGGGTACCACTAGGGTGTTTTAGTACCTCTTAGGAGCCCTAGTGGTGCAGTGATTAAACTCTCAGCTGCTAACTGAAAGGTCAGTAGTTTGAACCCACCAGCCCCTCTGTGGCAGAAAGATGTGGCAATCTGCTTCTTTAAAGATTGTTATTGTCATTAGATGCTGTGACGTTGGTTCCAACTCATAGTGACCCTGTGTACAACAGAACAAAACACTGCCCGATCCTGTGCCACTCTCATAATCATTGCTATGCTTGAGCCTATTGTTGTAGCCACTGTGTCAATCCATCTCATTGAAGGTCTTCCCCCTTTTTGATCACCCTCTACTTTACCCAGCATGATGCCCTCCAGGGATTGGTCCCTTCTGACAATATGACCATAGCACCAGAGACAAGTCTGGTCATTCTTGCTTTAAGGACCATTTAGGCTGTGCTTCCTCCAAGACAGATTTGTTCATTCTTGTAGTTTGTCAGAGGGGACCATTCCCTGGAGAAGGATGTCATGCTTGGTAAGGTGGAGGGTCGACGAAAGAGGGGAAGG
>NW_006921739.1:5122485-5124160 GCF_000298275.1 Orycteropus afer afer | reverse complement strand
TTGTCTGTTAGTTAGGTGCTATTGAATCATCTCCAACTCATAGTGACCCTATGCACAGCAGTACAAAATAGTGCCCGGTCCTGTCTCAGCCTCATTATCCATGAGCCCATCATTGCAGCCACTGTGTCTATCCATCTTGTTGAGGGCCTTCCCTTTCTTCATTGCCCCTCCACTTTACCAACCATGATATCCTTCTCCAGGGAAAGATTCCTTAAGTAGGTTAGATGAAGTCTGGCCATTCTCACTTCCAAGGAGCATTCCAGCTACACTTCTTCCAGGACAGATTTGTTAGTCCTTTTAGAAGACCATGGTGCTCTTAGCATTCTTCTCAAAAACCACAACTCAAAAGCATCAACCCTTCTTCGGTCTTCCTTATTTATTGTCAAACTCTCACATGCATATGCGGTGATTGAAAATACCATGACTTGGGTCAGGTGCCCCTTAGTCTTCAAGGAGATGTCTTTGCTATTCATCACTTGGACTCTCAAGCAAATCTGAATCTCTTTTGCAGCAGATTTGCCCAATGCAGTACATTGTCTGATGTCTTGACTGCTGCTTTCATTGGTGTTGATTGTACAACCGAGTAATATGAAGTCCTTGACAACTTCAATCTTTTCTCCATTTATCATGAAGCTGTTTATTGGACCAGTTGTGAAGATTTTTGTTTTCTTTATCTCACTGTTAACTCACTGTCATCGAGTTGGATCTGACTCATAGCAACCCCTCCTTGGGTTTCTGAGGTGGTATCACTACAGAAGTAGATTGCTCAACCTTCCTTCTGAGGAGTGGCTGGTAGGTTTGAACCGCCAGCCTTCTTGTTAGCAGTCAAGTGCCTTAGGCACTACGCCATCAGAGCTTGAATCCATACTGCAGAGTGTAGTGTTTAATCTTCATCAGTAAGTACTTCAAGTCATCCTCACTTTCAGCAAACAAAGTTGCATAATCTGAGTATCGCAGGTTGTTAATGAGTCGTCCTCCAATCCTGATGCCATATTCTTCTTCATATAATCCATGTTCTTGGATTATTTGCTCAGTATACAAATTGAATAAGTATGGTGAAAGGATACAACTCTGATGCACTCTCTTCTCGATTTTGAACCATGCAGTATCCCCTTGTTCTGTTTGAACGACAGCCTCCTGATCTACATACAGGTTCCTCATGAGCATAATCAAGTGTTCTGGAATTCCCATTCTTCTCAATGTTATCCATAATTTGTTACTATTCACACAATTGAATTCTTTTGCATAGTCAATAAAACACAAATAAACATCTTTCTGGTATTCTTTGCTTTCAGCTAAGATCCATTTGACATCAGCAATGATGTCCCTTGTTCCATGTCCTCTTCTGAATCCAGCTTGCATTTCTGGAAGCTCTCTGTCAATATACTGCTGCAACTGTTTTTGAATTATCTTCAGTGAGATTTTACTTGCATGTGATATTAATGATATTGTTCGATAATTTCCACATTATCCAGATCACCTTTCTTTGGAGTGGGTACAAATATAGATCTCTTCCAGTCAGTTGGCCAGGTAGCTGTCTTCCAAAACTCTTGGCATGGCCGAGTGAGTGCCTCCAGCGGGGCATCATTTGTTGAAACATCTCAATGGTTATTCTGTCAATTCCTGGAGCCTCGTTCTTCACCAATTCCTCTAGTGAAGCTTCAATTTCTTCCTT
>NW_006921739.1:5097155-5121419 GCF_000298275.1 Orycteropus afer afer | reverse complement strand
AGCCACCATCTGTCTATTAGTGGATGATGAACAGGTTTCAGCAGTACTTCCAGACTAAGATGGACCAGGAACAGAGGCCTGGTGACCTATTTCCAGAAATTAGCCAATGAAAGCCCTATGCATCATAAAGGTCAGATCCACAACCTATACGGGGTGGTGCAGGACTGGGCACAGTGGTTAGATCTGTTGTACATGTGCATGGGGTCTACCTTGAGTCTGGGGCAACTCGTTGGCAGCTAACAACATCAACAGAGACCTTATACACACCCTTTGGAGAGAAATATGCTTCAGTGACTCAAAGACATTTTAGTAGTCTAAGAGAGATTCCCAGGTGATTATAGCCCTCCCTTGGGGAGCCAGGGCTAATATCAGTAATTCTAAGGAGAGCTCCTAGCATCAGTGATTGAATACATGAACTCCTCAATGAAGAAAAGAGAGAAGGGGGGGCACCTTGATTATAATATCTGGCAAGGTATGTTGCTATAAACAAACAGACAAAAAACTATTAAGTGCCTACAATGCCTTAGGCATTGTGCTTGGCATCAGGAATCAAGAAAGAGATCAGATACTGTAACCTCAAGGTTACAGCGTAGGAGTGGAAGCAGACAAGCAATGCAGCTCATAAGTATTATAGATGAATCAACAGAGAACTCAAGCTAACACATAAAGAAGTCCCAACCAGCCTTGCAGAAACATCACCTATAATTAGTCCAGGTCAGTGAGGATCTCCATATGGATGTGGCACTCCGAGGCACAGATAATGATCAGATGGAGTTCTGGGCTTCAAGTAGAGGCACAGAAAGAGACGGTGTGGGCTCTTCTCAATACTAACATCATGAAAAATAAACTTGATATGAAATCAGATGAGAAACAGAAAAAAAGAAAAGACTCTTGTATCAATCTGGATTCTCTTGATTGAAAGTGACTGAAACTTGAATTAAACTAACTCAATACAAAAGGTCATTAAATAGATAGGAAATGAAAAAAAGACCAAAATGGATGTCAAAAGAGACTCTGAAACTTGCTCTTGAACTTAGAGTAGCTGAAGTGAATGGAAGAAATGATGAAATAAAAGAGCCAAACTTAAGATTTTAAAGGGCAGCTCGAGAAGATAAAGTGTTACAATGAAATGTGCAAAGACCTGGAATTAGAAAACCAAAAGGAGAGAACACACTCAGCAATGCTCAAGCTTAAAAGAACTGAAGAAAAAAATTCAAGCCTCAAGTTGCAATGTTGAAGAATTCTATGTGCGAGATATTGAATGATGCAAAAAGCATCAGAAGAAAATGGAAGGAAAGCACAGAGTTACTCTACCAAAAAGAATTGGTCAACATTCAGTCATTTCAGGAGGTAGCATATGATCAAGAACCAATGACATTCAAGGAAGAAGTCCATGCTGCACTGGAGGAATTGGTGAAAAAAAGGCTCCAGGAATTGGCAGAATACTCAGTGAAATGTTTGAACAAAAGGATGCAGCTCTGAAGGCGCTTACTCATTTATGCCAAAAAATTTGGAAGACAGCTACCTGGCCAACTGACTGGAACAGGTCAATATCTGTGGCCATTCCAAAGAAAGGTGATCCAATAGAATGTGGAAATTATTGAACAATATCATTAAATCTCACACAAAAGTAAAATTTTGCTGAAGATAATTTAGAAACAATTACAGTAGTATATTGACAGGGAACTTCCAGAAATGCAAGCTGGATTCGGAAAAGGATGAGGAATGAGGGATATCATTGCTGATGTCAGGTAGATCTTGGCTGAAAGCAAAGAATACCAGAAAGATGCTTACTTATGTTTTATTGACTATGCAAAGGCATTCAGCTGCATGGATCTTAACTAATTATGGATAATATCGTGAAAAATGATAATTCCAGAATACTTAATTGTGCTCATAAGGACCTTGTGCATAGACCAAGAGGCTATCGTTTGAACAGAACAAGGGGATACCGCATGGTTTAAAATCAGGAAGGATATGCATCAGTGTTGCCTTTCATCATAGTCATCAATCTGTATGCTGAGTAAATAATCCAGGCACCTGGACTATATGAAGAAGAATGTAGCATCAGGATTGGAGGAAGACTCACTAACAACCTGCAATATGCAGATGACACAACCTTCTTGCTGAACATGAAGATGACTTGAGGCATTTCCTGATGAAGATCAAAGACTACAGTCTTTATGGATTACACCTCAACATAAAGAAAACAAAAATCCTCACAATAGGACCAATAAGCAACATCATGATAAATGGAGAAAAACTGAAGTAAAAGAATATTTCATTTTAGTTGGATACACTATCAACACCCAGGGAAGCAGCAGTCAAGAAATCAGATGTTAGATTTCACTGGGTAAATCTGCTTTAAGGGACCTCTTTAAAGTGTTAAAGAGCAGAGATGTCACTTTGAAAACCTAGGTGTGCCTTACCCAAGCTATAGTATTTTCAACAGCTTCATATGCGTGTGAAAGCTGGACAATGAATAAGGAAGACCGAAGGAGAATTGATGCCTTTCAGTTGTGGTGTTGGCAAAGAATACTGAAAATACCAAAGACTGCCAGAAAAACAAACAAATCTGTTCTGGAAGAAGTGCAGCCAGAATGCTCCTAGAAGTGAGAATGGCCAAATTTTGTCTCACGTGCTTTAGTCATGTTGTCAGAAGGGGCCAGTCCCTGGAGAAGGATATCATGTTTGGTAAAGTAGAGGGTCAGTGAAAACAGGGAAGACCCTCAATGAGATGGATTGTCACAGTGGCTGCATAGATGGGCTCAAGCATAGCAAGGATTGTGAGGATGGCACAGGACCAGGCAGTGTTTTGTTCTGTTGTTCATAGGGTCACTATGAGTCAGAACCAACTCAATGGCAATCAACAACAACAACAATACAAAAGGGAAATGAAAAATGTATTGGATCATCATCACAAATAACATCAGGGACCTAGGAACAACTCAAAACTGAGTCTTAAACACCACCATCACTCTCCGTCATTCCTTCTCTTCCACGGATTGACTCCTTCAAGTGGTGTGGAATATGGCTCAGAGGGCTCCTGAGTTCAGCATCCATGGGCTGCCACCACCAGAGAAAGAGATGGGCAATCTTCCCTTGATTCCAGTTTAGAAAATCCCAGAGAAAGATTCTGACTGGCCTGGTTTGCATCAGTGTCGACCCCTAGGCCAATAAACCGTAGCAGGGCTGGGGGAGGAGATAGGGTCATACCACCCAGAAAAATCCATGGAGATCCTTATGACTTGGTGCTAGTTCCACAGAAGGGGAATTATGAGCCAAGAGCCACCCCAACTGAAGTCTCCTACTGATTCAATGCTCAGAATACTTAAGATTAGAAGGTGATATTGAACTAAGAAATCACATGCCAGTTTTTATCATTTTGTAGTTCAAATCCTAAGCAAGCTCTGAAATACTAGCTCAAACAGGCTAACTCTGTATACCCACAAGCATGCCAGTTACTAGTTTCATTGAGTCAGTTCTCTGCTCCATAGGGTTTTCTATGGCTGATTTTTGGGAAGTAGATTATCAAGCATTTCTCCCAAGATGCCTCTAAGTGGACTCAAACTTCCAACCTTTCACTTAGCAGCCAAGTGTGCTGTTTATACCAATCATAAGCATAACCAAAAAACCCATTGCCATCAAATTAATCATGACTCATAGTGACCCAATAGGACAGACTAGAAATCCCCACTAGGGTTTCCAAGGCTGTGATCTTTATGGAAGCAGACTCCCACATCTTTCTTCTTAGAGCAGCTGGTGGGTTCAAACTGCCAAACTTGCGTTAGCAGTTGAATGTTTAACCACTACACCACTAGGGCTCCTCCAAACATACAGTAATAGTAATACATCTCTAAGTATTTTCTAGGCATCAAAACATTTATTGAGTAAATAAATACACAGTGCTTACCTATATCTAGGGAGCTCTGGTGGTGCAGTGCCTAAGGCATCTGACTGCTAACCAGAAGTTTGGCGGATTAAACCCACCAGCCACTCCACAGAAAGAAGACAGAGCAACCTACTTTCATAAAGATTAATACCCCAGAAACCCAATGGAAGTTGCTATGAGTCAAAATACACTTGAAAGCTGTGGGTTTGGTTTTTGGTTTTTACTTGTATCTAGCATTTTGCCAAGCAGTGAGGGAGTAGGGTTGGGGTAGGAATTCGAAAAAATAAGGTATGCTGTCTTCTCACAAGGAGCTTACCCAGTACTTGAGTTACTTTGGACAGGAACTAGATCTTGGTGATCATTTAGTTCACAGAGTAATTCCGGGTAATTCCTGGAAGGCTACCAAAGAGGTGGGGAGAGGAGTTGGAGCTGGGTTGGGCTATACTCCTTCTAGAGTATCTCCTTTTTCATGTGTTCTTTATAGTTTCATTCCTTGTGAAATCATGCTTGTAAAAAGGTTTTTTGCTCCTTTAAAAACATTTGAACACCACAGATAGAGTCCAAGTCCCACATTTTGCTCCTGGAGATTCTGATGCCCAGGATGCCTCCCTGTTGCATGCATTTACTCCTCACAGCCGTGCTAAGATCTGGCTGATGAAGTCAGACATGGACTAGAGCCCCCTCCTCTTGAACCCTGAGCCACTGTTCTGCCACCAACTCTCATTTCACTTGCATGAAGCAGCCTGAAAAAAACATATCAAGGAGGGGTCGCTATGAGTCGGGTCCGACTCGACGGCACGTAACAACAACAACAGGTGATTTCACAAGAATAATCAGAGAGGAGCGATTGGTTTCTGGATTAGTTCAATAAGTGTATATTGAGTAGTATTCGATGTGGATGGTAGGGGAGGTAGAGGAAAGGAACAGAGGAAAGGAGTGGAGAGTTAGCATGCGTAAGGCTAAGCAGGTTCTAGATATGCAAATGAGGAGGAGCATAAAGACAGAAAGGGGCGGAAAAGGAAGGATACAAACACAGAAATGTAGGGGAAAGAAGGGGAGCTCACTGCAGAGGCCAGACCAGCCAAAAAGACTGAAGAATTGTACTTAAGATAGTTCAGTTTCTTCTCTTGTCTTTGTTTCACAGGTTTGAAGTCCTGAAGCCAGCAACTTAATTATTTTCTCAGGAATTCACAACAGATGCTTTAAAATGGGTTATTCTAATAGCAATCCAATCCAAAGCCATTGCCATCAAATCAATTCCAACTCAAAGTGACCCTGTAGGACAGAAGAGAACTGCCTCATAGGTTTTCAAGGCTGTAATCTTTACAGAAGCAGGCTGCCCCATTTTCCTCCCATGGAGTGGCTGGTGAGTTCAAACAGCCAACCTTTCAGTCAACAGCCAAGAGCTTAACCACTGTGCCACCAAGGCTCCTTTCTAATAGCAATAGCAAATGTTAATAGACAGCTACTTTGTGATCAGGGCCAGATGAAACATGGGCAGCCTGGGCAGACTCAAAATTTGGTGTCCCTACAATTCAGTAGTCTATTGATCAACAGTTATTTGCTGAGCCTGGGAGGAAACTGATTTTCTGCTAATATAATTCATGTGCATCTTGCTTGATGTTCACATTAAGAGAAATATTTTATGCACTGAAACATTTAAACTTAATTAGAATTCCCTTACATTTCACTTATCTTACTCTCATAACTGTATAGCGTTAATTTCAAAGCATAGAGATAACTTATCATTGCATAATTTTGTTCAAAATCTAAGTTCTCGGCCTTTCATGTTGACAGAATGTTTCTCATGTTTTTGGTCTTGTTTCCTCTTCAGTTTTCACTTATGAGTCTTTAAAATCAGCCAACTGTTTGGGAAACCTGGTATCAGGATTCTAATTTAGATAACAACATAATTCCCCAGAATACAGCCATAGGCCAGACATTATCAGGTTCCAGATTTTCAGCTGGCTGCAACTGTTCCTCACAGGGTGGGCAGTGGCCAGGCCTCTGCCTGGACCATGCAACCCAGCTTGCTTGTGTACACGCAAAATATGCCACAAGTGAAATATACCACAGAAGCAGAACAACATTGGCTTGTAGGGACTTTTCCTTCCCTCTCAAGGGAGCTGTCTATGGCAGAACAAGACCTCGTGACCAATACCATCTTGTTAGATATATCAGGATCATGTGTAGAAACCTGAGTTACTGGCACTATAGTTTGTCATTTATTCCAGGAATATTTGGCATCCCTTGTTGATTGATCCCAAGGCAGCTGCCCTGCTGGCCCAGCTCTTAATCTGGTTTTGGCTGTGCTAACTGTTCGTATACCTAAGGCACTTAACTGCTAACCAGAAGGCTGGTGGTTCGAACCCACCAGCCACTCCTCGGAAGGAAGGCTGGGCAATCTACTTCCACAGTGATACTGCATCGGAAACCCAAGGAGAGGTCACTGTGAGTCAGGTCTGACTCCACGGCACATAACAACAACAACAACAACTGTTCACATGTTACCCCATGTGAAGAATTAAAACTTATAGCAATGCTAAGAAAATAGGTAGCATTATAGCCCCATTTTACAGATGAAGAAATTGAATCTTAGAGAGATTAAGTAACTTGGCTAAGGGTGAACGAAGCAGAAAGCAATGGATCTAGGATTTCAGCCAGAGTGATTGGAAATTTGAATCTCCCAAGAGATGCCTCGAAAGAAAGTCCTGACAATCAATTTCCAAAAAGCCAGCCAATGAAAACCCTATGGAGCCCAGTTCTGCTGTGACACCCATGGGATCACATGAGTCGGAATCAACCTGACAATAACTGGTTATTGGCATGTACCCCAAAGTTTAACACCACTCTATATGGACTCCTCTAGAAAAGTTAAGCACACTTTTCACTTACATTCGTATTTTAAAGTTTTTGCCAAAATGGTTCCTTTTGACTTGAGAATTATAAAAATCAAAAGCACTGACTTTAGGCCCTGAACACTTTCACTCATATCAAGGAAGCAGTGTGTTGTAGCATGAAAGAGCACTGGATTAAGAGTCCTTTCCCTTGAGTTGTGTTTTGGTTTTTCACAGCACCTGGCACATGGTAGATGTTCAGTAACCAGAACTAAAAACCAAATCCACTGTCATCAAGTTGACTTTGACTCATAGTGACCTTATAGAATGGAGTGGGACTGTCCCAAAGGGTTTCCAAGCTGGTAAATCTTTATGGAAGCAGACTGCTTCACCTGTCTCCCATGGTGTGACTAGTGGGTTTGAACCACTGATCTTTTGGTTTACAGCCCAATGCTTTCACCACAACACCACCAGAGCTACTGGTGCTCAGTAAACACTTGTGGAATTGAGAAGCCCAAGTCACTTATGCATATTTGATTATGCCTTTCTCCTGGGTGTTCAAGAGGGCACTTTAATTATAAAGACCCTACAGCTATGTCAGCACCACAGTAAATCACTACAGTGTAGCATTAAACACTTCCACCATTTACTTTTTATCCACTAAATATCCTCTAATATAGGCATTTGTGGGGAAATAAGGTAGGAGGTTAACAGTAAGATTTTGCTCAAAGTACCCCTCTGCCTGTAACTATTATTTCTTTCAACTGTCTTGTCTTCTAACTTTGTCCTAGCAAAATCTCAAGGGGTAATGAAATTAAACTGTTTCCCAGATTTACTTTTCAAAATTAGTCCTGGACTGGCCTTCAACACTGCAAAAGCACTCTGTGTGGTCACAAGGGAGGACTGCATTTAATTCTTGGACCAATTATGAAACTTTGGTGGCCAGACAAGCTGAGCAAGCACAAGAAAAAACAGAGGTGGGTGTTTTGAACTAATTACTGCCCACCATGTTGGTCTGTCCAGAGGCAGACACCTCTTTCCCTGGTCCATTTTTTTTTTGTCCTCACCGTTTCCTGCTATTGGAAATAATGTCTATTTGCTGCCTCCGCTTGGCTTTGGAGCTGAGGAACTGTTATCCACA
Organism: Orycteropus afer afer; assembly: GCF_000298275.1. Lineage (NCBI taxonomy): Eukaryota > Metazoa > Chordata > Mammalia > Tubulidentata > Orycteropodidae > Orycteropus > Orycteropus afer. The sequence goes on along the minus strand of NW_006921739.1, from coordinate 5,113,549 downwards.
AAACCTAAATCAGGCCAAAGTTTTGCACAAGTGCCCAGGGACCATCAGAATTATTGCATTTCATAATCCAAATGTCCTCCTTCACTGAGGTGGGAGGTTGCATGGTTTCACTTGATACACAGGCGCCTGCTGTGATGAGTCATCCTAGCAGAGGGCCCATCTGCGATAACCAGACATTGTAAAGGACTTGGCTTCCTCATTTTCTTGGGAACTAAGAAATTCTATTTTAAATCTGCATATTCATCATTCTGGAGAAGCAAACCCAGTGTGAAATTAACTAAAATATTTAATAATCAACATTTAATAATTCTCCAATCATATGTGAGACAAGAATTCCTTCTTAAGAATTGTAATAGTCATAAATACGTAATTACATAGGCAGTATTCAAGAAAGTGATCTTTCTTTGCCATAAAAGATTTTCTTTTATTCTATGTGGTTTTTAACAGATTGCCCCCAAGAGAAAAATGCTGCATACTGTGTCCTTTCCTTATAGTGCATGGTCGTGGTGATTGAAGCATTCGTAAAATTTCTTATGTATCTTAGTCTTTCTTATCTTCCAATCCTTAAAATCATCTTTTCACTGACATTCTCTTCTTAAGAAACAAGAAATCTAAAGTATCTACAAAAATTCAAATCTTATTTGGGTAAAAAATACTCCAGAATAAATCCTCTTCTGAAGCTGATCCTACCCTTTGATGTTATACTTTTAGGCCCCAAAAGATTGTTTACACAGTGCAACCACTGCCATGGAGTCGGATCAGACTCATAGTGACCCCTCCTTGGGTTTCCGAGGCAGTATCACTACGGAGGTAGATTGCCCCAACCTTCCTTCTGAGGAATGGCTGTTGGGTTTGAACTGCCAGCCTTCTGGTTAGCAGTCAAATGCCTTAGGCACTACGAGCTCCTAAAAGATTGTTTAGGCCCAAGAAAAATGTAATTTACTGGGTGCTGTAGGGGAATTGAGGGAGACAGTCTTAGGAGTCAAATAGCAATGAATGTTTTTGCCGATAAAAATGTGGATTTCACCACGCCTTATTTTTTTAAAACAATGTTTACAATTGGAGAGATTTAGAGGGACTGTATGTGGTTAACCTATGCAGATTCTATTTACAAATGCTATTTATTTTCCCTCACACAAGAAATTAACAAAATCTAAACCAATTCCTCTTGTGGAGACATTATTCAGTGGTAACAAGTCCCAATATGAAGAATCCAGGTTTCCTTCTGTCTAATCATATGGCCATTTTCCCAACTGTTTCACACATGCTAATGGAGTGTGACAAGTAAAACACATTTGGCTCAGTGTATGGTCCAACATGAAATGGCTTCACAACGATGAAGCTTCTAATCATTTTTCCCCTAATCTACACTGCTTTGGGGAGTTGGAGTCTTCCTGTCATGAGCTATTGCAGTGCACTGATCAGGGTAGACTTGACAGATTCTTTATCAATGTCAAGTGTCTTTTGTGGTTAAGTCCAGTAATGCTAAAACAAAACGCCCTGTAGATATTAGATATATAGTGGCATAATGGAATTCTCTTGCAGCAATATGCTTTGGTCAACCTATGAAAAGAAAAATGGAGTGAGGGCTAAAATCAAAGGAAGATGTGGCAGAAGTCTTGGCAGTTATTTCTGTGTAAGTCAGACAAAGTGATTGACATGGGGCCAATCACTCTCCCCTTCCTCCATTGATGTTAAAATAGAACAAAGAGAAATTGCCAACAAAGAAAGCACTGATCTAGGGGCAGAGGACTGAATCTCAATAGGCTTTTAATTTCAGGAAACAGAATGGTATCACTGAAAAGCACAGGACCCCAACATAAACATACACATACCCCATAAATACATGCCCACCCTTACATTTATAATCATAAATTGTCCCCATGAGTTCATCCTTTGATTTGTGAAGTTACTCTCTTATGCTTCACTGACATTATCAATACTCTCAATGTCTAACATATGTGCAAACTGACATGGAATTGGTAGAATCCAAGCATCTCTGAGTGAAACAGAGACTCTGAATGGTATTTAGCTTTCTTTTGGAGTTTGCAATGTCATCAGTAGCATGCCTTCTCTAGCAATCTAGACATGACAACTTCCTTATGGAGAATATACTCTTTTTCGGTCTGTAACAATGGCTGTTCCACAAGCCATTAAGGCCCCTCATGTGCATACGCAGTGTGTCTTCAATGTCTGTGTGAAAGAAAATGCCCCTCAAATAAATAAAATATCCCAGCCACTTGCAGAATCTGTACTAATCCTAGAACTGTACTAATGCAAGGTTTCAGAATACCACTGTCCAGAATAACATGGAATACAAGAAGCTTCACTGCCTTTTCAGAAACCCAAAAGCTAAGGATAACAAAATTCTCATCAAAGCTACAAATGGACAGCAGAAAGAAGTTTTGTCACTATTGACTGCTATCCTGGAATTGTTCTTCATTACACTATCAAATGGGGACATTAGTATGAAAGAGCTAGCCAGACTGTACACCCTGAATCCTCAGCCGTCAGATGCTCCTCTGTATTTATTTTAGTAAAGGCTGAAACTATTTCAATATTTTATCTGATTTTTTTTTCTTTTTTGTGCTAATTTAGAAAGTTGCTAATTTAACGTAATTGAACTCAATGAAGCTCAAAATGTCCAGATCTTTTTTAATGAGGTACCTTTCACTATTAAACTTTGGGCTCTATTTACCTCTCAAGCAGGCACTTAACTCCCATTAGCACTAATGGCAGTTGTGCACAAACATGGAGTAGAAAATCTTTGTACTGAGCTCCAAGGGGCAGGGTGTGGAAGAAAAGGAAGAAAAGGGGGCAAAAAAATTGGAGACTGAGGAAAAGGGCAGAGTTGTAGATTTCTTTACAAAGATGAAATTAATGACTAACATCTCTAAATTTCAGGGAATACACACCTTTAACAACCAAAACAAGGAGAAAATTTCTAGATCATTTTGACTAATGCTCAAATATGCTTTCCTAAAAAAATCTGTTTCCCTTCCATCCCTAGCATACACATTAAACCCATTTTGCACTTGTTATGTACATAATGATTCTAGACAATGCAAGAAGATCTCATGATTTTTTATCATTTTTACTTATCTACCAGTGAGACAACTTACACAGCTAAACCATTCTGAAGAAGATGCATCAAAAATTGTCTGTAATCATTACAAATAATAGCACAAAATGTTCACAAGAAGCTGTTTTCTTATCATATTTTCATTAAAACATCTTTTCACCTGCTTTGCTTTTCCCATGTCTGGAACTTGCGTTGTAATCAGTCTTATTAACCGAGAACATAAATATGATTTATTATGGGCTGATAATGGAAGCTATGTGGACCCAGAGAAGGGCTATATTGTCCTTTGATAAAATGGTTCTTTTCTCTCAAATGGAGAGCACTATCATGAGAACATGCAGAATGTAGTGAGTGATTATTTCCTCAGGGTGAGTGATGGTGAAACCCGACAGAAAATCTTCTTGTTGACCATGACAGCTTCAGAGGGTCCCCAAACCTCCCTGAGTTTGACAACCTGCAGACACTTTTGATGAACTGTATTCTTCTGTCAGAGACAGCCTGTCTGGGAGGAGAAAAGAGACCTTTATCATCTGATCAGCTATTATTGTCTTGATCTTTTATAAGCAATCTCTAATGCACATGAATATAATATCCTTTCACACAAGTGCCAAACATAATAGAAATGTCGTTAAAGGACCCTCTCCCTGGTTATGTAAATGTCCTTACACCATAATTAAGAGAGATGGTTTGTGACTGATAGGGAAAGGAGAGGGTAATCAGACTGTTTGAGCAGGATCTGCCTATTTTAAAGACTTCAGTGCGGGGTAAACAACATTTACAAGAGATACAGGGAACCAGGTTATTTTGGTGTCTTACCCTAAAAGGAAAAATAGTTTACATTATCAAACATGTAAATGGCAACTGGTTTTCAGCCAAGAGTGTCTACTATGATGATAGGACTTTGAAGAAAATGAGTACACCTCCCCAAATCCCTGTCTGCCAGTTACAGCATAGAACAAAGACCTATTAATAAGGAATATACTTGCACATATGGGTTCTCAAGTCCAAATAAAGTTCTCCAATAAGTTGCCTCTTATCCATTCCCAGGGGTCTAACTATGGCAAATATACATGCATATATATATAATAGAGAGAGAGAGAGAGAGAGAGAGAGAGAGATTTCAACTAACAGATGTATTTGCAGGCAAGATTTCCTACAATTACTAGGCAGTTAAATCTACTTCTAAGGTGTCTCTTGGGAACTGTCTCCATTTCTGGACTGTGAAAGGTAGTTCTAGATGATGTCTGTTTGGATTTGGTGGCAAAAGTTTTCTAACCTTCCAGATGAAACTCAACCAGATTGTAGAGAGCAGACCAGCTCATGGAGGCCAGCAGCTTGATTTTCAATCTCAACAGCTGCTGGCTAAAAGAAGAAGACATCATCCATCTTAAAATTTTTAATCACCCCAGCAAAATATAATACTTGATTTTTCATTAACCTTCTGACATCTTGACTCGAAGTGTCCCCACACTAATCACCAGTGGGTTTCACATTACCAATTAGTAAAGAAAGCTCTGCAGTGCTGGTGCCAAGGGTTAATCATTAGTTCACACCACTGGGGTGGTCAGAGTTCGAAGAGCAGCCCTAAATCCATAGGCATGTAGAGTGAGGAACTGGGGGTTGGGGAGTGTTCTCATTAGTAAGAAGAAACATGCATCTCATAGGCATTGACCCCATACCCCTCACCTGGCATCTTGCCTTGATATGGATTTAAATATTACACACACACACACACACACACACACAAGTACACATTTGTGTTCATGTCTGGGCCCAGAATAAATCACCAACCTAGCCAGTCTTTATTGAGCTCATCCTATCAAAGGTAGATCACATCAGAGGAATTCTCTCTCTCTCTCTCACTACCTTTGCCTATTTGCTTCTCTAAGCAATGACTTTCCCATGGGAATGAAAAAAATTTGCCATTTCAGAGGGAGTTGGGTTTTGAGAAGTGTTTGATCTCTCTTAAGAGATACTTCTCTGAAGTTCTGCCAACCCTCGATTTTCTGTACAAATGAGGCTTAGAGAAAGTATGGATAGATTCGATTCATAGATAATCTTCAAACTCCACTTTGGTTTATATTTTAGTTTCTTTCTCAACAAATTTTGCCAGAGCAATTAACCAGTTAAACGGATTGGATATTTCCTTTCTCCTTTTATGGTCAATTTTGTGTATGTCAGCAGTGAGGAAATTGTCAAAACACTGGCAATAGGAGAGAGGAAAGGAAAGAAACAAAATACCCAGATAGTTTGCAAACTGCATAATCTACTCCTGAATAATTGAGAAGAATCTAATTTCAAAAATAACACAAAGAAGGCCTGGAGAGCAATTCCATTGAAAATGCACAACTCCTCCCCAAACCCAAAACAGCTAACAGGAAAACAAACAAATAAAAAACCACAAGAAAAACTCAAACTTACTGTCCCTGTCCACATTTTTCCTGACATATTCTATGTATGATGTATGACCTGCATTAAATTATATATATGTATGTGTGTGTGCGCACGTGTGTGCGTGTGTGTGTGTGTATGTATATATGTATGTATGTCTCTATCTATCTATCTGTCATCTATCTACACTAAGGAAGATGGGAGGAGCCTGGTGGTACAGTGCTTAAGCCCTGGGCTGCTAACCAGAATGTTGGTGGTTCCAAGCCATGAGCTGCTCTGTGGGAGAAAGATGTGACAGTCTACTTCCTTAAAGATTTACAGTTTTGGAAACCCTATAGGGTTGTAGAAGTGTGTTTTGGAGTGGAAGGGGAATGGGGGCAATGAGGAAGAGAAAGAAGCAGAAGACATTTCTTATTTTCTTTCTATCTAGTTTAGTTGTATGTAGTGATAGCAACAATGTTGCTTTCAAAACTGTACTGGCCTAACAACATCAGAAACTCATCTACCTCGATTTTTTTTTTTCCTTAAAGAAGTCAACATCCAAGGAAGGGACAATAATGATTCAACATTTCATTTTTTTACACTCAAATTTGTGTTTATTAAAAAAAAAATGATGGAATGCATTTGGGACTGAAATAAGAAGCATTGCTACACTCCATTCTCCACAGTGCTTCCACTCAAGGCCAGCATTTAAAACTTTTCAGGCAAGAAACACTCTTAATGAGCCTACTCGTGCACATGTTTTGGCGGAGCCATTGACTGACTGCACTTATTTAGTTCTGCTTTAGAAATGAAAATCTAATAAAGTAACTGGCATTTTGAATGTTACAGAAATTTTCTCCAACATCCCAACTGGAATTGTGAAAACAGGCTCAAATTCCTCTCATCTCCTCCTCTTTCACCTTCAAATGCCACGCTTCTGAGCTAAACCATTTCCTAAGAAATAGCAGAACTTGGTTGAGTTCAGAGGTCAGGGGTGCAGGGTGGGGATGAGGAAGATTCTTTCTTCACTTTGGAGGGGATTTGCTTTTTTCCACACACTAAGTCAAGAAGCACCAGAATCATGAGACTGGGAATGTTCTGCTTCTTGCAAAGGAATTCAAAGGAGCCATTGTGCTTGATACTTTGCTTCCCAATTGGCCTCTGACAGCAACATCAGAAGCAACAGATACTTCAGTTCTACATCTGGAAAGAGACTTTTTTTTTTTTTTTTACAAAGGAAAAAAAACAAAACACCCCTGAAGACATTGAAGCCTAATTACATTCCATAGTCTTAAAGATTGGGATCTTTCTGATAGTATGTGACAACTCTTTGAGGAATGGGAGCAGGGGAGCAGCTCCATTAGGACTTGAATAAATAACATTTCTGTACTGCACACTCAATAAAACTGATATTAAAAATAAGTATTCTAGCTACAAAAGAGAAATAAACTCACTGTGTCGAGTCGATTCAATTCATAGTGTCCCCTCCTTGAGTTTCCGAGGTAGTATTTCTACAGAAGTAAATTGCCCAACATTCCTTCCGAGGAGTGGCTGGTAGGTTTGAGTCACCAGCCTTCTGGTTAGCAGTCAAATTCCTTAGGCGCTACGCCACCAGAGCTCTCAGAATACTAGCTAGGTGTCTTCATTCTACCACAGCCATTAATTATGATGTTCATTATATAGGATATAACAATGCTATTTATTAGTCTACCAAGTGAAAAATAAGCTCTTCACTAAACAGTAGAAGGAATTAGGATATCAAGGAATTAATGCCCAAGTGGTTTAGGTTAGCCACTGCCTCCTTATTTTCCCAGAAGGTATATACATAAAGCCCTTATATTTATGGTTAGGCTTTAAAGTTTTGAATAGTATGAACCTTAGCATTATGAGTCCATTCTAAGAGCATAGGAAGTATTCTAAGTGGCATGGTCACTGAGCTCAAGAAAGCTGGGACTTTTACACAATATCACCTGGGAGAAATTGCCTCCATTTCTATTGTTATTCTGATCTAAACAGAGATGAGCTAAGGAAGAGAGAAAAGAAAAAGGATGGAAGTAGCAATCTGAGGAACTATCTAAGAAAGTGGAGAGTGTAGAGTGGGGCAGAAGAGAAGACATGAATTAGGAGAGGAGTATGTAAACAAACATTCATATACATAAACAAACATTAAGGGTGGTAGAGACAGCAAGCCAGCCACCAAGGCAGCATTCATTTCCCAAATTTTAGCCACAGAAGAACCTTAAGTAATTTTGATTGTTCTGCCAGCCAAGCCTAATCCTGGGCCTTTCAGAATACTGGAAAGGCCTTAGTTTCTCTCATTCTACTATCTTGATGGAAATTAAACTTAAAAATCAGTAACAAGAGAATCAACTCTCTATAAAAGCATTTCTCCTTTATCTCCTATTCTTCAATATACTACAGATCTGATTGTCTGCTCCAATGACTTAAGATTCACAATGCAAGTGAATAACTTAACTTCGAGATTTACTTGTAACACCAACTAAACCTCAGCTTAAGTCTCCTATTGAAAGAACATTTTACAAGTAGACATTGATAATAAACATGAAATACTCATATGCAAAGAGAAAAATGGAGGTATATCCATAAAAGCCTCATGGAATAGTCCTCAAAGTTCCTCCAAATGGTTGACACATTCATCCCGCAGGAAGTGGGAGAGTCTTGTATAGACTTGGACAGCACCAGCTAACTTTGCATTATGCATCCTTTGCTGGTTCCCTCCTCTTCAAGTTCTCAACCTTTGCCCTTACCTTAGACATCTTTTTTCCCCTATGTAGTCTGCTATATTTTCCATTTAGATTTTTACCACTACTTATTGAACTTTATTTTTTCTACTGTATATTTCTGTCACCAACTTCTCTTTGTTTTTTTTTATTATCCTATGATAAGCATCTAGGAGCTCTGGTAGCGTAGTGCCTAAGGCATTTGACTGCTAACCAGAAGACTGATGGTTCAAACCCACCAGCCACTCCTCGGAAGGAAGATGAGGCAATCTACTTCCGTAGTGATACTGCCTCGAAAACCCAAGGAGGGGTCACTATAAGTCAGGTCCGACTCGATGGCACATAACAACAACAACATGATAAGCATCTAATATTTTTAAACCATAGGCACAACTCAAAAATCCTATAAATAAAGATGTTGATTTCCATAGTAGAGACAGTCACTGTCCTCTATCCTCTACCACAATTCTTACTCAACCAATTAAGGTTTTCCACATCATTCGGAAGCATTGGGTTTCTGTTTAAAATGATGGAAAGTTGGGCAATGGATATTGGTGATGATTGCACTACGTGATTAACGTAACAGGTGTCACTGAATTCCACAGGTGAAAAATGTTAAATTGATAAATGTTGTGTTATATATTTTTTACAACAACAACAAAGATTTTTCAAATGTGGAGCAAGATTAAGAGACACATGTCCATTGCTGGCCTGTCCCAGCTGTAGAAATTTTGGTGGTTGACGAGAAACTCTGGAACAAATGCAGTGCATTGAATTACTTAATATGGCCATTTTAGCTATTGTTGTTGTTATTGTTATGTGCCGTTGAGTCAGCCCTGAATCATAGCAACCCCTCCTTGGGTTTCTGAGGCGGTATCACTATGGAAGTAGATTGTCCAGCCTTCCTTCCAAGGAGTGGCTGGTGGATTTGAACCACCAGCCTTCTGGTTAACAGTCAAGTGCCTTAGGCACTATGCTACCACAGCTTCTCTTTTAGCTATAGTCTTGTAATTTTTCCCACAAAAAGATTGAGTGGGACTATGAAAATAAGGTACTTGTAGCCCACCAAAGAGACTAGATAATTTCTTAATAATACGGAGCTCTGGTAGCATAGTGGCTAAAAAGCACTTGACTACTAACCAGAAGGCTGGCGGTTCAAACCCACCAGCCACTCCTCGGAAGGAAGGTTGGGCAATCCTACTTCTGTAGTGATACTGCCTCGGAAACCCAAGGAGGGGTCGCTATGAGTCGGGGCCGACTCGACGGCACATAACAACAACAACAACAACAACAAATAAAGTGTATGGAACTCTTGTGTGCATGGGGCCATGCAAATAAAATATGGAACTCTAATGAGGGGAGTGGTCAGTTTTGCCAACCCAGTAGGCTTAAAATAGAGCCAATTCCAAAGCAGAGAGGGGATCTAACTACCACCAAGAAAGAAGAGCTGGGAGTGGCCTATGTATATCCTTTGGACCTGGAGTTAATGCACTGGAAGCCTCCTGGATCCAGAAGAGAGAAAGAGAGAACTGTGACACCAGAGAGATGGTGATAAGTGACAGCAAAGAGATGGTGGGAGTAGAGGCAGCAGAACCAGGAGACCAACAGGGGATTGTACAGTGGGCTTCAAGCTCACAGAGCAAGAAAGCTGAGCATCTTCATGTAGGAGGCTTACTGGTAGAGTAGGGTGCCTCTGGGCTCTCAGTGGAGCTAAGTTTGTTGACCCATGGTGTTATAGATGAGTGGCTTCAGGCTGAGGCTTATAGGCAGAGTGGGGTGTTTCTGGGTGCTTATTGGCAGAGCTAAAAGAGCTTTGTAATTCTTGCCTAAGCAGGAAAGAGGCCAGGCAAGGCTCTGAGGGCCAGAGAGAGACCTGCTTGTGGGAACAGTTAAGAAGATGCTGTCCTAATTGAAGAACTGTATCGTGAGTATTCTTGAACCTGAATTGTAACCTGTTACTTACCTAACAGGAGCCCTGGCGGCATAGTGCCTAACAAACACCATAACTGTGAGAGGGGTTTATAAAGCCCTGTATGAGTTCTGTATGGCCATTGCAGGAATTAGCAAACTAAATATGAAGTAGACAGTGGCATGGGAGGGTAGCTATGTCTGACTTCCATCTCATAGGAATCATCCTTAGGCTGATGTTATGATGGTGATTCTCCCTTCCCCTCATGAAGTTAGAGGAAGTCAGATGCCTCCGCCACACCATTTTTACACAAATGTCAACCAAAACATAGGTATGAAATTCCCAGAGAAGTCTAGAACCAACACTTAGGAGAAGTGTTATCCAATCCCTGATCCTTGAAACCTAATCCTGAGACCCCAGGGGCACCCAGTGCATCCACATTTTCAGAAATACCCAGTCTGATTCTTGAGTTCTTATGTCTTTGCCTCTGGCTACTAAAAAATAAGGACAAAGCCCAATTTGAGGCAATCTCATTTCCTAGTAACTTTACTGTCCTCACTCTTCTTAGCACATCTTCAGGGCTTTGCAAGCATTCTGCACTTTTATTCACTTTATTGTAAAGGCTTTCTTTAGACTTGAAAAACTTATGTCAATTAAGATTGCATTTTGTCATTCTCTTAGAGACTTCAGCTTTTGGGAAGAAGATTGAATACGTAACTCCATCTTGAATTGCAACTGGTCTTTCAGCTGTAATCACAGCCCCAGGGGTACATTATTTTCTTTTTTACAAGTGTTAAAAATACTAAATATTTAAGCAAAATGTTCTGTAATAGAGCATCTCCATGTGCTATTCATCTGGTTTAAAGTCAAGACGGCAGAAACCTCATACATTTGGCCAACAGAAAAAGAAGTAATAAAAGTAAAATGAAAAGTGTGGGCAGGGATAGTTTTCTCCTGGGATTGTCATCCAGGTGCAGACAGGCAACTCTTGCTGATTGCTGCTAACAGAGGAAGCATTAGCCATATAAAGCCAAACCTTTGGTTTAAAGTTTTTCCATAATACTACCATTACTAGGACTATTGCAAAAGTGCACCAGATAGGAGTTTGGTTTTCTTCATTCTTCTTTGCTCTGCACAAGGAGAGACCCATGGTTGCATCTAGATGGCTGCTTGCAAGTTTTTAAGACCTCAGCCACTGCTCACAAAAGTAGGATGTAGAACAATAATTTTGTATAGTATGTTATGCCAACTGAGCTTGATGTCCCCTGTAATCATGGTCCTGAGTCCACCAGGTCCAACTACTCACTCCCTCAGGGTAACCACTTAGCCTGTGGCTAAGAAGTTATCATAACTTTGCCCCTTGTTAGCTCTATTATATATATGGACATTCTTATTAGCACATACAAATATGTATGTAGAAATATCATCTGCCAAGGATGGGAAGATGGCATCTTACCTGTAGCCCACACGCTAGTTCCTCTAGCATCTCAGTGCCTGAAAAACTAGGTGGAGCCATTTGAAGGGGGAAATTGGAGCTCTGGACAGCTCACTAAGTCAAAGTATACCAAACTCAGGGGAATAGGATTAGAAAGGAGGGAAAGAGAGTGTAATTACTTGGAAAGAAAAAAAAATAGATGAGCCTGCCTCGGAGAACGCTGACTGACCAGTGAGACAAGGCATCAGAGACCTCCCTGGGGCAGTGGAGAGAACACACTGGAGGACCTGCAACCACTCCATGGATTTACCTTCAGCACCTGCTTTTATTGGTAAACTTGGGACCACAGGGAGAGAGCAGAGACCCCTCTGGCTCCAGGTGCTGCTGAGTTGGGAGCACAGAGGGAAGCTTGCTGCAAGTGGGTGGATCCTGGGACTAACTTGGGCAGACTCTGGGATAGACTCACAGTACTGATAAGCTATCCCAGGACAGCTTTTTGGCACAACGGGGCCTGGAGTACGGGGTTTTTGTCGCTGTCTAAATCTGGCAGAAAGTTGTGGCCACCTAACTATTGGGGTCTTTGCCAAACTTAAGCTGTGGGTCTGTGAGTAACAGTATAATGTCATCATTAGCAGCCTACCCAAAGCCCTGGGAACGGCAACTGGTGCCTTGGAGCTTTCTTTTTTTCTCTTTTCTTCATCCTTTCCCTGTCTCTCTTCTGCCTCATCCAATAGAAAACCCACATTAAGCCACCACAACACCTGCTGGCTTGAAGCCTAAACCCCTTCATGACAGAGCCTGCATCCACATTCCAAACAGTGATTCCATCATCAGAAAGAAAAGTGCAGAGCAACCCAGCACACCTGAATTAATAACCAAAAGTAAATAAATAAAATACACTAGCTCCACCTTTGCAAAAATATTACATCATAAAATCAAGATGAAACAAATCAATACATAATTAACAGTTAAAGACAACTTCAAAATGTCTAGGAAACAACAGGCAACCTCAAACAAAACAAAACCAGGATAAGACAATAGAAATAAAATCACAAACAAAAGTCTTCTTAAACATGGAGGAAGAAGAGGCAATAGAATTATCTGAGAAGGAATTTAGAAGGTATGTTTATAGAACTCCACAAGAGCTCAAGGAAACCCCAAACAGAATCAAGAAGAATACAGACAGTACCCCAGAAGAACTCAGGAAAACCGTTCAAGAACAAAATAACAAGATTAAACAGAACTCATACAAAAATAGCAGAAATCCAGAAGATGAATACCAAAATTACAGAATCACATGACACAGTGGAAGCACCAAAGAATAGGCTAGAACTGGCTGAAGAACATATTTCCCAACTAGAAGCTAAATCCCTTGACACCAGCCTGCATGAAGAAAAATCAGAACAAAGATTTAAGAGAAATGAAGAGAATTTAAGAGTTAAATGGGACGACATGAAAAGAAACAACATATGCCTCACTGGAATTCCAGAACAAGAAGAGGTAGGGGAAAAAACACTGAGAAAATTGTGGGAGACTTACTAACAAAACATTTCCCCCATATCATGAGGGAAGAAAAGATGTTTGTCCAAGAAGCTCAAAGGACCTTGTACAGGATAGATCCCAAGAGGAAAACATGGAGGCATATCATAGTTAAACTCTCCAAAATCAAAGACAAAGAAAGAATCTTGCAAGCTGCTAGGGACAAAAGCAATATTACTTATAACAATCAAACAGTTAGACTGAGTTCTGATTACTTAGCAGAAACAATGCAGGCAAGAAAGCAATGGTACAACATGTATAAAACACTGAAGGAAAAGAACTTTCAACCAACAATCATATATCTATACACACTGTCCATCAAATATGAGGGTGAAATCAAGACATTCTCAGGCAAACAGAAATTAAGGGATATTGTGAAAACCAGACCAACCCTACAAGAAATGCTTAGGGAAGTCCTTCCAATAGAGAACCCACAACAGAGAACAACAAAATCAGGACACATGATATCAACACTAAAACCAAATCAGAAATAGATGCTCAAAATAAGGCCATAAAGCATTGTACAATAAAAAACAAGGAAGTCAATCTTCACACGACAACAGCAACTAACCAAATAGAGGGAATAAAAGTTCTAGGTTTATAACTTCCAACTGGAGAGAAAACAGGACAATGTCTTCAAAGAACAATCTGTTCCAAAAATATAGACAAGAATTCACTCCAAGTAACCACAGAGAAAATTAACAATCCCCCTAGGCCAACCCAGAAGGAAGGAAAACATATGGGTTTAGTAAGCACAAAACCAACAATAAAGAAGAAAAGAGAGGAAATACTGGACAGCTAAATGAACTCAGCACAGAAAAGTATATGGACTAAGGAAACTCCAACAACATGACATAAAAACACAATAGAATAACAGCAATCAATGCATACCTATCACTAATTACACTCAGTGTGAATGGCCTAACTGCACCAATCAAGAGAAAGAGAGTGGCAGACTGGATAAGAAAAGAAGACCGATTGATATGCTGCCTACAAGAGACCCACTTTAGACACAAAGATAAAAACTAACTAAGAGTTAAGGAGTAGAAAAAATATACCAAGCCAATGGTAACCAAAAAAAGAGCAGGAATGGCAATATTAATTTCTGATAAAATAGACTTTAAGGTGAAAAACAACATAAAAGACAAAGAAGGTCACTATTTGATGCTGAAAGGGTCATTGACCAAGAAGACATTGCGATAATAAATATCTACGCACCCAATGAAAGTGCTTCAAAATATGTGAAGCAAATATTAATTGAATTGAAAGGGAAAATAGATAACTCTACAATATTAGTAGGAGACTTTAACACACCACTTTCAAGGAGGGGCAGAACAACTAGAAAGATATAAAGATATAGAAGAAAGATATAGAAGAACTTAACAATACAATCAACCAACTCAACCTCATAGACATAAACAGAGCACTCCAACCAACAAAAGCACAATTCACATTCTTCTCCAGGGCACACAGATCATTCTCCAGAATAGATCATATGTTAGGACATAAAACAAGCCTCAGTAAATTAAAAAACATTGAAATACTACAGAGCATCTTCTCAGACCACAATGCTGTACAATTAGAAATTAATAACAGGAAGATCAAGGAAAAAAATCATCAAACATGGAATTTGAACAATACACTGCTCAAAAATTACTGGGTAATAAAAGACATAAAAAGTGAAATAAAAAAATTCCTAGAAACAAATGAGAATGAAGATATATTTTACCAAAACTTATGTGATACAGTGAAAGCAATACTCAGAGGTCAGTTTATAGCAATGAATGCATACATCCAAAAAGAGGAAAGAAACAAAATCAACACTCTAACTCAACAAATCTAACAATTAGAAAAAGAATAACAAAAGAACCCTACAGTATGTAGAAGTAAGGAAAAAATAAAGACCAGAGCAGAAATAAATAAAACAGAAAACAAAACAAAACAAAATAAAGAAAATCAAAAAACAAGAAGCTGGTTCTGTGAAAAGATTAACAAAATTGGCAAACCATTGGCAAATCTAACAAAAGAAAAGAAAGAGATGATGCAAATCACTAGAATAGTAAACAAAAAGGGTGTCATCACAACAGAACCAACTGAAATAAAAAAGATATTGACAGAATATTATGAAAAACTGTACTCCAACAGATTTGAGAACCTAGAAGAGATGGACAAGTTTCTGGAATCACAAGACCTACCTAAACTATCCCACTCAGAGACAGAAAACTTAAACAGACCCATAACAAAGGAAGAAATTGAACAGGTCATAAAAAAACTTCCCACAAGAAAAAGTCCTGGCCCCGATGGCTTCACTGGAGAATTTTACCAAATTGTCAGGGAAGAGTTGACACCTATACTACTCAAGCTATTCCGGAATATAGAAAAAGATGAAATCAAACTCATTTTATGAAGCAAGCGTAACACTAATACCAAAACCAGGGGAAAATACCACTAAAAAGGAAAACTACAGACCACTATCCCTCATGAACATAGATGCAAAAATCTTCAACAAAATCCTCGCCAATGGAATCCAACAACATATCAAAAAAATAATACGTCCTGACCAAGTGGGATTCATACCTGGTATGTGAGGTTGGTTCCACATCAGATAAACAATGTAATCCACCACATAAACCAAAACAAAAGAACCATATGATTATATCAATTGATATAGAAAAGGCATCTGATAAAATACAACACCCGTTACTGTTCAGAACTCAGCAAAATAGGGATAGAAAGGAAATTCCTCAACATAATAAAGGGCATATATGCAAAGCCAATGGCCAATATTATTATTAAGGGAGAAAGACTCAAAGCATTCCCTTTATGAACAGGAACCAGACAAGGATGCCCTCTAACACCATTCCTATTAACATTGTATTGGAAGGCCTAGCCAGGGCAATAAGGCAAGAAAGAGAAATAAAAGGCATCTAAATTGGCAAAGAGGAAGTAAAAGCTGTCTTTTTGTAGATGATATGATCCTACACATAGAAAATCCAAGAGACTCAGCAAAAAACCTACTGGAACTAATAGAGAGGTTCAGCAAAGTGGCAGAATACAATGTCAACATACAAAAATCTGTTAGATTCCTCTATACCAACAAAGAGACCTCTAAAAAGGAAATAAGAGAAAAAAAAATACCATTTACAATAGCTACTAAAAAGATAAAATATCTAGGAATAAATTTTACCAGAGACACAAAAGACCTACATAAAGAATATAAAGCACTACTACAAGGAGGGGTCGCTATGAGTCGGGGCCAACTTGACGGCAAATAACAACAACAACAACAACTACAAGAAACTACAAGGGAACTAC
>NW_006921739.1:5086393-5087529 GCF_000298275.1 Orycteropus afer afer | reverse complement strand
TGATAGAGAATGAGAGTGGGTACACAGACCTCTGTTAGCTGTTTGTGAAAAGCAGTTAAGAGTGAGTTAGATTGGTATTGGCTGTCATCTATCATTGGTCAGTTGGTGTAGAAGCAAGTGGTGGCCGTCATTTAGTAGATGGGGCTTCAGGAGGTCCAGGTATGATTGGGTCATAAGGGCACATTGCTGTCTTCCACTCAGCTAGACAATAAATAAATAAAAATAGCCATCAAAAGAATGAAAACAAGTGGACAAAAAACACAAAGTGCATAAGCAAACAGAAACAATTGCAAAAAAGAAAGAAAGAAAAAGAAAAATAGGAAAGGCAATAACTAAGAAGAAATATTTAAAGAAAACTTTAAAAACACAAAAGAAATATAAATATAAAAACAATCCACAATATCTGGGGGGTGGGGATAAGAGAAAATAGCAAGAGTAAAAGAAAAAAAAAAGTGATAGATTATTTTAAAAAAAGTGAGAAAACTGCAAAAAGAATAACAAGGGATGGGAAGAACCAAAAGAAAGAAAAAATATGGAAACCAGGAAAAGGGAAGAGAAGGAATAAAAAAGTAAAAATAAAAACTAGAACCCAGGAAGGGAAAGAGAAAGAAAAATAAAATAAAAAGGAAGGGAAAAAAAGAATAATTTAAAAAGAAACAAGCAAAAACAAAACTCAGGAGGGGGGCAGGGTAGGATATTCAGGCTTCATCAGGGCACATAGACTAGGATGGAATTCCTGCTGGTCCAGAAGGTGGGTGGGGGTGTGGTGTAGTCACACCTTCATTCATCAAGAGAGTATGGGGTGTAAGAGTAACAAGGGGAATATCGCACCTTTCCAGTCGTCACCCTCCAGTGTGGTTGACCATTTACAAATATTCAAAATAGCTGCACCCTCAGGACAGCCAGAAGTCCATAGCTCAGTTTGTCTCTTTATTTCCTGTTTTCCTTTCTAATCAATCAGTCACCCGTGCAATTGTCCATGAAGCTCTTGGTGAGCAGGGCTGATTCTTAGGTTACTGCCTAGATCCTCAAAAAAAAAACAACTCACTGCCATCGAGTTGATCCCAATTCATAGTGACCCCCCCTTGGATTTCCAAGGCAGAATCTCTACAAAAGTAGATTGCCCAGTCTTCCTT
>NW_006921739.1:5059536-5085148 GCF_000298275.1 Orycteropus afer afer | reverse complement strand
TGCATTGTAAATTTTGGTCAATGACATGAGACAAAGTGTGTGTGAACTGCTGTATGAAAAGTGAATTTGCTCTGTAAATCTTCACCCAAATCCTAATTAAAAAAAAAAAAAGAGTGCCATAAGCTAGAGGCCATTCCCAACACTGCTTCTTATATATGGGAACTGCTTCCATATCCCTAAAACAGCTACTTAGCTGGTACAATACATTCCACCCTGGAGTTAATTACCAATCTTACCATGGGGAATAACTACATCCAGCTGGCTACCCAGCCACTCAACCAGGCCTTGCCAAGTTGACACACAAACTTAACTACCACAATTGGTATTTATTTAAACCACTTCTTTATCCTTCCTTCCAAAGCTCAGGGCTCCAGGATTATCTTCTGTATCTTTATCAATTGGTTTCTCTTTTCTTTGTTGAAGAGGGTCTGTATAGCTTGTCTGCCTATTCCGCTATCTTGCTGGAAGTCTCTAGTTACTCTTTCTTGCCTTCTGGGCTCTGAGAAAGATCTTTGTCTTTCTCCACTTTTGTAGCCGTGAGCATTTCTTGGCATTCTTTGGCTGTTTGTAGATGTATCTTCACATGGCATCTCTCTTCCTCTGTGTGTATCTCCCCATGACTATTTTCCCTTTTTAGGGTGCACCTTATTCCAGTATGGGCTCATTAACATAATGAAAGAAAACCTCTTATTCCAAATAAGGTTGCATTTATAAGAAAAGGGATTAGGATTTCAACATATCTTTTGGGAGGAGACACAATTCAATCCATATAGCCCTGAGTAATCCTAGGGGGGCGGGTGAGGAACATGTTCCTGTCTTCCAGAATTTATATCAAACCCCCAAAAGGACTCTAAGTGTTCCTACTTGGATCACTTACTCAATCCTGTCGTGTGGGTGAGCTCTGATTATTTGGTTAACAGTACAACCTGAGTCACAAAGACTGCGGGAGGGGCTGAGCCCAAAGAAAAAGATGCTTTTTATCAGGAGAAAGGAGAATGGAGGCTGAGTAGTCAAAGGCAGATGTCCTCTAGGCAGTATCATTCAAGTTACATTGAACCTAAGTCACTTGTAGTACATTTTGGAACTCATTAGTATGCCCTGATTCAATGGCAAGACAGAGCCTCACTTTCCCTCTAAGTTGTGGCAATGCTTTTTATGACTGAGTGAAGAACTAACCTTGGCACCTTGCGAGCCTCAGCTACATGGATGAATAAGATCTACTTGGCATTTGCAATGGTTCCTTTACTGCCGTTACTGACCATCATGTAAATAAGTAGTTATAGACTTAAGAACTCATTATTTACTCAATAACCCTTGATTGGAACTGTGATCCTTTTACACACTATTACAGAAGTACATAATTATGGACTTTTCAAATGGATATTTCTTTTAGGCATTTGCTTGTAATAGCTCCTTCAAAGCTGTTAAGCTTTTATCATGTGAAGACTCAAGTAGAAAATATTTAGTTCACTCCTCATTGACCTAATAGAGTACAAACTCATCTTTAAAATGGTGCAAGCCTCTTGCCAAGAACACGTGGACAGCCTTGTAAAAAGTCTGGCTTGGGCTATTTGGGCAGGAAATCAGATTGCTATTAGATCATGCTCCCCTCATTCAGTAATTAAATATTGACACTGAATGATCACGAGTCACTGTTTCTTTAGTCCCTCCTGAAGAAAATCTTGTCACATCACTTATTCTGACTTTATTACTGTCCAGTCAGAGTCCTATAAAAGTAAAATGCTAGGTGGGTCTGCTGGCTTCTATAGATCTCATTACTGGAATACAGAGCATAATTTTTATTTTAAGAAAAAATAAGATTTTTATGCATATTAAATATATCAATCCCACAGAGATGTCAGTTGCTGTCATGAACTCAATGATGTCAGGGTAATATATCACAAGATATAATGTACATACTTGTTGTTTTTGATAGGTGCCATTAAGTCAGCTCTGACTTACAGTGACCCTATACGTACTTGATACAATTATTATTATATGCAATGTTTACCACATTACAAAAATGATTGGCATACCATGTTTGAATGGCTTTCAGAATATACAGTGAAATTTAGTTTGCTTTGTTCAAATCAAGAAACTGTTAAGGGTGCACAATTCTGTCACAAGTAGTAGGCTAAGTGAAGGGGGCATAATGATAAAAAGAAAGTTTGTTTCCTATTTACTCACCTACATCGGGAGTTTACTTTTACCCTTCCTTTCTTCTGCCTGTTGTTGTTAGGTGCCATCAAGTCAATTTCTGACTTACAGCAATCCCATGTGACAGAGTAGAATGGCCCCCATAGAGTTTCTCAGGCTTTAATCTTTATAAAAGTAGATTGCCAAGTCTTTCTCCTGAAGAACTGCTAGATGGGTTAGAACTGCCAACCTTTCATTTAGCAGCCAAGGGCTTGACCACTGCACCTCCAAGGCTCCTTTTTCTTTTCTCTAGACCTTACCAAAAGGTCAGCTCCTCAATGGAGCCTCCTGACTCATACAGGCAGAGCTAACCACACTAACTCTATTTCCAATATATATTCTGCAAGTATCTATGTTGTGGTTGCTAGCTGCTGTCCAGTTGGCCCCCAACTCTGGCACCCCATGTGCAATAGAAAGAAATGCTGCCAATCCTGTGCTATCCCCATGATTCGTTGTGGATTGGACCATTGCCATCTATAGGGTTTCCATTGGCTGATTTTTCTGAATTAGATCACCAGGTCTTTCTTAGTTCATCTTAGTCTGGAAGTTCCACTAAAACTTGTTCAGCATCGTAGCAGCACACAAGCCCCAGTGACAGAGAGGTGGTGTCTGTGCATGAAGTGCATTGGCTGGGAATTGAACTTGGGTCTTCTGCATAGAAGATGAAAGTTCTACCACTGAACTAGCAACAACTTCACAAGCATCTTGATTGTACTAAAAACATTAATGTATTTGTCTTCCCCACTGCATTATGGATTCCTTGAAGTTCAAAATTATATCTGATTCATAGCTAGATCTTCAGGGTCCCTATAGACTGCCAGGTACATACTAGTCCCTAGTATGACACTGAGTGATGGTCATTTATTTTATCTCACTTCTGAGGAGAAAAACTACTTTGCTCCCACTTGATATCTGCTATCCAGGCCTCACGGCCTACCGGGGGAGAGATACAGATGCATAAACCAGGATTAAGTGGAGAGCAGGAAATTCAGTAGTGGAGATTCAAACAGTAAGCAATGTAGTTGTGGGGCCTTAGAGAGATGCAGAAAGGGAGGAAGAAAGAAAAGTGGAGAGTGAAAGATGGAGATGAGAGTATTTCAGCATGAGCCAATGTTCTGGGTGGGAGGGAAAGTGCACAGCAGATCTGAGGAAAGGAGAAACATGGAACCTTGGTGTGGAGGGCACAGAGCCCTGGGTGGCAAAAATTGTTAAATGCTTGACTATTAACTAAAAGGTTGGTGGTTCAAACTCATCCAGAGATGCCTAGGAAGAAAGACCTAGTGATATGCTTCCTAAAGGTCACAGTCTTGAAAACTCTGTGGAGCAGTTCTACCCTGCAACATATGAGGCCGCCAGCAACTGGTCTTTTTTTTTTTTTTTTCCTTTTGGTGTGGAGGGAAAGCACATGGGCTGATGTAGGAGAAGAACCACAGCATGTATGACACTAAGACGTCACGTCAGAAAGGTCAGTTGACTGTCGAATGTTTGGATTGCCAGGCTAAGGAATTTGCACTTTGGAATCTGTAGTGGTGGAGATTTGAGGGAGCGGAGAGTTACATGAGGGCATTTGACCCCATCTGGGGTTTGGTAGACCAATGAGTGTAATGATTAATGTTATACATCAACTTGGCTGGGCTACAATTCTCAATGTTTTGGCACACTGGACTGGTTGCTTTTCTACAATATAATATAATGTAATCACCTTTCATGATGTGATCAGCCAATTAGTTGAAAGAGGAGTTTCCTTGAGGGCTGTGGCCTGCCTCTAGAATACAAATGGATGTTTTGGCAAAATTAGGAGCTCTGGGGGCATAATGCCTAAAGCATTTGACTCCTAACCAGAAGGCTGGTGGTTTAAACATACCAGCCACCCCTTGGAAGGAAGATTGAGCAACTTACATCTGTAGAGATAGTGCCTTGGAAACCCAAGGAGGAGTTTCTATAAGTCAACTCGACTAGACAGCAGTGAGTTTGGTTTGGTTTGGCAAAACTAGCTCTCATTCAACCGTACACTCTTCTTGTTGTCTGACCTCTGGTCCCTGGGACATAAAGCCTATATTTGTATATGGCTTGTCCCCTGACCTGCAGATTTTGGATTTGTCAACCCTTTCAATCTTGTGAGCCTTTTCCTTGAAATACATATGTATACAGATACACACACACACACACACACACACATTTCCCCTGCTATCTGAAATTAGAGCATTTCTATGGGAAAAAATGTTCAGTGTTCCCAGACCCCAAAAATAACCTACCAAGTAATACCAAATAACATATAGACCCTAAAATAAAACTAACATATAGTGTTCACAGACACAGTTCAAAGCTATGGCAGCAAGATGCTGAGTATAGTTCCCAGGGAAGGAGCTTGGCGACATTCTCACTGCTCTGGGTGCATTCTGCCTCTTTAACGGCTTGCTGCAAAATAAACAGTGAATGCTAGTTTCCCTTTTCATTTTTTCTCATAAAAGTAAAAATCCTCTTCAGGTTTCATTCAGTTAGCAAAAACAGGGACTAATATAGTTAAAACAAAGTGGCATACAGTGAATTTTCAAAAAGCAGGGGATATCTGTGTACATATCATATTTTCACATATTATCCACTCATGTAAATAACGTGCACACACACGTTGTTCATAGGAAACTAATGTGTGAGGGGATGGTGAAGTTTGCAAAAACCATATAACATACATGTTAGTAGCATAAAAATACGGTGTGTGTGTAGGTATACACATTTCACTGGTTTTGTTCTTCTAGAGAACCCAGACTAGGACAATGGGGAAGCTATGAATATTTGAGGTCCTAATGCTTCAGAATCAAAAGATCAAACCACCCTTTTTAAGACTCCAAATGCTCAGCCAATTTTAGTGAAACAGACTCCATCCTGGTATACCTTGGGAGAGGGGACAATTTACAGACAATCAGCCCTGGCATTCCGTAGTCTCCGGATCCTCAAACACACCAGTGACTTCTTGTGTCTTCTTCCTGGAACTCACTTCGCTCAGGTATTCTCACAGCTGCCCCTCATTTCATTAAAATCCCTGCTTTTTAAAGAGATCTTTTCCCTAACTACCATGTCAAAAATAGTGTCCCCATCATTCTGTCCATTGTCCTACTTTTTTTTTTTAAAGCATTTACAACTGCTTGACAGCATATTAGATGGACCTGGCTGGTGCAAACGGTTAAACACTTGATGACTCTTCACCCAGAGGCTCTGAGGAAGAAAGGCCTGGTGATCTAATTCCAAAGAAGCAGCCATTGAAAACTCTATGGAGCATAGTTTGACTCTGACACGTGAGGATGCCATCAGTCGGAATCAACTCAATGGCAAACAGTTTTTGTTTTATTGTGACATCATATGATACATCTATTTATTTCTTTATTATGTTCTCCAATACAGGGCCATCTTTTTTTTTTTTTTTTTCCCTTAAAGGGGCATGTTGTAAATATTTTAGGATTTGTGGGCCATAATGGTGTTTGTCACAACTACTCAATTCTGCCCCTGTGGCAGGAAAACAGTCACAGACAGTATGTAAACAGAAAAGTATGATTGTGTCCAAATAAAAACTTCATTTACAAAATGGGCTGCAGCCTAGATTTTGGCTAGTCTGCTAAGCCCTGCTCCACTATAAAGCTCCATGTGGTCAGCAACACTGCCTGGCTTGCTTACTCTTAGATCCCCAGTGCTTGGTACGTAAAACTAAAAAACAACCAAACTCACTGCCATCAAGTTGGATCTGACTGATAGCGACCCCTCATTGGGTTTCCAAGGCAGTATCACTAGGGAAGTAGATTGCTCAATCTTTCTTCTGAGGCGTGGCTGGTAGGTTTGAACTGCCAGCCTTCTGGGTAGCAGTCAAAGGCCTTAGGCACTACGCCATCAGAGCTCCCCTTGGCACATAGTAGGCACACTAAAAGTAATTTTTAAAGAGTGCATGAATGAATGGAGTCCTATGAAAAACAGACAGGGATGTAAAAGCACTATATCCATGTGAATTTATATATTCATTGCTACCGAAAGGTGCTCTAGTGGTGCAGTGCTTAAGGCATTCACCTGCTAACCAAAAGATTGTCAGTTTGAACCCATCACCTGCTCCATAGGAGACAGATGAGGCAATCTTTATGGGATTCATGGCACTGGAAACCCTATGGGGCAATTCAACTCTGTCCTATAGGTCACTATGAGTTGGAATCACTTTAGTGGCAGTGGAGAATTGCTACTGACATAAACGCATATAGATACACAGCAGGTTTACTACATTGGCAAAGCAGAGAACAAAACAGTTCTATAAAATTGGAAGCCTTGTATTTGGTTACGTTCAGACCACCATCAAGCAGGGTATTCAATGGCCCCTGTAGCTATCAGAGGAGCCCTGGTGGAACAATGGTTAAGTGTTTGGCTGCTAACAGAGAGGTGGTTCAAACTCACCAGCATTCCATTGGAGAGGAGAGTTGGTGATCTGCTCTGCTCCCATAAAGATTACAGCCTTGGAAAACCTATGGAACAGTTCTGCTCTGTCCTACAGGGTCACTGTGAGTTGGCATAGATGGCACACCACAACAACATGGTCTTTGGGGAAATGTTCAAACCCCTACCTTGGCGCAAAAGACCTTTCTGAGGCTGGCTTCCACCTACTTCTGGCTCTATATGCAGACAACACAGTGTGCACCCTATGTGAGAACTGTACATTACTGCTCATCCTTCCCCGGAGGTCAAGCTGCTTCAAGTTTCCATACCTTCGCATATGCCAGATTCTGTCTAGAGTGACACTCACCTCTCCATTTCACCTGGCTAATTCCTATTTATTTCTTCTAAACATCCCGTGGGAGCCTCCACAACATGGGGTCAGATGTGTCTACTATATATTGTTACCTCATTACACTATGCATCCTGAGTGATAACTGTTGATTTGCTTCTGTCTCCTACAGTGAGCTCCCACCTCCTTGAAGGCTGAGACTCTGTTCATCTCTCCACTATTTCCACCTTTCAGGACCTATGTCTATGACTGACGTACAATGAACACAATCGTAGGCAATTACATTAATGAACAAACAAAAATAATTTAAGAAATCAAGCCATGTATAAGATGGTGTCACTTATTTGTAATTTGTGAAAATACAGTTTAGTATCACCCCAAGGAAGCAGAAAGCCAAATTCCAGAGGTGTTAAGAATTGGCTCTGGTGGCCCTGGCAGGGCAAAAATCGCTGTGACATGAAGAATAATTGTTCAGGGTGAGTGTCGGGGGAGGGGGAGAGTACTGCAAATGCTCTCTCAGCTCTGCAACATTTTTCTTTCCAACTTTTCAAAATGTTAAATGGAGTGGGTATGGCATGAGGTGGATGGAGTGATTTAAAAAAAAAAAAAAAAAAGCTGAGACTGGGCAAACACATTCAGCTCTCTGATGTAAAAAATTTTCAGTTCTATCTATGGGAAGACTTTCAAAGTAAGCCTGTATCTCTAATTTTATATCTGTGTATATATATACAGATATAGAAGCTAATAGGAAAATGAGGTTTACTTTATAGTGTGAACAGACCACTTGCCTGCAACACCTCTGATTCATAAAGGTAGCTTACCTGGATTCTGGGGGTTCTCATGAGAGGCAGTGTTCTTAGTGAGTAGCATCTAATCAGATTAGGAGACTCTAAGCTTCCTGTTTTTATCACTGACTTGCTCCATAGCTTGTATGTTACATATGCTTCTATTTCATAGTGCCTCAGTTTCTGCATCTGTAAAACAGGGAGAATTTTTACCACTTGCCACCCAGGAGGATAATACAAATGAATGAGCCAGCATCTGCAAAGCACTTGGCATTTCCATTATTTCCTTCTCTATGGATCTAAAGTAGTAGTATTATTACTTCTGAAAAAGCCAGCTATCATCTGAAAGGGTTATTTTCAATCAAAAAGCTTTCTTTAGGAACACTTCATAAAAGAAAAGTTAAAGTGTGCACATTCTCCTTGGAACCATCATAATTAGTCCCAGTAACAGTTGGGCCATTTTTTTTTTTTTTTTCCAAGCTCATTTATAGTCAGATTCTGCAAAATTGAAAACATCCAACATCTGGGCTGAAAAACTTGTACAAAGCCAGAAAGCCCCCCAAACGGGTAAGTGTGGCTTCAGTGGCATAGCAGCCAGATGTACTTTTTGCCTCGACTACTCTTTTCAACCTTTATGAAAAAAAAATATATAATTGAATGTTTGTGCTTACAGAAACTCCTAGTTTTCATCTTTAATTTTTTTTGGAAGTACATTTTCTGATTTGTAGTGAAATTAAAACTCTCTCCAGATAACCAGAAATTTCTAGAAACGAATCTGTTAATGAATGTATAAAAGCATTTGGGCATACACTTGTAATCATGTAAACTTTTATAGGGACAAATAATAGTTAACATTTATTGCCCCTATATTATGGGCAGGCACTGTTTGGGGCACTTTATAGATATTATCTCACTTAATCCTTTTATGCATTCCATTAAGAAAAAAAAAAAAAAAAAAAACTCACTGCCATCGAGTTGATCCTGAATCATAGTGACCCATTTTGGTTTTTGAGGCAGTAAATCTTCACGAAAGTAGATTGTCCAGTCTTCTTTCAGCAGAGTGGCTGGTAGGTTTGAACCAATGACCTTCTGGTTAGCAGTCAAATGCTTTAGGCACTATGTCACCAGAGCTCCCACTCCATTAAATGTTGTTGTTGTTTGCCGTCGAGTCAAACCCGACTCATAGCGACCCCTCCTTGGGTTTCCGAGGCAGTATCACTACGAAAGTAGGATTGCCCAACCTTCCTTCCGAGGAGTGGCTGGTGGGTTTGAACCGCCAGCCGTCTGGTTAGCAGGCAAGTGTCTTAGCCACTATGCTACCAGAGCTAGGTGCTATTTATTTCTCCATGTTACAGGTAAGGACTCCAAGGCACAGAGAGATTAAGTAACTTGCCCAAAGCACCATTAGTATAGAGGTTGTTGTTGTTATTGTTGTTGTTATGTGCCGTGAAGTCGGACCGACTCATATGGACCCTGCCTTGGTTTTCCGAGGCAGTATCACTGTGGAAGTAGATTGCTCCATCTTCCGAATTCCAAGGAGTGGCTGGTGGGTGTGAACCATCAGCCTTCTGGTTAGCACTCAAGTGCCCTAGGCACTACGCTGCCAGAGCTCCCTAAAGAGATGGCCTGGCTACCTGGCTGGGAGAGGCTGGTGGGTTTGAACCGCCAGCCTTGGGTGTGGCAGGTGACTACCTTAGGCCTGAGGCCATCCCCTAGGGTCTTAGTACAGAGGAGAGGGGTAAAAAAAATGCAAAGTATTTTGGTTGTATCTTGATGTTTAAAGGAAAAATTTACTTAATTTAAACTTAATTCAGCCACAATCCAAGACAATCTTTGGTATAATAAAGTTGTTTCAACCAGATTAACCACATACTCTCCTGGGAAGAGCTGCATAGAGCTTTTAACGCCATCTTCAGAGATCAGAGGGTTTGGGCTCCAGGAAACAGTCCTGACTAGAGAATATGTCCCAATTTCTACCATCTTCTTTGATATTCTTGGGATAGGAAAAATAAATAATAATAATATTCACGGTAACTTATTTCAGCTCTTTGCTAAAGAAAAGCTGTCTTCAATTCTTGTTGTTTTCAGCATGCCATCCAACAGCTTCTAGAAGCTTCCTCAGGGAAGCAGAGAAAATTGCTGGATTGCCAAGCAGCCTCAGAAAATCTGCTGGGGAACTCCATTGAAGGGCTTTGTGAACAAGGATAAAGAGGGCACATTAGCGTTGCCTTGTTTCATGAAAAAGGGAACACACAGAAAACTTGATTACAAAATCTCATTTTACAAACTCAAGGTAAGATGCATGGCCCCAGGGCAATGGCACAGCCCCACTGGGTTCCACCACCATGTGCTTTCTGAGAGAAGACCTGATTCCAAGGCCAGGTTAGATGAAACTGAAAGGGTTTATGTGCATAGCATTTAACTTTAAACATTTCTTCATGGAAATTTACAATGCACATAATTTACATATTCAATACCAGTGACAATTTACTTCTCCCATCTGAACAGGGCTTTCAACTATGCCACTTGAACTAAATTAATAAACAGTAATTACAGAATGTTTTGTGAGCTAGCTGTTGATGTTGAGCAGATTCTAATCAACACCTTCTTTTAAGGGCCAATTAAAGCTGAATGTATGCAATATAAACATCTTCAAGTATTTAGACATGAACCACAGAACAAGGTAAAAAAAAATAAATTAAAATCTGAACAATTAGATTGGGGATGAACCAGTCAAATCTGGAGAGAGGGACCCTTTTCAGCCAAACTCTAAAGTCATGTTAATTTCTTCAACTGATGAGCTTTTTGTAAAATGGGGAGGGCTCCAAGGACTCATTAGACCAAATCCCATCCACTTTGAGACTTCTCCAACATTTTGTATTATTTTCCATATGCTTTAAGTTTCACAGCATTTCTTTTTAAATTGCCTCAAATGCTTTTCTCCTTAATTCATGTGCATCTCAGTGAAAACTTAATCTCCATATTTCTGACTCATTTATGTATAAATCATCTACATGTTATTTAGTGTCTAAGAAACCCTTCCCTAGGCCCCATCTTTGGCCAGCCAGGTGCTAACAAAGTACAGAGAGGATCCCAGGTCCCACTAAAGAGGTTTATATCCCAAATAAGTAGAATATACACAAATCATTGAGAAGAGGAATCAGAAGTTATGGGGAGGAGAATTCAGACAGCCTCTCAATCACTGGTTATCCTCAGAATTGATTGCCTCTGCTTCCTACCATGGCAGATTCTGAGAAGGATTCCTGGCTTTGGGAGAATGAGGTAAAAGGGAGACATCTAGCAAATAGTAAAATGTCTGGACAACGTATATAACTGCAACAATGACCAATGTACATCGTAGGGAATGTGTATCTGCAATGGCTGACAGAATTTGGTAACATGTTTCTTCCAAAATATGCATCTCAAGGGGTTAGAATGAAAGCAAGTGGCTTGTGTTGTTAAATGCCATTGAGTTGATTTTCAACTAGCGACTCCATGTGACAGAGTATAGCTGCCCCATAGGGATTTCTAGGCTAAAATCTTTATAGGAGCAGATTACCGGGTCTTTTCTCCCACAGAGCCACTGGATGGGTTCAAATCACCAACCTGTCAGTTAGCATCCTCGAGCTTAACCATTGTGCCACTCAAACAACAACAACAGAAAAAAAAAAACCCAAACTCACTGCCGTCAAATCGGCCCCAACTCATAGCAACCCCTCCTTGGGTTTCCGAGGCAGTATCACTATGGAAGTAGATTGCCCAACCTTCCTTCCTTCCTAGGAGTGGCTGGTGGGTTTGAACCAACAGCCTTCTGGTTACCAGTCAGGTCCCTTAGGCACAACGCCACGAGAGCTCCCATTGTACCACTAGGGCTCTTTTTTAAGTTGCCTGCAGAACCCCTTTATATAGGATCAAGATGGCATCCCCAGCGTGACCATGAGAAGTCTAGGATGAACCTGGCTCAAGTAGATGTGTGAAGATATACATGAGCCTTGTTACCTGTAACCCTCCCTCTTCCTTTAACCCTCCATTCCCCTTTCTACCTTAGATCCCAAGGTTGTACTTCCAGTGCCCTGCCTCCCTCAGACTCATCAACTCCTGCTCTTAAATACACCTAGACTGCCTCCTTTTTTCTACTCAAACCTCTGCACCCCCACCCCCACCCCCAGACTTGTCCTTGTCTCTGACTATCCAAATCATAACCAATCTCAATCTCAAGGCTAGCTGCTGGTTTATCCTTCAGCCCAGGGCATGCATTCTGTCTCTCCCTCTCTCTCTCTGTCTTTCTCTCACATACGATCTCTAGCTCCTCTAACATAATCTTTCCTCCATTCTTCTGTAATCCACATTGTCCAGAATTTTACCATAAATTGCTTTGAGGTAATTCTCAGAAAAGTTGACTTTGGTTATTACTTACCCACTTCACCTTTACAAGTGTGTTCATCTCCCACCCACCCACCCTTAACTAGATAATGAACTCCATGAGGACAGAGACGTTGTATTTACACAGCTTCACCATACCACCTAGCATAAGACTATTTATAGGAGCAAGTGATAAATGCATATTTGTTGGATGAATATGAATGAAGCTTTCTTTAAAGTTAACAAAATGAAAGTCTCTCTTTGGCTTCAAATATTTCTCAATAAAATTTGGAAGTATAATGATAGACTCTCAGCCAGAAATCAAAATTTCAAAGATAGTTCTTATTCACTAGTCACATATTAAAGCAGGAGAAATATGGATCTGTGGGGCTGGGAAAGACCACAGGAAATCATTTTATTCCTTGGCCCTCCCTCTGAGGAGGGCTATGTTAAATATATTCTTGAAAAAATAGTTGCTGAGTTTTCCTCTGTGCATGACAAGGATAACTGTAATAATAATAGGGACCCTTTATTGAATGTTCACTGTAGGAAAAGGAGAGTCCTCAGCTGCCTCTCCCCAACTTCCTTAGCTTCTCTGTTCACCCTTTTACAAGCCATTCTCAAGGAGGAGGAATTGCAGATCTGATCGGTCAAATCCTGAGGTATTTTTGTGTTTTACCCGCAGACAGGTTTAGTATAGAGCCCTCGGAATCAGCCCTCATAGCTGTCCAAAGGCATTCTTCCTGTGGTGTTACCTATCTGCTATAGAAAGTGATGAGGGTTTTGAACAGGTTTAATAAATTACATTTCTTTTTCCTCCACCCAAGTTCTGAACTAATTAAAATATATACAGTAAGGAAGAATAAGATATGAGGAAGGTCCTTTGTTTCTGTTAAATGCTAGCATTAGGAACTATAGTTTTTATCTGAAGTCACACCCCAGATTTGGGCTGACTTCCTGGTTACAGGCAGTTGTGGAAAAGCCCAGGCCTCCCCTGCAGAGGCAGGGCCCTTCCACCATGAAAGGGAGAGCAGAGGAGACCAGGCTGTCTGGGGGCAGCTTGCTTCCAAGAGGGAGTGAAAGGGAAGGAGGGTTGAGCAATTAACTCAGGCTCAAGCCTGGTCCCAGACCCACTGTCAGGTAAGTCTCCCCTCTGCCAAGCAGGAGTGAAGAGGGGAAGAGAGAGGCCAGGAATATTATTGTAGAGGATTTTCTCCCACATGAGAAGTATCACCCACATGGGATGGGGAAGAAGTCCCCCACCTCAGAAAAGCCAACCATTTCTACTTGTCCACTTGTTATAGCAGACCCTCCTGTTTCCATCATTCTGATCACCTCATCCTCTTCTCTCCTCACCTTCTATTCTTTCCTTTGACTCCCAGCAGTCTGAGAGTGTTGTGATAGGGAGAGTAGAGAAAAGGGCCCTCACTGCTGTCACACAAGTCTGAGGCCTGGAAGCCAAGTTTCTCAGGGGAAAAATCAGTTATGTTATGGCCTGGTGCCACCAGGGAAGATACCCAAGAGCCCTCCTATCTCTCATCTTTGTTCCTTTTGACCAGTTGCCAACTTGTCCTTCTTTGCTTCTCATGCCACATGATTCCCTAGAAAATCTCATCTGTTTTCCATGGCATTATTCAACATTTCAGGAGTGGAAAGGGAGTGAGTTCTAGGGTGGTAGCTATCTTAGTTTGCTAGGGCTGTCATAACAAAATACCACAAAGTGGGTGGCTTTAGAGAACAGAAATTTATTTTCTTACAGTTCTAGGACTAGAAGTCTGTATTCATGGTGTCTGCAGAGCTGTGATCTCTCTGCTGATTCTAAGGGAAGGATCCTTCCTTGCCTCTTTCAGCTCTGTTGCCCAGGTTTCTTAGCATTCCTTGGCTTATAGATGGCTCTTCACTTACTATCTTCCTTCTGTGTGTGAGTGTACTTATATGTCTATTTTTCTCTTTTAAAAAATGGAACTCAGAGGGATTAGAATTAAAACCACCTTGCTTTGGGATGAATTCGTTAACTTAACTGATAATATCTGCAAAGAAAACCCCTCTTTCCCCAAACAAGGTCACATTTGCTGGTACAAGGTTAAGAATTCAGCATATCTTTTAGGGGGACATAATTCAATCCATAACAGTAGCTTAAGTCTTTGCCCTTCTTTCAAGATTTGATCCCATATTTCTAACCACTTCTTAGTTATCTTCACCAGGTGTTATACAACTACTTCAAACATCATGTCCCCCAAAATGAACTCTCTGTGCCCTTTTGCTATTAAAACCAGCTCTTCTTTCTCTTTTTCTTTTTTTCATAAATGGTATCAGTACCAGCTCTCCCTTTGACCTTCTCTCCACCATAACAAAGCCAACATCAAGTTCTATCAATGATGCATCCTAGGGAACTGCCCCCTTCCCTCCATCCCTATTTTCCTCATGGTCTCACTTGAAATAGCTCCTAAACCAGTTTTCCTGCCTCTGCTTCCTTCTTCTCCAGTCTATCCTGGTCTGTGCTACTAGTTATCTGAAGATACAATTCTCTTATATAAAACCTACAACTGTTCCTCCTTTCTCACGAGGTAAAAACAAAACTTCTTGGCAAGACATTCAAGACCCTTCATAATCTAACCCCAATTTACTTATCCAGTCTTTTCTCCAGCTAATCATTGAAGCTCCCCCTAGGTTGCAGCTGTGTTCTCTACATGTGCTGAATATGCTTTGATCTTTTGTACCACGAAAGTTTCATGCATGCTATTCTCCCTCTCTCTAGAATCTCTCCCACCCTGCTCAATACACCTGCAACTTACAAACCTTTGCAGAATTTTCCTGATATTGGTCAATTGTTAATTTCTCTTGAAAATCTTCTCTGTTCCATGTGGGCTAGATCTGCATATGAGTTTTCAAAGACCTTAAATTAATTGTGGTGTCTTACCTTCCTTCCAATCCTGTTGTCCCCTGGGTCTTGATTTTGCTTCATACATTCTTATATCCCTATGGGTTCAACCCTCTATGAATACAAATTTCTTCCATTCTATCATTCTCTGCCTAATTATGAGCCCATGTCACAGTCATCCTCTCCTGTGACAGAGAAGTGTTAGCTGTCTAGCCAGGGCATTGGTATCAGAGAATTCAAGTTTCCCGTCACAGCTCTACTGCATAGTAGTTGTATGATCTTGAAGAAAATGCTCAAACCTCCTGAGCCTTTAGTAATATCTTTCCATTAGCTGTTATTATAAAGATTCAACAACTCACTAAATGCCATTGCATATAAAGATAGATATATAGATTAAAGAAGAATTGAAAGTCCAGAAATAATTCCATACATCTACGGTCAATTGATTTTTGACATGGATGCTAAGACAATTCAGTGAGGAAGGAATAGTCTTCCAACAAATGGTACTGGGGCAACTGAATAGTCATATGCAAAAGAGTGAAGTTGAAACTTTACCTCACACCATATGCAAATATTAACTCAAAATGGATAGAAGTCCTAAATGTAAAAGCCAAATTACAAAATCCTTAGATGAAACATAGGAGTAAATCTTTGTGACCTTGTATTAGGTAATGAGGTCTTATATAAAAAATAAAAAGCACAGTGATAAGAGAAAAAAATAGATAAATTGGAGTTCATCAAAATTAAAATTTTTTATACTACAAAGAACATCATCAAAATAAAAAGACAACCTACAGAATGGAAGAAAATATTTGCAAATCATATATATGATAAGGGACTTATAACCAGAATATACTAAGAACTTTTACAACTCAATAATAAAAAGACAAATAACCAAATTAAAAATCAGGACTTCATAATGTGGATGAACCTGGAGGACATTATGCTGAGTGAAATCAGTCAAACACACACAAAAAAACACATTGTATGAGACCACTATTACAAAAAATCAAGAAATGATTTTCACACAGAAAGAAATATTCTTTGATGGTTATCAGAGATGGGAGAGGAAGGGAGGGTCAATCACTATCTAGAAGGTAGACCGTATTAACTTGGGTGACAAAGAAGGCAATATGTAAGGGAGAGGTCAGCACAAAATGATCAAGGTAAAGGAAGACACTGGGAGGAGCACAAGAGTTAGAGGCAGCAGAGGGAAACACTATCACATGCACAATCCTGCAAAAAGAAGAAGAAAAGAAAGAAAAAGAAACAAATGAAAGAATGAACCCGTCTCTTCCTTCATTTCCCCCTAGGAAGCTAACAGGCTTTGAGGTTCACTCAGACCTTAATCTGAATCCCATTCTACCATTCCTAGGCATGTGAGTGTTGAGCAATGTGCCTCACTTCTGGAAACTTCCATCTCCTCCTCTGTAAAATGGAGTTAATGTCTCCTGTTACACTGGGCTATTGGGATGATTATGTGGGAGAATAGCGGTGAAAGTCCCAGCTGAACACTTGGCCCCTGGACTCTGGTTCTCTTTTTCCAGGGCCAACGTGTGTGGTCTGGAGACAGATAGACAATTGCTGAGCTGGGGGCTCAATTGGGGCCCTCCCACAGGCCTAAATGCTGACTACTGCCTGACCCCATAGCCATGCCTGTCTTCCCAACAGCCACACTTCTCATTCCAGAGAGCTGGCTGGCCTGTAATTAGACCAGACCTGGATTCACAGGACACACCCTGTTTTTTGTTTTTGTTTTTGTTTTAATTAGCAAAGGATTTGAATAGACATTTTTCTAAAGAAGATATTCAGATGGTCAATTGCACATGAAAAGATACTCAGCATCATTAGTTATTATGGAAATGCAAACAAAAATCATAAGATACTACATCATTTGTAGTTGTTAAGTGCCATCGAATCAGTTCTGACTTATAGCAACACAACATATAATAGAACAAAACGTTCCTTGGTCTTGTGCTATCCTCTTAATCGTAGGTATGTTTGAGCTCTTTGTTGCAGCCACTGTGTCAATTCATCTTGTTAAGGGTCTCCCTCTTTTTCGCTAATCCTCTACCGTGCAAAGTTTGATATCCTTCACCAAGGAATGATCTCTTCCTGGTAACATGTCCAAAGTAAGTGAAACAAAGTCTCTCCATCTTTGCTATTAAGGAGTATTAGGCTGTACTTCTTTCAAGATAGATTTGTTTGTTCTTCTGTCAGTCTGTAGTATAGTCAATATTCTTCACCAACATCATAATTCAAGTGCATCGATTCTTGTGTCTTCCTTCTTTCATTGTCCAGCTTTTGCATGCATATGAGGTGATTGAAAAGACCATGGCTTAGGTCAGGGCACCTTAGTCATCAAAGGGACTTCCTTGCTTTTTAAGATTTTCAACACGTCTTTTACATTACCTGTCTGTCAGTTTGTCATACTCTGGTGGCTTGCATGTTGCTGTGTTGCTATGCCACCAGTATTTCAAATACTAGCAGGATCCCCCATGGTGGATAGGTTTTAGTGGAGCTTCCAGACTAACACTGACTAAAAAGAAGGATCTGATAATCTACTGCTGAAAAAAATAAAACTAAAAATAAATAGCCAGTGAAAACCTTATGGATAGTAGTGGAACATTGTCTAGTAACGTGCTGGAAGACAAGCCCTTCAGGTTGGAAGGCACTCAAAATATGACTAGGGAAGTGTTGTTTCCTCAAAGTAGAGATGACCTGAATAATGTGGATGGAGTAAAACTTTCAGGACCTTCATTTGCTGATGTTGCATGATTTAGAATGAGAAGAAACAGCTGCAAATCACTTCACACTCATTCAAATGGCTAAAATATAAAAAGACAGACATTAGCATTATTAACATTATCTAGTCTTGGAAGGAAGGTTGGGCAATCTACTTTCGTAGTGATACCGCCTCAGAAACCCAAGGAGGAGTTGCTATGAGTGGGGTCTGACTTAACAGCACATAACAACAACAACAGTATTGTTGAGGATTTGGAAAAATTGGAACACTTGTTCATTACTTGTGGAATTTTAAAATGGTATACCTGCTTTGGAAAACAATTAGACAGTTCCTCAGAAATTAAACATAAAGTTATTATATTGTTGTGGTGTTAGGTGCTGTTGAGTTGATTCTAGTTTGTGGTAGAACCCCCATAGGGTTTTCTAGGCTATAATCTTTACAAGAGCAGATCACCAGGTCAGAGCCACTGAGTGGGTTAGAACCACCAACCTTTTGGTTAGTAGCTGAGTAGTTAACCATTGTACTACCAGGACTCCTTATATTTATGTAAGGAAACTGTTCCATATTGCCTCTACCAAACTTTTACTATTAATAGTAGTTCTCATTTCTGGAAGACCAATCGTTTGAACCAAAAATACAGAGCAGAGACTTTATACAAACTTTATACAAGAATGGGGAACAGTGAGTCTTATTTTCCCTGGAGTAAGTAAGGTTCATTCTAGGATGAGATGTAAGGAGACTGAGAATTTATCTACCAGAAACGATCTTGCAAAATTTTGAATGTTTGTGCATTTTCTGAAGAAAAGATCTATTAGTAAAGGGGACTCTATGACCCAGAAAAGGCTAAGAACCTGGTTTCACATAGAATTATGTGATACACATTTCCCACCATTCAAAGGTCACTTGCAACTCATTTTTGTCTTAAACCATATCTTCCCACTCCAGTATTAAGAAATGCAGGCTTGACCATTCATACATATCAAAGCATTGCAGATGCAGCACTGTTATTCTCCACAGCACACCCTTGTTTTGCTCCTCTTTTTCTGTTCTCCTCTTGCCTTTATTTTCTTTCTCTCTCCTTTAAATATTTCTTTGGTCTTTAAATCTTCTTTGGCCTTTCCATTCCAACTCACATCCTGTATGGTCTATCTATTAAAAGAAAAAAAAAAAAAAAAAAAAAAACACCTCTCCAGCTACATTCCTGGGCATGGCTTTAACTATTTCTAACATTGAACAGCCTGTAATGGGTAGGACTTTCTAGCTGAGAAAATCAGATTACCTTCTACACATGGAGTAACTTAATTTGAGATGAGAACTAATACTTTATTATGAAACTCTGGTACATGTTTTTTGGTGTCTTTTGTCTCACTTGGAGATAAGTTCTGCCCTTAACTATCATAATAGATTTGGTACATGTTCTAGTATGCTATTTTGATTGATTTAAATTCTTTCATCATATGTGGAAGTGCAGACACTTCCCCCCTTAGTTTACAGCTTTCTATTACTTATTGTGTATGTCCAAAATGAGGTGGAAAGGGAAAAACAGTCGACTGTTCCCTCATCATGGGGACGAGGTTTTCCTTATAAGGATTGTATTAATTTCCCGTGGCGACCATAGCAAATTTTTCCAATTGGTGGCTTTAAACAGCAGAAATATATTATCTTACAGTTCTGAGATAGAAGTCCAAAATTAAGATATCAGCAGGGCTGGTTCCTCCTGGAGGATCTGAGGGAGCATCTGTTCCATGCTTTCTTTATAGCTTCTGGTAGTTGCCAAAAACCCTTGGTATTTCTTGGTTTGTAGCTGCATCACTCCAATCTCTGTGCCTCTTCACATGGTTTTCTCCTTTCTGTGTTTCTGTGTCTGGGTCACTCTCTCTTTATAAGCACACCAGTCATTGGGTTTAGGACTCACCCCAATCCAATATGACTTCATCATACCTTGATTACATGCAAAGAACCTGTTTCCAAAAAAGGTCACATTCACAGGTACCAGAGGTTAGGACTTCAATATAGTTTTTGGAGGGATGCAATTCAACTCAAAATATGGATACGTCCACTCACAGGTATATCAACTATTCTTGCTGATTCAGTTCATTAAGATCAAATGAACCAAGCACTAAGCTAGATCCAGTGGTAGATACAAAGGTAAGTAAAACAGATTGTTTGCCCTCTAGTTTTTTATGGTCTAGTGAGAGAGACAAATAAGAACAGATACAAATAGGAAGAGGTAATGGAGAATTAAGCTGGAAGTCTAACATTCTCAGAGAGAAAAGAGGAATGAGGAATTAATTCTTATCTCCAATTCTGCCTTCAATCCCTTCTACAACTCTCTGCTCTTGATTATTTCTCCCTTGTTGCTTTTCTTAAATAAAGAAGTCAAAAGAGTAGAAACGAAAGTAGAAGAGTGTCTCCTTTGTCTTTTTCCTCTCTTTCTTTCCAAAGTATCTGTCTTCCTCTTCTTGTTTTTGGCCCAGGCAATGGACACTTGCCCATTT
The DNA here is from genome assembly GCF_000298275.1 of Orycteropus afer afer. Lineage (NCBI taxonomy): Eukaryota > Metazoa > Chordata > Mammalia > Tubulidentata > Orycteropodidae > Orycteropus > Orycteropus afer. The sequence goes on along the minus strand of NW_006921739.1, from coordinate 5,064,924 downwards.
GAACCTCCTCTGTTCTACTTGGATCAATAATCAATGCCCATGGAAGCAGCAGCCAAGAAATTAAATGACATATTGCATTGAGCAAATCTACTGCAAAAGACCTCTTTAAAATCTTAAAAAGCAAAGATGTCAGTTTGATGACTACAGTACGCCTAACCTAAGCCATGACTTTTTCAATCACCTCATACACATGCAAAAGCTAGACAATGAAAAAGGAAGACCAAAGAAGAATTGATACACTCAAATTGTGGTGTTGACAAATAATATTGACTATACCATGGACTGCCAAAAAAATGAACAAATCAGTCTTAGAAGAAATACAGCCATAATACTCCTTACAAACAAGAGTGATGAGACTTCAGCTTGCTTACTTTGGACACATCATCACGAGGGATGAATCCCTGGAGAAGGACATGGTACATGCCAAAGTAGAGGGTCAGCATAAAAGAGGGAGGCCCTCAATGAGATGGATGGATACAGTGGCTGCAACAATGGCCTCAAATATATCTTACTATTCTGAGCATGGCACAGGACCAGGTAATGTTTCATTTTGTTATACATAAGGTTGCTATGAGTTGGAGCTGGCTTAATAGCAACTAACAACAAGCTCTGGCTTTTTGCACTCTAACCCCTTCTTCTTCTCTGTCACTGCATCTCATAGACACTCTTTCACTCAACAAATATGTACTGAGCAGCTAGGCCCTAGAGATGAATTCAATCACTATCCAGAGAAGCTTGTTTACAAAACTCTATCTCCTAGGGATCTATCTTGCCTCCATATTATGTTCCTTTTTTATTTCTCCCACTCTCTTTCCTCAGATTATTTTTATTTCCATTTCAGCTGCTGTTAGAGGCCTCCTATGAGAAGGAAATTATCTATAATGGAACAGGAACATTAAAAGCCTCAGTTTCCTTGGAAATTATTGAACTCATGAGGGGTTCACATTGGGTTTTGAATTTTAAGAATTAAGTCATAAGAAACTTTATTTTTCTTACCAGATTATTTTCAACACAGGCTGCTAGAGTTTTTCCATAGATGCCAATCAATGCCAGAATATGAAGAAATGTCTTTCCAAATTCCTAAACTTGAACTAAAATATGCCCAAAGCAGGAAACCTGGAAACAGTTGATACCCACATCTCTATATGGCAAGTCTGAATGTGCATATGGAATAGAGGGTGTTGCTGAAAGGACTCAGAGCTAATGTGCCCTCCAAGATAAAAACCAGTAAAGTAAACCCATTGTCATCAAGTCGAATCTGACTCATAGTGATCCCCATTGGGTTTCCAAGGTGGTCAATCTTTTTTTAGATTTTTTTTTTTCCTTTAAAGATTGAAGATTTGAATCCACCCAGAGGCATCTCAGAAGCCAGACCTGGCAATCTACTTCCAAAATATCAGTCAATGAAAATGCTATGGAGCACAGTTCTACATGTGACAAACATGGTGTTGCCATGTGTGGAGAAGACTTGACAGCAGCTGAAGGCTGTTGAGTTCATGCCAGCAGGTCGGTGAATGGAGTCAGGATGATGGTAGTGGGGCTACTTCTTTGGGTTTATCAGGTCAATCACAGTGGTTATAGGAGCAGTCTCTGATGGGTAGCCAACTTGTCTACTTCTCTTGCTCATACTCTCATACCAATTGGTAGATTCCCAGAAGGAAAAGCTAATGAAAGTCTTCCCATACTTTATTTATTTTTATTTTTTAAAATTTTATTGTTCTTTGGGTGCAAATTTACAGAGTAAAATTTGTTTTACATGTGACTGACTCATAGTGACATGTAACAGTTTGTGTGCATTTGATGTCATGCCCCGATTACCATCCCCTACCATATCAAGCTCTCCTCCCCTCCTGTCCCTGTGACTACCCCCTCCTTGTTCCCTTTTTAACTATGCCCTCCTGTCTGTTAAGCTTTCCCTGCATATGAATTCTGCCCCTCTGGTGTCGATTTCTCTAAGGAGTGTATCTCCCTAGAGTAGGTGGGTGTTTTGCCCTGGGGTAGGTATTCTACATGTAGGTCTTTCCACTGTTGGGCTGAGAGCCAATCCATGGGAGTGAGTCCAATTCTAGGCCCAATGGGTAACCTAGGGCCATAGTCTTGGCGGTTCCACCAGACTCTATCTGACCAGTAATTCTGGTCATTGTGGATTTGAATTTTGTTGCACATTTTTCCTCTCACTCTATCCAGGATCTCCAATTTTGATCCCTTTCCAAGTGGCTGGCATTGGTATCTGGGCACCATCTAGTTCTTCTTGTCTCAGGACCCATCAAATCCTTGGACTAATTGTTTCCAGATGCCTTTGATTTTCTTCACTCTTCTTCGCTTCAGATGATAGGAGACCAATAGTTGTATCTTAGATGGCTGCTTGGCAGCTTTTAAACCCCAGTTACTACTCACCAAAGGAGGTTATGGAACAAGATTTTTATGTACTATGTTATGCCAATTGAGCTAGGTGTCCCCCAAGACTATGGTCCCGAGTCAGCAGGCCCAGTGATTCTCTCTTTCAAGGTGTTTGGTTGTCTCTGAGGGGTTACTCCAGCTCTGTCTTCTGTAGCTTCTGTAATGTGTGTGGGTAATTTTGTAGCACAAGTGCATATGTAAAATTATCTTCAGGTAAATCTATACTTGGTCTAGGGTATAGTCCTGTTTGTCCACCCCAACTTGATCTTCTCAGTTGTCTATGCATTTATCTGTAGCCTGGTGTTTAGTGTTAGTGGTAATACAGTATTGTGCATATACTATTATTTGCCTCTGTTGTCTATATCTTATGTGCACATTTCAGTGTACTTCCTTTCCCCAATATCATCATGCTGGTCACAGACACTTTCCATACCATCCCTCCTCTTATGCAAATCAACCTGTGACCCCCAACAAGTCAGAAAATTTCCCTCACCAGCCCAAGGTGGTCAATCTTTATGGAAGTAGATTGCCCATCTTCCTTCCATGGAGCGGCTCGTGGGTTTGAACTTCTAACTTTGTGGTTGGCAATCAAATGTCTTAGGCACTGTGCCACCAGAGCTTCTACCCAAGATAAAGGGAAGACTAATATAGTTTTCTGGTAGCATAGTGCCTAAGGCACTTGACTGCTAACCGGAAGGCTGACAGTTCAAACCCACCAGCCACTACTTGGAAGGAAGGTTCAGCAACCTACTTCTGCAGTGATACTGCCTCAGAAACCCAAGGAGGGGTCGCTATGAGTCAGGGCCAACTCGACGGCACATAACAACAACAACAACAATATAGTATTCAGTTTTGAGCATTCATTTATTCATTCACTCAAAAAAATATGTTCTGAGTACCTAGGAGCTCTGATGATGTAGTGCCTAAGTATTTGACTGCTAACCAGAAGGTTGGCGGTTCCTCCTTGGAAGGAAGACTGGGCAATCTACTTCCATAGAGATACTGCTAGGAAACCCAAGGAATGGTTGCTATGAGTCAAATTGATTCAACTGCAGTTAGTTTCAAACACCAGCAGGGTTGCACATGGTGCACCCTGCAAAGGGTTGGCACAGCTTGCAGACTAAGACAAACTAGGAAGAAGGAAGAGACCATCTACTTCTCAAAGAATTGGCCAGGGAAAACCTTATGAATAACAGAGAAACACTGTCCATTACAATACTAGGCAACTATATGAATAGCCTGGAAACACTGTCTGATACAGTGTAGGAGGATGAGCCACTTAGGTCACAAGGCACTCAAAATACAACTGGGAAAGAGTGGCACCATCAGAGTAACACCAGCCTTACTGATATGGATAAAGTACAACTTTCGAGACCTCCATTTGCTGATGTGACATGAATCAAAGTGAGGAGAATCAGCTGCAAACACCCATTAATAATAGGAACACGGAATGTACAACGTATGAATCTAGGAAAATTGGAAACTGTCAAAAATGACATGGAAAGCATAAAGATTGATATACTAGGCATGAGTGAGTTGAAGAGGACTGGTTTTGGCCATTTTGAATCAGACAACCATATGATCTACTATACTGGCAATGACAATTTGAAGAGGAATGGCATGACATTCATCATCACAAAGGATATCTCAAGATCTGTCCTGAAGTACAATGCTGTCAGTGATAGGATAATATCCATACGTCTACAAGGAAAACCAGTTAATACAACTATTATTCAAATTTATGTACCAACAACCAAAGCCAAAGATGAGGAAATTGAAGATTCTTATCAACTTCTGCAGTCTGAAATTGACCGAACATGCAACCAAGATGTGTTAATTATCACTGGTGACTGGAATGCAAAAGTTGGAAACAAGAAGAATCACCGATAGTTGGAAAATTTGACATTGGTAACAGAAATACAGCTGGAACTCGCATGATAGAATTTTGCAAGACCAATGACTTATTCATTGCAAATACCCTTTTTCAACAACACAAATAACTGCTATACATGTAGACTTCACCAGATGGAACACACAGGAATCAGATTGACTACATTTGCAAGAGGCAATGGAAAAGCTCAATATCTTCAGCCAAAATCAGGCCTGGAGCTGATCGTGGAATAGACCATTAACTGCTCATATGCAAGTTCAACTTGAAGACAATTAAAACAAGTCCATGAGAGTCAAAATATGATCTGGAATATATCCCTCCTGAAATTAGAGGCCATCTAAAGAACAGATTTGATGCATTGAACACCAGCAACTGAAAACCTGAAGAATTAAGTGATGACATCAAGAACATCATCCATGAAAAAAGCAAGAGGTCATTAAAAAGATGAGAAAGAAAGAAAAGACCAAGATGGATGACAGAAGAGACTCTGAAGCTTGCCCTTGAGCAGAGAGTAGCTAAAGCAAATGCAAGAAATGACAAGATGAAAGAGCTGAACAGAAGATTTCAAAGAGCAGCTTGAGCAGACAAAGCCAATTACTATAATGAAATGTGCGAAGACCTTGAGTTAGAAAACCAAAAGGGAAGAACATGCTCAGCATTTCTCAGGCTGAAAGAACTGAGGAAAAAAAATAAGCCTTGCGTTGCAGTATTGAAAGATTCTATGGGCAAAATATTGAATGATGTAGGAAGCATCAAAAGAAGATGGGAGGAATACACAGAGTCACTGTACCAAAAAGATCTGATTGATCTTCATCCATTTCAAGAGGTAGCATGTGTTCAAAAACCAATGGTACTGAGGGAAGAAGTCGAAGCTGCACTGAAAGAATTGGAGAAGAACAAGGCTCCAGGAATTGACAGAATATGCATTGAGATGTTTCAACATATGGACACCCCAGTGGAGGCACTCACTCGGTTATGCCAAGAGATTTGGAAGACATCTACCTGGCCAACTGACTGGAAGAGATCCATATTTGTACCCATTCCAAAGAAACGTGATCCCACAGAATGTGGAAATTATCAAACAATATCATTAATAT
>NW_006921739.1:5058529-5059196 GCF_000298275.1 Orycteropus afer afer | reverse complement strand
AATTGTACTCATGAGGAACCTGTACGTAGACCAGAAGGCTGTCATTCAAACAGAACAAGTGGACACTGCATAGTTTAAAATCAAGAAGGGAGTGTGTCAGGGTTGTATCTTTTCCCCATACTTATTCATCTATATGCTGAGCAAATAATCCAAGAAGCTGGACTATCTGAAGAAGAATGTGACATCAAGATTGGAGAGAAAATCATTAACAACTTGTGATATGCTGATGACACAACTTTGCTTGTTGAAAGTGAGGATGACTTGAAATACTTACTGGTGAAGATTGAAAAATACAGTCTGCAGTATGGATTACACCTCAATGCAAAGAAAACAAAAATCCTCACAACTGGACCTATAAGCAGCATCACGATAAATGGAGAAAAGATTGAAATTGTCAAAGACTTCACCTTGATTGGTTCTGCAATCGACGCCAATGGAAGCAGAAGTCAGGACATCAAATGACATATAGCACTGAGCAAGTCGGCTGCAAAAGACCTCTTTCAAGTGCCGAAGAGCAAAAATGTCTCCTTGAGTACTAGGGTGCGCCTGACACATGCCATGATATTTTCAATTGCTTCATATGCATGTGAAAGCTCGTCAGTGAATAAGGAAAATTGAAGAAGAATTGCTGCTTTTGAGTTGTGGTGCTGGTGAAGAATGCTGAAAG
>NW_006921739.1:5039186-5057544 GCF_000298275.1 Orycteropus afer afer | reverse complement strand
GACTTGTTTTAATTGTCTTCAACTTCAAGTTGAACTTGCATATGAGCAGTTGATGGTCTGTTCCACAATCAGCTCCTAGCCTTGTTTTGGCTGAAGATATTGAGGTTTTCCATCTCCTCTTGCCACAGATGTAGTCAATCTGATTCCTGTGTACTCCATCTGGTGAAGCCTACATTTATAGCCACCATTTGTGTTGTTGAAAAAAGGTATTTGCAATGAATAAGTTGTTGGTGTTGTGCAGAATTGTATCATGTGATTTCCAGCTGTATTTCTGCCATCAAGGCCAAATTTTCCAACTACCAGTGATTCTTCTTTGTTTCCAACTTTTGCATTCCAATCAACAGCGATAAGCAACACATCTTGATTGCATGTTCGGTCAATTTCAGACTGCAGAAGTTGATCATTTCCTCATCTTTGGCTTTGGTGGTTGGTACATAAATTTGAATAATAGTAATATTAATGGGTCTTCCTTGTAGGCATATTGATATTATCCTATCACTGACAGAACTGTACTTCAGGACAGATCTTGAAACATTCTTTGTGATGACGATGCCACCCCATTCCACTTCAATTTGTCATTCCCAACATAGTAGAGCTCATGGTTGTCTGATTCAAAATAGCCAAAACTCATCCATTTCAGCTCACTCATGCCTAGGATATCAATCTTTATGCATTCCATATCATTTTTGACAACTTCCAATTTTCCTAGATTCATACTTTGTACATTCCATGTTCCGATTATTAATGGATGTTTGCAACTGTTTCTCCACAATTTGAGTTGTGCCATGTCAGCACATGGAGGTCCTGAAAGACTTACTTATCCATATCATTAAGGTTGGTTCTACTCTGATGAGGCAGCTCTTTCCCAGTCGTATTTTGAGTGCCTTCCAACCCAAGAGGCTCATCTTCCTGCAGTATGTTGGACAATGTTTGTGAGATATTCATAAAGTTGCCCAGTAATATATCAGACAGTGTTTCTCTGCTATTCATAAGGTTTTCCCTGGCCAGTTTTTGAGAAGTGGATGGCCTCCTCCTTATTCCCAGTCTATCTTAGTCTGTAAACTGCGTTGAAACCTGTGCACCATGTGCAACTCTGCTGGTGTCTGAAACACCAGTGGCACAGCCTCAAGCTTCACAGCAATGTACAAGCCACACAGGATGACAAACTGACAGACAAGTTTGTCTCCCTTAGCTGTTGGAAACCTCTGCTCCCTCCCCTTACCTAATCCTACCTGGAACCTGCCACTTTATGGTCCCTGGCTGCTCCCTCCCTTTCCTGGCTCTAGGGGACTTGGGGTCTAGTCTTGCCTCCCTCCCCTTTGCCTGGATATCCTGCTACTCCAGAGGTCCCCAGCCTCTCCTACTCCCTCCCTTTCCTGGCTGTAGGGGGTTTGGGGCCTAGCCTTGCCTCCCACCCCTTTTTACCTTTATACCCTGCCATTCCGTAGGTCCCCGCCCTCTCCTGCTCCCTCCCTTTCCTGGCTCTAGGGGACTTGGTGTTGGGATTACCATGTTGAAAAAGACAGATATGATTCCTACTGTAGTGGAGTTTAGAGTCCAGCTGGAAATATGGATAATCAAATACGTACAGTAATTCTAATAATGTGTCCTACATATCATGAAACCAAAATATCCATTTTAATTGAGTTAATTTTGACTTATGGTGATTCCATTTATTTCAGAGTAGCACTGCACTCCACAACATTTTCAGTGGTTGTGATCTTACAGAACTAGATCACCAGGACTTTCTTGCATGGTGCTGTTGGGTGGATTCGAACTGCTGGCCTTTCGGTTTGTAGCTAGGCATAAAGCATTTGTGCTGCCAAGGGACTTACTTGTTATGCAGTAGTCACTAATTATCAGGGTCTGTGCTAGATGTGCTGTATTCTTGTTTAGTGCTCATAACACCCTATGAGCTAAGCACTATTTTTCTTCACACTTTACATACTAGGAAAGTAAGACTTAGATGAGTTAAATACTCACCTAAGATCTCTGGGCTCTGAATGTAGGTCTACCTGACTCCATAACTGGGCTTCTCATTCATCATATTACACCACCTCCCACAAAACTGAAATATGGTATGATGCTTGACATCATAAACTTGGCTATTGTTGGGATGGGGCAGAAGAAAATGAAACAGTGTTAACTGTCTTGAGTACTCATGTGCAGGGAGCTCTGTGAATTAGAAATAAAATAACAACATGCTTTAAAAAGGTCACTCTCTATGACCCAAACCATTTTCTAATTCCAGTAGTGAAAGAATCTCTACAAAATGAATAAAAGTGATAAAAGGATTGTTTTAAAAAAGAGATTCTCATTCATTTTCACAAAAGCGTATTCGTATTTCCAGAGCTTTGTCTGATATCCAAGACTAAAAAGAAAAAAATAAAATAAAGACTATCTCCCCTTCATAAGAGGTAAAAAGGGATTGAGAGAGAGAGAGAGAGAGGAGGAAGAAACTACACATAAAAGTAGGGTTAAAAATCCTGTCTGCAGACAAGGTCAGCAGGCTGCCCAGGTCCCGACAAGCCAACTGGAACCCAAAGTTTGTAAATGCCCCCACTCCTCACTCCCTGCAGTGTGTTGAGACATATTCCTACAACTCTTATTATCACTTAGCAGGTCAGAGGAAAGTGGCTATTCTTTGACTTCTTCTGGGAATATTTTCTCTTATAAGCACAAAAGGATAAAAAACTTAATTCTTTTAAAAAGAAGAGGTCTCAAGAAAGGAATGTAAAAAATTATCCACTTTGGCAAAACTTGCTTTAAAAAAATTTTTTTCTGCTACATATTTGCCTTCTCTATGTACATATTATCTCAAGGTAACTAGTACATAGACTGCTAGCCAGGATGCTCAGATTCTAGTTACAGCATTTAATTAACTAGTACAGTGATTTTTTGCAACCCATTTTACCTCCCTGCCTCTCATTCTTTTATCTATTAAATGAGAGTGTTTAGACTTCATAGACCTTCTTCCGGCTCTAATAATCTGTGGTTGTAATCCATAAACCCAAACTTAATAGTTAATTATCCTGATCATCTTCACAGCAGATGTATTCCCATAGGGAACCAGACTCTGAACAAGTCATGTTTATGTCTGAGCTGGTGGACCACCCAACCATGATGGTCTTCCTCATGCCAAGAAAAGTTTGATAAGGTACAACTCAAAAGAATATTTGAGTTAAAGATATTTTGTATAATATCTTGACCTGGGAAAACAATGAGGCTCATGCAAACTGAATCTAAAGGGTAGGAAACTAGCAGCAGTGATCTGTTATGGGGATAATATTTTTTAAATATTGTCTGTATTTTTTGACCTTTTCATCTGAATTATGTCTCACAGAAGCCATTCTATGAATCCAAAAATAAGTGGAGAGAGCGAATGCCACTTCAGGTGAGAAGTTATGTGTAGGGTTGGGCTAGGTGAAGAAAATAGGCCCATTAGACTGGATTAGACTAGTTCTTAATAGTGTGCCCTTTGAGCCCCCAGTGATTGTAAGAAGTATGAGATGACAGAGGGAGGGAAAAAATGAGAGACATGTATGTCTAGAACTCTCAACCAATGCTCTTGAGGGTCAGTTATTTTTGCATAACAAATCACCATGAACTTAACGGCTTCAAATAATGTGCTTTTATTAGCTCACAGTTTCTATGGGTCAGGAGTCTGAGCACAGCTTATGAGGTCTTCTTCTACTTAGGGTCTCACAAGACTGCAATCAAGATTTCAGCCAGACTACATTCTCACCCAGAGGCTTGACTGGGAAGGAATCCTCCCAAACTCACCGAGTTTATTGGCAAAAATAATTTCCTTGTGACTGTAGAACTGAAGGCCCTAGCTTCTTATTGGCTGATGGCTGTCTGCTGCCCTCAGACCTTAGAAGCCACTGCAGTTCCTAGCTGCCTGCACTTTTTTGCCCATGGGCTTTCCCAACATGGCCATTTCAACAAGCCAGCAAGTAGTTTCTCGAGTGAGTTTACAAGTATAATGGGAACTTATATAATGTAACACAATCATATCCGCTTGCCATATTTTGTTGATTAGAAACAAGTCACGCCAATATGGCACCATTGAGGATGAGAAAGACATAGAGAGGTACATGGGAGGTACAGACAACAAATATGAACCCTTTTGCACATACAGTACTGCTTTGTCAGTGAAGGCAAACATGGGTATATAGATGGATAGATGGGTGGACAGGCTAAACGATTAGGTATGTCTATGAAATGGGGGGTGTACCCAAGAACATATATAGGGTTGGCAGACAATGGTCCTATAAGTTTATGTGAATGATCAGAATTCCCAGCTGTATAGTAGAGCTGACAAGGGGCAAAGTTGTGGTCACTGCTTGGTCACAGACAGCTACCCAGAGGGACTGAGTAGTTGAACCTGTGGGCTTGGGACCATAGTCACAGGGAACATCAAGCTCAATTGGCATAACATACTATACAAAACCTCCTCCACCTCCTACTTTGGTGAGTAGCGCCTGGGATCTTAAAAGCTAGCAAGCTGCCATCTAGATTCAACGATGGGTCTCTCCTCATCCAGAGCAAAGAAGAATGAAGAAAACCAAAATTCATGGAAACAATTAGTCCTAGCGACTGGTACACCATCCGATCTGCAGCCTATACAACTATGAGACCAGAAGAACTAGATGGTGCCCAGCTACCACTCTCATCCACTTGGAAGGGGATCTATGTAGGAGATCCTTGATAGAGAGGGAGAACAATGTGGAACAAAACTCAAAATCCTTTGGAGAAAAAAAAAAAAGCTGGAGACCAGGTTTGCTGGTCTGATAGAGCCTGGTGGAACCACTGAGACTATGGCCCCTAGCTACCCTTCAGGTCTAGAATTGAATCCACACCTGTGGTTTCCAGCCAAACAAAATGCGGGCATGTGAGTTGAACATTTACCTCAAGTAGATACATTCTTTGGAGAGAACAATCATGGGAGAAAGAAGGTCTGTTTATGCACAGGGAGACAGCTCAGGGGGCAGGAGTATATGGAGTGATGGACACTGGGAAGAGGTAACTATGGGGAGGAAGTGGGAGGGGAGCTGTTGCATTGTGGTAAACTGTGGTCAATGACATGTGACAAAGTATATGTGAACTGCTGTATGGAAAGTGAATTTGCTCTGTAAATCTTCACCCAAATCACAAAAGAAAGAAAGAAAAAAAGAAACAAGTCACAGATCCCACTCACACTCAAGGGAAGGGTGTTTATTCAGCACTAGGTGGTAAGGATCATAGGGGGTTACCTTTGAGTCTATCACAAATACTAAAGGTAAGAGGCCCTTATCCTAGTTCTTGTCTGGGTTTCAGGGAGACAAGCGCCTTACAGAATAGTCCCTCCTCCCCACTAACATGTGGTGGCTTTATCAGAGCAAAATCATTATTAGACTGAGAGAGGGCCTGAGTTAGTTTCCGGAGTCCCCCTTCTGGTGTGCAAAGTATTCAGAAGTTCCTGGACACTCTATAGAAAGAACTGGAAAGTAACTGGCTTACTGAATAGCCAGCCCACCATGGTGCAACAAATGGCCAAGGACTTCAGAGCAGATAGCCCAGGCTAGAAAGCAAATGAAAAACCACAGCCAAACCTCAGAAGTTTACACATAACCAGTTTGTCAAAAAACGGATCACCAGACCCTTACTAGTAAGAAAAAAGTGGTTTCAAGTTTGCAGCAGCAGATACCAGCTGGGCACAAAGGAACAACGCAGGGAAAGGATGCAATCCAGCCAGGCCAGTAAGGACTCAGAGAATAGCCTGCATAGAGACCTTATTCCCCACTGCCCCCATGTACCATCTTGAGAAGGAGAAGGGGGAGAACTCTGAAAGCCTGAGCATTTACCTGAAAGGAATTATTTTAAACCAAAAGGAGACTGACATATTGTTAATTGGCTCATTTAAAGTTCACATTTGTTTCCCTTCTACCCCAGGGCTGGAAGATCCTGAAGAAAATCCAATCAGTTATAAAGAAATAAAGAACTGCAATTTCTTTGCACAATTGGATTGTGTGAGTAAATTTGTAATCTTGCTATACCTGCTAGGTAACAGGCACTATGACATATATTTTCATAGAGTTCTTCCACCATCCTTGGAGGTAAATGTTATTATATTCCCATTTTACAAATGAAGTTAAAACTCTGAGAGGTTAAGTTATTTGTACAAAGACACACAGCTGGTAAGTTGCATAACAGAAAAAAAAAAAAAAAAAAAACCTAAAAACCAAACTAGTTGCCATTAAGTCCTTTCTGACTCAGGGTGACCACATGTATGTCTGAGCTGGGCTTGATAGGGTTGTCAGTGGCTGATTTTTCTGAAGTAGATCACCAGGCCTTTCTTCTGAAGTCCCTCTGGGTGGGCTTGAACCCCAACCTTTCAATTGCCAGCTGAGCACTTAACTGTTTGGACCACACAGGGACTAAATAACAGACAAAAAGAATCGTGTATACATGTAGCTCTTGCCCTTGAGTACCATGGGATCCAAGACTCATCTGAGACTCTTTTTCCTAGGCAGCCCATCAGGCAATAAGATCAGACAACAACTTTAGAAACTCATGTTTTATCTTCTTAATATAAAAGCCAATTCCCTCAAATTATCCATTAGAGGCACAAAAAGAAGAAAGAAAAAAAAAAAAAAAAACACCCCACAGTAACTTTTAAAATCCAAACTGATTAATTTCTCAAATGAATAATTTAGATCTTAAACATGAAACCATTTGTAAGAGACTGTAAGTAATTTTGTTCTATACCTTGCAACGCCATGACGCCACTACTTTCACAAATTCGAATGTTCACCCCCCACCTGCAACATCTCTTCCAATAGGACCAGTCAAAGGGAGAAAGCTGAGACTAATGGCGGGGCAGAGTTTCCTTCCAATTCTGAAGAAGAGAGGGCAAGACAAGGGTGAGCTGCAGTCAATTGTTTCTTTGTACTTTCAAACCTTTGCTCCAAGGGACTGAGAATTTGCTTAATCCCTTCAATTTAAACAAATGGCTCAGGAATTGAGATGTTAATCATTATGTGGACTACTCACTTTCATCAATTTGAATACAATAGAATACTTCTCCCACCAAAAAGGAGTTGTGGTGGGCTAGTGCCTAAGGCATCTGACTGCTAACCAGAAGCCTGGAGGTTCAAACCCACCAGCCATTCCTCAGAAGGAAGATTGGGCAATCTACTTTCGCGGGGACACCACCTCAGAAACTCAAGGAGGGGTCGCTATGAGTTGTATCTAACTCCACGGCAGTGGTTACAGTTGCGTTTTGCCCAACAAAGACATGACAGATATATTTTAATCTCTTTTAATCAAGAGCATTACAATAACTGTAGATTGTCATTCTGGGGTGGTGTTGTTGTTAGGTGCCGTCAAGTCGTCAGCGACTCTTAGTGACCCTATGCACAATAGAACGATACACCGCTCAGTCTAGCGCCATCTCTGCGATCCCTGCTATACTTGAGCCCAAAGCCACAGCCACTGTATCAATCCATCTTCTTGAGAGCCTTCCCCTCTTTCATTGACCCTCCACCTTACAAAGCACGACATCCTTCTCCAGGGAATGGTCCCTTCTGATAACATGACCAATGTAAGTGAGACGAAGTCTGGCCATTCTCGCTCCCACGGAGCGTTCAGGCTATACTTCGGCCAGGACAGATTCTAGGGTAGTTATGTGGAAAGACATGTCTGTAGCATACAGATTATGTCTGTTATGTCTGTAGCATGCATATATATATATATATATATATATATATGAGCTCTGAAAGCATAGTGGCTAAGGCACTTGACTGCCAACCAGAAGGCTGGCGGTTCAAATCCACCAGCCACTCCTTGGAAGGAAGATGGGGCAATCTACTTCCATAGTGATACTGCCTCAGAAACCCAAGGAGGGGTCGCTGTGAGTCGGGTCCAACTCGACGGCACATAACAACAACAACAACAAATATATATACACACACATATATATATATATATACACACACACACACATATATATATATACATACACACACACACACATATACATACCACAGACATATTATATGTATACACACACACATACACACACATATATGTATACATACCACAGGTTAAGATAGATCATGGGTTCTAACTGTGACTCCACCATTTACTGTGTGACCTTGACTGATCTCTGTGCCTCTATAAAGTGGGAATAGTATCACCTACTTTGTAGGGTTGAAATGCAGATTAAATGATTGATGTAATCCATGTGTAGAATTTAAGACAGTATGTGAAAGAGAGTCAGCACTTCTCTCTCAGTTATTATTACTATTATCATATAATTATTGTTGGACGATGTAGCATGGAGTGACTGTTCAAAGAAGCATCATTATCTCTCTTACCCTTCACCTTTGGTTCTCCCCAGACCCCTGAGATATAAAAAAGAAAAGTTTCCTGTATGACTTGCCATGAGATATTGCACTAAGAGCTAAAAACCCATTGCTGTCAAGTGGATTCCCATTCATGGCAACACCATGTGTCGCAGTATAGAACTGCTCCATAGGGTTTTCTTGGCTGTAATCTTTAAGGAAGTAGGTCACCAGACCTTTCTTTGATGGCACTGCTGTGTGTGTTTGAATCCCCAGTCTTTAGGCTAGTAGTGGAGCTGGAGGCATAATGTCTAAGGCATTTGTCTGCTAACCAGAAGGCTGGCTGTTCAAACCACCAGCCACTCCTCGAAAGGAAGGTTGGACAATCTACATCTGTAGTGATACCACCTTAGAAACCCAAGGAGGGGTTGCTATGAATTGGACCTGACTCGATGGCAGTGAGTTTGGTTTTTTTGGAAAGTAGTGACAATAGCAATAAAGAACTTGTAAAGATGAAATGAACTTGTATACTTAGGGCATTTAGCACAATTAATTATTAATAATTATTAATATTATGTTACTATTATTAATATTGTAGTAACAAGCTTTGATCCATTCTGTAAAATAAAGGAATTAGGCTATGTGGTCTCTAAGGTCCCTGTTAGCACTAGCATTTTTAAAATGTCTGAATCTGTTGCCACTTTACAGATGCAAAAACTGAGTCACAGTTCACAGATGACAAAAGGAATGGTTTCCCAGGCCATTATGCTCATAACTAGACCTGAAATACTTTGTCCTGTTTTAATTTACAGGCCTACCAAAGGCCCGGGCCTTTTGAATGTTTAGCTGGAAAGTTAATTATGGGAAATTCCAGAATCAGTGGCTTAGAGACAAATACTCATTTACTCTGTTCCCTGGCACTGAGAACCCTCTTGCCTTGCCTTCAGAACACCAACTTACTTTCCAAAGCCCACTAAACCAAAGCCAGATGGCAGTGCCACCTGGTCCTTGACGCCTCAGGCCCTCCAATGATGCCAGCCCTCAGAGCTCCATCCCCTTGCCCCTGCCTTCATTTTCTACCCCTCCTCTTCCAGCCCCGGTTTCAAAGGTGGCTCTGAAGAACGAATTCTTTTTGAATGACCTCCTGAAACATATCCTGAACCCTTGTCTGAGCCTACACTACTCCAAATCAGAAAAAGCTACAGGTTCGTTTGTTCCTTGTCAGATATAAACATCATCCATTTATTTGAAAAAAAATCATTTCTTTATTTGCCAACATTTTGCTTTTCCTTTGCTTATTTCAATGGTGATGGCATTTTGCACACTGTAGTGTAACAGTTCACCAGCTGAGTCACTGATTAGTTTGCTTGACTCCTCTCCCTCAGTGAAGTAAGCTCAGGGAGTTTCCAAGGGAATCACAAAGACTTGAATTCCTGGAGGCAACTATGCTCTAGCTGTTCCGGGACCCTGTTTGCTTGCTCTCTGTTATTAATACATTAGTGTGACCACTAAGAAAGGCCAGACTTGGTTGGTGAATGGGAGGCTCTAAATATCTGCTCAGTGGTAGGAGGATTTGGAAAACTTACTAAAACCAAACCAAACTCACTGCTGTCAAGATTCGACTCATAGCGACCCCTCCTTGGGTTTCCGAGGTGGTATCTCTACAGAAGTAGATTACCCAGTCTTCCTTCCAAGGAATGGTGGATATTCATAGACAGGTGAGAGTGTAATGTAGACACGATCTTAAAAATCCTCAAGGTAGTCAGAAGATAAGAAAAAAAAAAAAATCAACACCATGGATTTATTTCAATTCCCTGACTCACCATGTTCTTCCAGGCAATGATCTTAATGCCCCAAGGGTAATCTTCAGGGTAGGATCATTTTCAAGGGCACAGGCACTAATTAACCCTGGTGGGTGGATCAATGGGTTGACAGGCATCAGCCAGGTCATGCTTATTTCCTTTAAGTGAAAAGGGGTTGAGGAGACAAACGGGTACATGGTCCTTGCCCCTGAATGAACTGACTGATTTATCCTTTCAGAAACCCTTGTGTTGTCATGAACTTGGCTCTTGGCTTTCAACTTTCACAAATGCTTTCCATTTCCTCTCATTTTATAGAGAGAAAGGAAAAAAAGTAGGCCTTCAGAGATCAGAGGATTTTCTTGAAGTTATGTGGCAAGCACAAGAAAGGTTGGGACATCTGACTCCTGACCCCTACCCTGCCCATCCCCATGAGGTCATTCTGCCTGTTCTGTGAGGGACAAGAATCATTAGGGTCTAGGATATTGTCCTAAGTTGCTCAGGTAGCCTACCATCCCTTCCTTCCTGCAGGCAATCAGTCACCTTGACAAAGGAAAATGAATTTTGCTAGGACACCAGCCAATATCTTGGAAGCCTTCATTTTTCTCCTTCAAGTATTCAACTCCCAGAGAGTCAAGTAATCTGCCTAGTGTAGCAGAAAGCCATGTCCATTTTTATTTGGAGCTACCTAATACGTATTAGCAACATGCCAAGCACTGTGCCATGATCCCCAGGAGCCTCTCTCTCCATTTTGGACTGATTTATGCTAAAATAATTATGTACCCTGGAGCTTCACTCTAATGCCCACTGTGAGGGCCACCCCAAGGACCTGATGGGAAGTGGAAGCGTGATAGCAGCATCCTTTGTGTGTTTCCAAGGGAAGGTACCTTGGATGAGTCCTAAGGAAGAGCAGCTTTGGGTTTGGTTTGCATGAAACACATCAGGTTTGATTGAGGTTTCTGTGTGTTGTGGTAAGAGGTGCTGGTGGGACACTAGAAGCTCTCTGAAGTCAAGAATGACCTGATCTCGGGATTCACAAAGGCTCTGTCTTCTCTCTGGAAGGACACAATGACTAAGGCCCTTGGTACAAGAGTTAGCCTGCATGTGTCTGCTCCCACAGTCTGAGTTGTATTCTTATCAAGAATCATTTGTGTGGGTTCTCTGACTCTTTATTGCAGATTTTCTTGTTATTACGACTATGTAATTGTGGTCAATGTCATGTAAATTGATGAAATATGAGTTCAGAAAAACAAAAAAAGCCTGTGTCTTTGAAAATGAAATAGAATGATTTAGAAAGAATTAGTAAAGACAAGTTTCTAAAAGGACTTTCTGCCTAATGAGATGGGGGCAAGACAACTGTAAAAGACTGTGACAAAATAGTAAAAATCTGAAATTGTTCTGCTCTCAGGTTGCTTCACAGGTGCCTTTTAAGTTTGCCTCTCGTGTTATAAGAACCTAAGCTGGAAACATATTGAATTATGTTTGTGGTTTATGCAAAGCAGTTAGGAGAACTCCAATCAGGGGATCCTTACTCAAAGAAAAAGCCTTGGACTTATATGGGGGTGGGGAGGGGGGAGAAAATAAAAGTACATTTATTAAGATTTTGAGATCAAACATTTAAGATTTAAATGCACACTTAAAGGGGACTTGTACTGTACTATGAAGAAGATAGTGGTGGTTCAGTGGCAGAATTCTTGCCTTTCATGAAGGAGACCAGGTTTCTATTGCTGGCCAATGCGTCTCAGGTGCAGCTCCCACCCATCCAGCAATGGAGGCTTGTGTGTTGCTAAAATGCTGAACAAGTTTTAGCAGAGCTAAAAGTTTTAGCAGACTAGGAAGAAAGGTCTGGTGGTCTACTTCTGAAAATCAGCCAATGAAAACCCTATGGATCTTAACAGTTCATCTGAAACCTATCATAAGGGTGATGCAGTATTGGGCAGTGTTTATTTAGTCTCACTGTGCATAGGGTCACCATGAGTCAGGGGCTAACTTCATGGCAACTAACAACAACAACTGTACTAGGAGATAAATATACCAACTTAAGAAATGTCCAGGGAGTATCTTAGATGAAATATCTGCTACCACAAACCTGAAAGCTTGAGTTCCTTTATTTCCCATAAAGTATTCATTCTTTCATTTGCTCATTTATGGAGGATCTCAGTATCCTTGAGGGCCTCCTGAGAAAGACACCATGCTAGCGACTGGAAATGTGATCAGGAGCAAAGTACATATCTGCATCCCCAGGAAGCTGACTTTCTCAGAACTTCATCCTGAAGTCTGATCTCTCACATTCCCCTCCACCTACCAGCCTACCCGGCATCCCACCCTACCCCTCTCCACTACAGCTACTGTGACCTCATGCTTTGCTTCTGCTATTTCCTTTGCCTAGAACCCTCTATTCCCACACCCAACCACTTCAACCTTTCTAAAGTCTTTCCTTCCATATGGTACTTCTTCCCTGGGTCTGTCCTTCTCTCCAAGTCAGAAATACTCTTTTCTTGCTCTAATCCCCATAGCATATTTCTTGTTGTTCCTCTATGTAATTTGTCATGCCCTAACTTGTATTAAAAGAAGTCCTGGTGACACAATGGCTAAGTGCTTGGCTGATAACCAAAAGGTTGGCAGTTCAAACTCACCAGTGGCTCCTTGGAGAAAAGGCCTGGTGATCTACTCCCGTAAAGATTATAGCCTAGGAAACCTTATGCAGCAGTTCTACTCGATCATAGTGTCACTATGAGTTGGAATCAACTAAACGACACACACCAGCAGCAACTTGTATTACAATTTCTTGCCTTAGATTTAACCCCCTTCTGAATTTGCAAGGCCACTTAGTTAATGACCAAGACTTATTCATTTTGGCATCTCTTCATTGACTGGTTCAGAGCCTTGTTCATAAATTCTAGCAGCTGCTTTGATTACTAAAGTACTACATACAGAGATTAACTAAGCACAGGTGGTAATCAAGAGAAAATACCTGTTGATAGATTATGAATGTGTCTCCTTATCCCTGAGAAACCTTTTTAACTGGCTATGCAAACTTCAAAGCATCTTTTATTCACCAGCTAGTTTGCAAGTAACACAATGCAATCCACTGAAAGGAAACTTCTTTTGGAAATTTTATTTGTTTGGAACCTTGCATTCTATGGAGATTTTCCTTGCTGCTGAAAAACATCTGGATATAAAATGAAAGAAATTAAGTTTTTCCCCATATTTCTGAAGAAGATGTGGAGAAATGCATATGCTCATGCATACTTGGTAGGAGTATAAAGCTGTATAACTTTTCCAAAATTAATTTCAAATGTGTATAAAAATTCTAAACTGATTCAATAGTCAGTGTCAGGAATTTCTCTTAGAAATACATTCAAAGATTTCAAAAATGTAAATATTGTAAATAATAAGGTTTATAACCATATTATTTACAATATAAAATTATAAACAAGCTGAATTTCTATAAAAGAGAACTGATTAAATAAATTTAGCAATGCACATATGTAATGTGGATTCTGTACCTATTAAAAGTCATATTTTAGAAGAATATTTAATGAAACAAGAAATACTTCATATTATATTAGTAAAATAATGTATAAAAAATGATGTATAGTATCCAGTTGAAGTTGAAGGAAATTAATATAATCCACAAGAGCCAAGGTATGACTTTGAGTATACCCCACTTGAATTTAGAGACCATCTCAAGAACAGATTTGATGCATTGAACACTAATGACTGAAGACAAGACGAGTTGTGGGATGACATCAAGAACATCCTGCATGAAGAAAGCAAAAGGTCATTAAAAGACAGGAAAGGAAGAAAAGGCCACAATGGATGTCAGAAGAGACTCTCAAACTTGTTCTTGAACATACAGTAGTTAAATGAAATGGGAGAAATGGTGAAGTAAAAAAGCTGAAAAGAAGATTTCAAAGGGCAGCTCGAGAAGACAAAGTGAAGTATTATAATGAAATGTTCAAAGACTTGAGTTAGAAAATCAGAAGAGAAGAACATGCGTGGCAGTCCTCAAGCTGAAGGAACTGAGGAAAAATTTTAAACTTCAAGTTGCAATATTGAACGATTTTGTGGGCAAAATATTGAATGACTCAGGAAACCTCAAAAGAAGATGGAAGGAATACACAGAATCACTATACCAAAAAGAAATGGTCGATGTTCAAACATTTCTGGAGATAGCATGTGATCAAAAGCCTACGGTATTGATAGAAGAAGTCTAAAATGCACTGCAGGAATTGATGAAAAACACGCCTTCAAGAACTGACAGAATACCAATTGAGATGTTTCAGCAAACAGATGCAACACTTGGCATTTATGCATGTATGCCAAGAAATTTGGAAGTCAGCTACCTGGCGAAATGACTGAAGACATCCAAACAAAAGTGATCCAGCAGAATGCAGAAATCAATGAATAATATCATTATTTTCAAACACAAGTAAAATTTTGCTGAAGACAATTCAAAAACAATTGCAGAAGTATTTTGACAGGGAGTTGTCAGAAATTCAAGCTGGATTCAGAAGGGACATAGAATGAGGAATGTCATTGCAGATGTCAGATGGACCTTAGCTGAAAGCAGAGAATACCAGGAAGATATTTACTTGTGTTTTATTGACTGTACAAAGGCATTCAACTGTGTGGATCATAATAAATCACAGATAACATTGTGAAGAATGGGAATTCCAGGATTCTTAAGTGTGTTCATGAGGAACCTTTACATAGACAAAAAGGCAGTCATTCAAACAGAACAAGAGGATACTGCATGGTTTAAAATCAGGAAAGGTGTGTGTCAGGAATGTATCCTTTCACAATATTTATTCAATCTGTATGTTGAGCAAATAATCCAAGAAGCTGCACTGTATGAAAAAAACATGGCATCAGGATTAGAGGACAACTCAGTAACAACCTGTAATATGCAGATAACACAACCTTGTTTCCTAAAAGTGAAGAAGCACTTACTTGAAGCACTTACTAATGAACATCAAAAACTACAGCCTTCAGTATGAATTACACCTCAACAGAAAGAAAACAAAAATTCTCACAAATGGACCAATAAGCAATAGATAAATGGAGAAAAGATTGAAGTTGTCAAGGATTTCATTTTACTTGGATCTACAATCAACACCCATGGTAGGAGCAG
Organism: Orycteropus afer afer; assembly: GCF_000298275.1. NCBI lineage: Eukaryota > Metazoa > Chordata > Mammalia > Tubulidentata > Orycteropodidae > Orycteropus > Orycteropus afer. The sequence continues at coordinate 5,042,281 of NW_006921739.1, read as the reverse complement.
TCAAGAAATTAGAAGACATATAACACTGGGCAAATGTGCTGCAAAAGACCCCTTTAAAGTGTGAAAAAGCAAATGTCACTTTGAAGACTAAGGTGTGCCTGACACAAGCCATGGTATTTTCAATCACCTCATGGGCATATGAAATCTGAACAATGACTAAGGAAAACCTAAGAAGAATTGATGCCTTTGAATTATGGTGTTGGACTGCCAGAGAACAAACAAATCTGTCCTCAAAGACATACAACCAGAATGCCCTTTGGAAGCAAGGATGGGGAAATTTCATCTCATTTATTTTGGATATGTTATCAGGAGGAACCAGTCCCTGGAGAAGGATATTATGATTAATAAAGTAGAGGGTCAGCAAAAAAAGAAGAAGACCCTTTACAAGATGGATTGACGGCATGGCTGCAACAATGGGCTCAAGCACAGCAATGAATGCAAGAATGGTGCTGGACCAAGAACTGCACATAGATCACTATGGAAGAGACTTGACAGCACCTAACAACAACAATGACAAACACACAAAATATGGTTTCATTTTGTAATTCATTACAAACATGATGTCTATACCCATGCATAAAAAAAATCAAGAAATGTACAACAATATTAATAATTAATTACTATGTCTGGAATGAGAAAATGTGAATTTGTTCTTTTTCATACTCTTGTATTTTCTAAATTTTCTTTAATGAACATGTATTTCTTTATCATCAGGAAAATTTTTTTCATTGAAATGTAACTTCAAGGAAAAGAAATAATTTTCCTAGAGAACAAAAACTAATAAGCTTCATGCCTTGTCTTGATAGATGAAAACAATTTTGATGTAGTAACATATCCAAAAATTATACTGAGCATTATACACACACACACAAAAAAAAAAAAAAAAAACAAGTTGCCAACCCGGTCATACAACCCTGTGACATCCAGGGCATGATTGAACCTGACTCAGCAATTGAAAATGAAATATGGCAGATGGAGAAACACAACATTACTGGGGTATTAAACCCAAGGTACCTGGGAGACCTAAGATGTGAGCAAAGCTCAATGACTGAGAATCCAGGAGTTGACAAAAATTGGCAGACGAGGAAGTTAGGAGATTCAGGTAAGAGAAAGAAACTTCCATCTATTGAGCATATGTATAGAGCAAAAAAGGTAAAACCTCTCTATTCCACATAGTCTGATTGCATTAGTATTACTTCTGTTATGGATATTTATTTTTTATTTGCCAACATCCCTTCCTGTCATCCTTCACCCATTCTATAGGAATAATGCTCAGTCTATGCTTTTCAGGTAGAGCTGACATGCCCATCAATTGCTCCCCACCTCCACTCCATAACATACACCAGGGCCTTTGCATCAACTTAAGTATAGAATTTTTCATCCCCTGGCCACAGTTGTGAGTTCAGTAATGAGGTTGTGACTCACCCAGACTAATCAGTCTTTCCTGGTTTTTTTTTGTTTTGTTTTGTTTTGTTTTTTTGCCAGAGTTCTTGGGAAAGATCACTATTTTAGGCTGCCAATAGCCATACTGCCTAATCACAGAGAGAAACTACCTGTGAATTAAGCTGAGCAGAGAATTCAAATGTAGAGGCATTTAAATTGTTAGACCCAGCTATCCTTGTCTCTCTCTCTCTCTCATGAACTTCCCAGGTACTTGAGCAAATGTGTATCTTTTTTTTTTTAATTTTTATTTTATGAGTTAGGTTTCTGTCATCTGAAATATTCCCACTTAATACAGCTTCTTTTTCCTCTTCTTTGCCTTTTCAATACTGTAGCTGATGCAGTTAGGTGAGCTTCAGTCTCTTCCTACTTAAAAGGGATCCTTATGCCTAGAACTAACAGGTATAGGAAGGAAGTCTTATGTTTCATATGTCTTTTAGCCATTATCATAGTGATACCTAGAGGATTAAAGAGATATGTGGATTTAGGGCTTGGACTAAATTTCAAAAAGCAAAACTTGTCCGGGTGATTCCATGAGCTCCAACCCACCTCACCTAGGGAGTCGATCGAACAGAGATTTGAAGTTATACCCTAGCTATTAATAAAATATCTGTTCCTTGGAAAAATATTAATCATTATCAAAAGAGAGTGTGAAAGAAACTCTCATATCCTCTACTATCCTTGTTCTCCTCTTGTTTCTGGACACATCGCTGACTGCATTTTGCAGTATCACTTGCAGTCAGATGTAGTGACATGACTAGATTCCAGCTAATAAAATGTGAGCAGTAATGCATTCATTTATTCACTCAGTAGTTCTTACTAAGCAGCTAAATTGGAACCCAAGGTGAGAACCCAGTCTTTGAAAAGAGATAAGAGTCCCTGGGTGGGATTATCTAAGATGGTGGACTAGGCAGAAATACTATCCAGACCCTATACGGAAAAGACCTGAGAAACCAAGTAAAACAAGGATGGCAATCCTAGAACCTAGAATTTCAAAGGAAAGGAAAAAGAAGTAGATCAAATACTGACTAGAGAAAGATACTGAACAAAAACAATGAACATGAAGGCATACGGAGCAGTGAATTGCCAACTGGGCTGACACAGTGTGGCCATTTTGAATTATTGTAAGCAGAGTTCTGGGGCAGGAACAGATAACCGGCTCTGCTCCCCCAGGACTATGGCAATACCCATATTGGTGATCAGTGACCAGAGAGGTGTGATCTCCCCATTACCTGACAGAATCTCCCAGTGACCAGAGACATAGCTCCCGCACCCACACGCACTGAGTGGCCAGTCAAATCCCCAGTGCTGTGCCATTATTTTCCTGTTTTCTTTTTCTTTCTTCTTAGTTCTTCTGTCTCTCCACAACCTGCTGTTTCTTCCTTTTTCTCTTTTCTCTTTATCCTTCCTATTCCTTCCTTCCTTTTATGTTTTGATCCTTCAGCACCAGCACCCTACCTGCATGATTAACAATACCCACCTCTTCCCCTCTGTGGTCCATGGTTTGGGCTCCCATGGAGCAAGTACAGCACACCTGATGCAGCCATGTTTGCCAGCTAAAAATTGCACCAGTATTGTGCTGCTTTTTCTTCTCTCTTTTTTCTTTCTTTTTGGTTACTCCTTCATCATCTCCTCTTTTTTTTTTTTTTTTTTTT
>NW_006921739.1:5036924-5039086 GCF_000298275.1 Orycteropus afer afer | reverse complement strand
TTCTTTCTTTTTGGTTTCTTCTTCATTAACTCCTCTTTTTTTTTTTTTTTTTTTTCTTTTCCTCTTTCTCTTCTTTTTGTCCCTCACTCCTTATTATTATTACTATTATTTGACCTCCCGGGTGGGTACCCACACCCTGCCACCTTCACAGTTAGCAGCACCTGCCCCCTGCCCCTCATTGATCAGTGGTACACATTACCACAGAGTGAGTTCCACAATCCCACTGCAGCCACGTTTGGCTGCTAATGCTTGCATCAGTACTGTGCCACTTTTTCTCCTCTTATTTTTTCTTTATTCTTAGTTCTTCCCTCTTCCATCATATCTTTTATCTCTTCCTCTTTTCCTTTTTTTTTTTTTTTTTTTTTTTTTTTTTTTTTTTTTTTTTTTTGAGTAAATTTTTTACAGCAGTTTTTTTTTGATCCTAGGGAAAGGGAGGAGCTCTGGTTAGCATAGTGCCTAAGGCACTTGACTGCTAACAGAAGGCTGGCAGTTCAAACCCACCAGCTACTCCTCAGAAGGAAGGTTGGGCAATCTACTTCTATAGTGATACTGCCTCAGAAACCCAAGGACGGGTCACTATGAGTCGGGTCCTACTCATTGGCACATAACAACAATGACAACAACAGGGAAAGGGTGTTCTACCACCCCCTATAACTTCCTCATTCACCAGTGTCTGCCCTGCCTCTTCTTGTTCAACAGTGCATGCTCTTGCAGAGTGATAGCCACATCTTCACTATAGTTTGGTGGCTAGAGCTTATGCATGTACTGTGCCACTTTTTTTGTTTTCTTTCTTCTTAGGTATTCCTTTTCCCCACCCCACCCTTGTTTTTTCCTTCACCTCATCCCCCTCTTTATTTTTTTAGTTATGTTTTTTTTTTCCTAACAGTCAGGAGCCAGTGACCCTACCCAACCATACCCACTACACCTGCTGCCCCATCCACTGGGCGAGTGCCACTACCCACTCCAGCACCACTGGATTGACAATGGACAGTGGCCAGAACCTGCAAACATCACTCTCAGCTATTCTACATGACCAGCCATCATAGACTCGTGCCCACACTCCCACCTGCTATTAAATCCACCCAGAGATGGGTGGTGAGTGACCCAGTGCTGCCATTATAGCTACCAGAGAAGCACATCTGCCCCATTTCCCAGATATGTTAAAACAAAATGAAATAATCAGGGTGAAGTAAACTAGCATACAATTAACAAATACATACAATAACACCATAATATCTCAGAGACTACAGACAACTTCAAATTGCACAAAAAACAGTCAAGGAGGTATCACTATAGAAGTAGATTGCCCAACCTTCCTTCCAAAGAGTGGCTGGTGGGTTTGAACAGCCAGCCTTCTGGTCAGCAGTCAAGTGCCTTAGGCACTAGGCCACCAGAGCTCCCAGATATATTAAAACAAAATAAAATATAGAATCAAGTTGAAGCAAATTAGCACACAATCAACAAATACATACAATAACATCATCATGTCTCAGAGACTGCAGACAACTTCAAATTAAACAAAAAACAGTCAATATGGCTCAAGCAAGTGAACAAAATATATAACTAGAAAATCTTCTAGAGAAAGAAATTCTATTGGAACTACCTGATAGGGAAGTCAAGATAATTATATTTAGGTGCCTTCAAGGGATTGAGAGAAAGACCAAGAGAAGCAAAGGCAAAACTCTAGAAGAATTCAGGAAAACAATACAAGAAAAAAGTTGAAAAAATGAATGGAAAATTATAAATCATACCAGAGAAAGCAAATAGGCATGCAGATGGTGCTGCTAACTGTGAAGGCAGCAGGGTGTGGGCACCCACCCATGAGGTCAAAAAATAATGATAATAAAAGGGAGTGGGGGAGAAAAGGAAGAGAAAAGGGATAAGAAAAGAAAAAAAAAGAGCAGGTGATGAAGGAGTAACTAAGAAGAAATAAAAAAAAGAGAAGAAGACTAATACCAAAATTTTAGAAATATATAGTATATTGGAAAGGCAAAGGAGAGAAGTGAATCAATGGAAGACAGAATTGGCAAAATTGAAGACAAATCTCTCAATACGCATGTTAAAGAACAATCAGAAAGGATAATTAAAATAAAAAGTCTATGATTTATGTGGAAAACAATCAGGTGGAATAATTTACATATGATTGAATTCCAGTACAAGAA
>NW_006921739.1:5035375-5035889 GCF_000298275.1 Orycteropus afer afer | reverse complement strand
ACACACACACACACACACACTATGGTAGTCAAGGTGCTTGTCAACTTGGCTGGATCTGGTGAGTGGTTGGTCAGCTGGAGGTAGTATTCCCTAAGGAGACTGGCAATCAACTCCATGGGGGAATCTGCCGCTTCAAGCAGTTGAGTAGCCGCTTTAAGGATGTGGTCTGCTTCACTTAAAGTCTCCCACTTGTATTGTGTATAAGGAGTATAAACATAGTATAAGGAGAAGCTTTGGGTCTCTAGCCTTTTGGGATGCTTAAACCTGCATGTAGTCAAGTCATTGTTCAACAGCCTGCCATGCCCTGCTGATCTTGGGACTTCATCTGGACTTGAGTTAATGCCCTGCCACGTTGTTTGGTAACATTGGGACTATGCTTTTTTACTTGTCAACCTTGGGCTTGTCAGCCTCAGCAGCCAGGCAGCTGTCTGAGTGAAGAAAAGCCTCCAGCTTCAGAGGGCTGGGAGCAGGAGGCAAAGCTGAAGCCCAAGGTTGAGGGGCTTTCACCCAGCCC
>NW_006921739.1:5023197-5034355 GCF_000298275.1 Orycteropus afer afer | reverse complement strand
CAACAACAGCAAATACTAGAAAGCATCTTCTCAGATCACAACGTTATAAAATTAGAAATCAACAATAGGAGCATCAAGGAAAAATTATCAAATACATGGAAACTGAATAACACTCTGTTTAAAAACTACTGGGTAGTGAAAAACATAAAAAGTTCTTGAATCATATGAGAATGAAAACACAACATACCAAATCTTTGGGACACAGCAAAAACAGCGTTCATAGGACAATTTATAGCAATAAATGCACACATCAAAAAAGAAGAAATAACCAAAATCAAAACTTTAACCCAACATCTCCAACAATTAGAAAAAATAACAGCAAATAATGCTTATAGTCACCAGAAGAAAGGAAATAATAAAGAGTAAAGCAGAAAGAAATAAAACAGAAAAACAATAGAAAAAATCAACAAGGCTAGAAGTTGGTTCTTTGAAAGGATTAATAAAATTGGCAAACTGCTGGCAAATTTAACAACGAAAGAAGGAGAAAATGCAAATAATATGAATAAGAAATGGCAAAACAGAACCAACTGAAACAAAAAAGATGGTAACAGAATGCTATAAAGGACTGTACTTCAACAAATTTGAAACCTACAAGAAATGGACACATTCCAAGAAACTATTTACCCAAACTAATAAAATCTGAGGTAGAGAATTTGAACATATACATCATAAAAGAAGAAATTGAAGGTCATTGACATCAACTCCCCCACAAAAAGAGTCTCAGTCCACACAGCTTCACTGGTAAGTTCTACCAAGTGTTCAGAGAAGAGCTGACACCAATTCTACTGAAAGTATTCCAGAATACAGAATAAGATAAAATCCTCCCAAACTCATTCTATGAAGCAAGCACAACCCTGACACCAAACCAGGCAAAGATACAACTAAGAAGGAAAATTATAGACCAATATTCCTCATAAACAAAGACACAGAAATTCTCAACAAAATCTTAGCCAATAGAATCCAACAACATATCAATAATAATAATAATACGTCATAACCAAGTGAGATTCATACCAGGCATGGAAGAATGGTTCAACATTAGAAAAACAATCAATGTAATCTGCCATATAAATAAAACAAAGGAAAATAAGCACAAGATCAAATTAATTGATACAGAACATGCATATAACAAAATCCGATACCCATTATTGATTAAAAAAAAACACTCAGTAAAATAGGAATGCAAGGGAAATTCCTCAACATAATTGAGGGCATATACACAAAACCAATGGCCAACATTATTCTTAACAGAGACTAAAAACATTCCCTTTGTGAACAGGAACCAGAAAAGAGTGCCCGTTATCACCACTCCTATTTAATATTGTATTGGAAATCCTGGCCAGAGCAATAGGCAATAAAGGGAAATAAAAGGAATCCATATTGGCAAAGAAGAAGTAAAATTATCTCTGCTTGCAGATAAAATGATCCTCTACGCAGAAAATTCTAGACACTCAACAAGAAAACTACTGGAATTAACAGAAGGATTCAGCAAAGTGGCAGGGTATAAGAACAACATACATAAATCAGTCAGATTCCTCTACACTAATAAAGAGAACTCTGAAAAAGAAAAGAGGAAAACAATACCATTTACAATGTTGTTGTTGTTGTTGTTATGTGCCGTCGAGTCGGACCCGACTCATAGAGACCCCTCCTTGGGTTTCCGAGGCAGTATCACTATGGAAGTAGATTGCCCCATCTTCCTTTCGAGGAGGGGCTGGTGGGTTTGAACTGCCAGCCTTCTGGTTAGCAGTCAAGTGCCTTAAGCACTATGCTACCAGAGTAGCTACCCCAAAGATTAAGTACTTAGGAATAAATCTAACCAGAGATGCAAAAGACCTATACAAGGAAAACTACACAATATTACTGTAAGAAATCAAAAGAGATCTACATAAATGGAAGATTATACCATGCTATGGACAAGAAGACTAAATATTATGAAAATGTCAATACTACTCAAAGTGATCTATAGATACAAAGCAATCCTGATCCAGATCTCATCATCGTTGTTGGAAAAACTAACCAAATTTATATGGAAAGGAGAGAGATCCTGGATAAGCAAAGCACTACTAAAGAAGATAAAATAAGTAGGTAGCCTCACACTCCCTGATCTCAAAACCTCCTATACAACCATGGTAGTCTAAACAGCCTGGTGTTGGTACAGTGACAGACACATAGATCAATGGAACAGAATTGAGAACCCCAAAGTAAATCCATCTCCTCATGGACAGCTTTAATGGGTTTCACAAATGAAACCCATTAAATGGGGGAAGATATGATACCTTTAATGATTGATGCCAGCAAAACTGGATATCTATTTGTAGAAAACTGAAACAAGATCCATACCTCACATCATACACAAAATCCAACTCAAGATGGATCAAAGACTTAAATGTAAAACTGAAAACTATACAGATCATCATAGAAAACATAGGGGCAAACTCAAGGGTCCTAATACATAGCATAAATAGACTATCAAACATAACTGAAAATGCACAAACAACAGAAGACAAACTAAACAACTGGGACCTCCTAAAAATTAAACATTCATGCCTGTCCAAAGATTTCACAAAAAGAGAACCTACAAACTGGGGGGGGGGGGGGATGGCAATTACATATCAGAAAAGGGACTAATCTTATAATTTATAGAAAATATCCAACACCTCAACAAAAAAGAGAAATAAATTAGTCTGAAAACAGGAAGAGTACATAAACGCTTTGCCAAAGAATATATTCAAGCGGCTAACAAACACATGAAGGAAAGTTCATGATCATTAGCCATTAGAGAGATACAAATCAAAACAAAGAGATATCATCTCATCCCAGCATTATTAGCAAAGTCAAAGAAAAAAAGAAAAAATACTGACAAGGGCACGGAGAGACTGAAACCTTCATACTCTGCAGATGGGACTAAAAATTGTACAACCACTATGGAAAATGATTGTTCCTTCCTTAGAAAATTAGAAATAGAAATACCATATGATCCAGCAATCCCACTACTAGGTATACATCCTACAGAAATAAGAACCATGACTTGAACATATGTATGCACACCTATGTTCATCACAGCATTATTCACAATAGCAAAAAGATGGAAACAACCTGAGTGCCCATCAAGAACGAATGAATAAAGAAACTGTGGTATATATCCACAGTGAAATATTATACAACGTTAAAGAATAACAATGAATTTGTGAAACATCTCATAACACGGATGAATCTAGAGGACATTGTGCTGAGTGAAATTAGTCAATCACAAAGAACAAGTACTGTGTGAGACCACCACTATAAAAAGTCAAGAAAAGGTTTACACACAGAAAGAAACATTATTTGAAGGTTACCAGGGTTGGGAGGAAAAGGAAGGGTAAATTACTAACTAGAAGGTTGTTGTTGTTGTTGTTTGCCATCAAGTCAGACCCGACTCATAGTGACCCCTCCTTGGGTTTCCGAGGCGATATCACTACGGAAGTAGATTGCCTAACCTTCCTTTCGAGGAGTGGCTGGTGGGTTTGAACCAACAGCCTTCTGGTTAGCACTCAAGTGCTTAGGCACTATGCTGCCAGAGCTCCCAGCTAGAAGGTAGACATCTATTAATTTGGGTGAAGTGAAAGGCAATATACAATAAGGAGGAAGTCAGCACAAAATAATCAAGGCAAAGGAAGACTGTGGGAGGGGCACAAGAGGTAAAGGCAACATAGATAAAAGCTATTACATACACAACCCTGCAGTAAGAGTAATAGCAATTACTCTATCTATTTATGTATCTATGTATAAATAGATACATAAGCTGAACAGGTGTGGGAAGGCAAATGGGACTGCAAACACGAATATACACGTAGATTTGATATTTGATAAGATATTTCTACATAGGTATTTATATATGTTGCAAATATATTCATGACTATAGTAGAATATATAATGGACAAAGTTTTGAAAACTTCTTAGCTATAAATCAAATACCTTGAGAAAATGAGTCACTGGGCCTCAGGGCTCAGGATCATAGTCTTGGGTGACATCAAGGTCAATTGGTGTAACATAATCCACAAAGACAATGTTCTACTTCCTACTTTGGTGAATACCAACTGTGATCTTAAAAGCTTGTGAACAGCCATGTAAGGTTCAACTATTGGTCTCTCCTCCAACAGGAACAAAGAAGAGTAAAGAAAATAAAAGACACAAGGAAACAATTAGTCCCAATGACTGACGAATCACAATATCCCAGCCTTCATGACCCTGAGACCAGAAATGGTATCCAGCTACCACTGCTGACCAATCTGAAAAGGATCACAATTGGAGGTCTCAGGCAGAGTGGGAGAAAAATGTGGACCAGAACTCAGAATAATACTAATAAATTTAAAAATCAGGCTTACTGGTCTGATAGAGACTTGTGGAACCCCTGAGACTATTGCCCATAGGTACCCTTCAAGCCTGGAACTGACTCACCCCCATGGCTCAATTTTAGCCAAACAATACATAGGCCTATAAGGTGAACAATAACTCCAGGGAGATGTGTGCTTCTTAGAATGATCAAACACAGGAGGTCAGAAGGGCAGCATTTGTGCAGGGAGAAAGCTCAGAAGGCAGGAATGCATGGGAAACAAAGACATCGGGAAAAGGTAACCACAGGGAGGAAGTGGGAAGAGAGCTGTTACATTGTAGAAATTGTAATCAATATCATTAAATAAAATGTGCATAAATTGTTGAATGGGAAATTAATTTGCTCAATAAATTTTCACCCAAAGCAGAATAAAAAGAAATAAAAAGAGAGGGGGGGGGATGGAAGCAGGGAGAGAGGAAGAGATGAAAAAAGGGAGGGAGGGAAGGAGAGAGCAAGGCAAGAAAGAGTTAAAGAGGAAATTTTTAGAACTTGCACACAAGGGACAAAGTAGTAGTACCAGAGTTACTATTTTCACTGCAAAGATCATAGAAAGGAGCTCTTTATATCACTTCTACTGTGGTCAATTTGTCCTAGAACCTGGAGATGGGATTGCTGGTGCAAGTCTGAAAGTAGATGGAGTTGAAGAGGCCTCAGCTGAAGGGAGAGAATGGTTTCCAAACTTAGGAGTCAGACAGGATCTGACAAATATGGGCATGAGCTATGCATATGATCTCTGCTGGACATTTCTATCATTAGTCAGTTCTACTAAACAACTAACATATTCATTCACATAGTGTTAAGTATTGAGGAGGCACTAGGAACGCAAAGCAGATCGAAATGATCACTTCTTTTGTAATAAAGTTACACACAAGATGCTATGGGATCCCTGAGATAGGCCTCAAGTTCGCAGAAAGTCCTCACAAAAGACAGGTTGACTTTCAAGTAGAAGTCTGTATCTGGATAAAGGAGTGTGGGGGTGGCATTGTAGAAAGAAGGAACAATAGCAGGAGAAGTCTGGAGGGAAAAGAGAATAGCATGTGCAGAGAATGACAAGAAATTCTGTGTGACTGGTAGATAGTTAATTCCAGAGTGGTGGATGTGGAGAATAGTGTATTTGAGAAACTGCAAGCTTTTTATTATATGAGCTAATATTATAGGAACTAAGGCTGGGAAGAGAAGAGTCTAGAACAGAGAGGGCATCTTCATGGATAGGACAAGCAGGTATTCATTAATTCAACAAAGTTTCCCTGAGCCTCATCTCTGTGCTCGGTACTGTTACAGGTACATGGAATAAATGTATCAGTGAACAAAACCAAAATACCTGCTCTTAAGTAGCTTGCATTCTAATACAGAGATAAATAATTACCAAATGTAATAAACAAGCAAACTATATATAATCAGGTTGATGATTAGCAAAAAAGAAAAAAGAGTAGAGTATAGTAAGGGGCTTGAGTGCTGAGGTTGGGGGAAGGGGGTATCACAGTACTAACTACAGTGGTCAGAGCAGCCCTCATTCATTGACAAGTGAGATTTGAGCAAAGACTTAAAGGAAGCAAAAGTTGTTAGACTACACATGATAGTTAGTCCCTGTGGCACCCTCTCTTGCCCAAGCAGATATACGGGAAGAGAACAACTCAGATAGAGGGCGAAAGAGGTCCTAAGGTTCGAGGAATAGCAAGGAGACCAGGGAGCAATGGAGGATTATCCTGTAAGTAAGGTAAGCATGGTGCTTACTTACTAATCTGTAGTGAATACTTTCATATATTTTTCACCACATGAAAAACATGTGAAACATTTACTACAGATTAGTGAATAAACTCAAGTAAGTCCATGCTTACTTTGCTTACTGGGTACTCTGTTTCTGACAGGGACTATAAATTTGAAAAGAGGCTTTGATTCTGTAAGATGCTATGTGATTAGGAGAGAGAATGATGCCATACCTAGAAACAGAATCTTTGATGTGGTGGAAAAATATGAAATTGCTCACTACATTTAGAAGATCCTGGACAGACTTGACAACAGTGAGTTTGGTTTTGGTCACTACATTTAGTAGGTAAGCACACGTAAGCCTTGCTTATTGGGTGATCTGACATTGCAGGAAGTCAGATGGAGTAAAGTGAGCAAGAGGAGCCAGGAGATGACATCAGTGAAGTGATGGGTGAGCCAGATTATGTGGACCATGCAGACCACTGTTAAGGGCTTTGACTTTGGCTCTGGTGAATTGGGGTCCACAAGGATGGGAATGCTCCAATCCCATGTAGAGTAAGACATAGAAGATGTCATAGAGAAGGGAGAAGGGCTGTTACTGAGGGAGTAACACTATTAATGAGTAGAAGAGGATGGTGATGGGGCATGGTGCATAGGGAGAGGGGTTGGCTTTATATGGAAATGTGGACAGTTTATAGTTCATCTGTAGTAACAGGCCACAGGCAGAGTATGTAGGTGCTGGCTGTAAGAGGTGGATGTGGAAGGCAGAAGTCTGTAGTCGTCCTCTACTGATTGCTTCAATTTTCTCAGTGAAGTAGGAAGCAAGGTCATTAACTGAGAGTGAGTATGGGGGGAGGAAATTAGTTAACTGAGAGAATGAAAGGACCAGCAACTATTAGAGTGATTGCCTGGCAGCATTAAGGATCCACTTAAGGTTCATGGTCATGAATTTAAAGTGAGACCAATCTGTGTGGCTGTGTTTTTTCCTCCAGTCATATTCAGCTGCACAGATGGAGAAGAGAATTGGATTTAACCAAAGTTGTGGTTTCACCAGATGAGTTTGAGGAAATGAGACAGGGGTAATGGAGTCAAGGGTATGTGCTAGGATGTGATCATGATGATTGAGGGTGGGATTTAAGCTCAGTAAGGAGAAAGTGAGAACATCAAGGAGGTGTATCCACTAAAACCCACTGCCGTCAAGTTGGATCTGACTCATAGCAACCCCTCCTTGGGTTTCCAAGGCAGTATCACTACGGAAGTAGATTGTCCAGCCTTCCTTCCGAGTAGTGGCTGGTGGGTTTGAACCACTAGCCTTCTGGTTAGTAGTCAAATGCCTGAGGCACTACGCCACCAGAGCTCCCCCAAGGAGGTGAGGGATAGTGAAAAGGTGGAAGAATCAAAAGAGTAAAGTCCTATCAGGTTAAGGGATTGTTCATGTTGGGGTACCATATAGAATGATCTGGAAACCTTGGGAGTGAAAAGAGTGGGTACATTAAACTGAGATTATAGAGGAGCTGCCATTATTGGTGGAATCCCTGGGTGATGCAAACAGTTCACACTCAGCTGCTAACCAAAAGACTGGAGGTTTGAGGCCACCAAGAGGTGCCTTGAAAAAAAGCCTTCACACTCAACTTCTGAAAAAATCAGCCATTGACAACTCTACAGAGAACAGTTCTACTCTGACACACATGGGGTCATCATGAGTCAGAATGAACTTCACAGTGATTGGCTTGGCTGATCCTGGTTCATTATGACAAGACACAGGAGTGATTGGCTGAGGTGGGGTCAGATAGTTGGAGAAACCATGTCTGCACAAGTCAAGCAAACGGGCCGTGAGAGTTTGAAGCTATCTTGTGATTGAGTATCCCACAGATACGTAGAATGAGGAGAGGACAGGGCTGAACTCAGAGCTCTGGAGAGTACAACACTGACAGAGGAAAAGCCACTGAAGGAGTCTTAGGGGTGGCCAAGCAGAATCAGGGGAAAATGGTGTTGGGAGGCCAAGAGATAAAGAGTCTGAAGAGGAGAAACTTTGCTTGCATAGTCAGATTCCTCAGAAAGGTCAAATAAAGTAAGGCCCAAGCATTCTCCATCAGATTTGGCAATTAACACATCCTTGGTGAATTCAGGAGAAGCTGGTGGGGTGCAGAGTAGGAGACAAAGAAATCAAGACAGCAAGTGTGGACTTCACTCTTTGAAGAAAGTCAGGAGCAAGTCAAGTCAGTTGTTAGACTACATCTGATAGTTAGTCCCCTATGGCTATAAGCTGAGCCTACTGACAGAGCCTTCCCTGGAAATGCAAAATGAAAAGAGAAAATACAAAAATGACTTCATTGCTTTAAATCATGCAGATCAGTATGCACACATCTGTAAAGCACTGTTGTCAAGACAACTGACAAAGCCTCACAAACCCACCCCTCACATCATCCATCAACTTGTTCTGTGCCTCTGGGCACCTGCATTTGTCTGTTGCTGTTAGATAACCTTAATTTAGATGAGACTTGCCCATTTCAGAAACAGTGAAATCATTATCATTTCAGGGTTGGATAATTGCCCTTTTGAGGAGATAGTAGTGAAGAGGACCTGAGGAAGTACACAAGATGTCAAGAATGTTTAATGGGTCAGACATAAAGCCATATGTTGGGATAGCCAAGTCATAGTCCTCGCTGGGCCATAGACTGCCTAAAGAACTCTGCCAAGCATTCAGGCAAACATTCTCTAAGAAACTACTACTTACTTGTTTGAGAAAATGGGAATGAACCATGTATTTCACTGGACTGTTGGAGACTATATTATTACTACCAAGTATCTTCAGGGAAACCAAGTCCTTATAAATGATGTTTTGTTATTCCAGCTGTTACAAAAACTTCTTGGACATTGACTGGATTTAAGCTATGAATAAGAAAAACATTATATTTCACCTGACATACTGACAAAGATACGTAGTAATAGGGTGACTTCAAGGTGTTCAATGGAATGTATTATAATAAATGCAATTACTAATATTAACTCTGTATCTGAGGTAGACAAAAGAACCCTAAGAAATTCTAGAGGCAAAAGCTACCTCAGCATGCCTGATCAGCTTTGCCATGTCTTTAAGTGTCTTGAATCATTTACAATGTCCCTATTTGTCAAGGAAGTTTTGCCTGTCTCTGCTTCAAATTAAGAAAACATCTCCTTATCAATTGACTTCTCTCTTCCTTTCCTCTAAATGACATAGGGCCTTGGAGTGCTAGGAGCTGATTAACTCCTTTGGGGATACCTGAAGCCATAATCCAGCTGCGGTGCCAGAGTAAACCTTGGGACAGCCTTTCCCTCAGCTGGCCTGAACACTGGGTATCCCGAAATAGACTTGTACCTTACCACTACTGTCAGCCCTCCTTCCCCATCTTTTTTTTCCTCTCTGTCTACAACCATTATCCATAAAGTTAGGAACCTCTAATTTTAACCAACCTCTTCAATGTTCAGGACAAAACCAAAACCCAAACTCACTGTTGTCGAGTGGATCCCGACTCACAGCGACCCCTCCTTGGGTTTCCGAGGCAGTATCTCTCCAGAAGTAGATTGCCCCATCTTCCTTTCGAGGAGTGTCTGGCGGGTTTGAACTACCAGCCTTCTGGTTAACAGTCAAATGCCTTAGGCACTTGAACTCCCAGAGCTACCAGAGCTCCCAATATTCAGGATGAATATTGTTAAAAGGGCTATGACGAGGATGAATATATTTCAAGAATATTGTTAACTCACATGTGTAGAGTACATTATAATTAATAATAACCTCACCTATAAATTATCTCATTTCAGCCTCACAGCCAACTACTGAACGTAGGGCAAGTATCAGTAGTATGCCCGTTTTACAGATGGGAAGACCGAGGCTTAGAAAGGACAAACATGGCCAAAGTCAAACGTTGTACTAGTTTCCTATGACTTCTGTAACAAATTTCCACAAACCTGGTGGCTAAAAACAACACCAATTTATCCTCTTGCATCTCTAAGAGTTCAGAAGTCCAAAATCATTCTCAGTGGGCTAGAATCAAGGTATTGGCAGGGCTGGTTCCTTCTGGAGACTCTAAGGGAGAATCTATTTTCTTGCTTTCTTTCAGGATGGGTGTTGTCCTGATTCCTGGTCTCAAGGCCCTAGATTACATCACCTTTTCTCCATTACCTTCCATCATCTCATTGGCTTCTTTCTCTTCAGTAGTCATCTCCTTCCACTTCCCTCTTATAAAGACATTTGTTGTTACCCTTGGAGACAACCAGGATAATCCTGAATAATCCCCCATCTCAAGATCCTCAAAATAACCACAGCAAAGTCCCTTTTACCATATACAGTAGTACTCAAAATTTCTAGGAATTAGGACATAGACAACTTTGGGGCAGTGTCAGATTATCCAATAATAAGGTAAGCACAGGCTTGCTTACTAATCTGTAGTGAACAATTTCACATTTTTTCACATCAAAGGTATGGCTGGAATCTCTCTCTCTCCTAACCCCACAGCACTTTCCTATAGAATCAAAGCCTCTTTTCAAATTTATAATCCCTGACAGGGACAGAGTCCCCAGTAACCAAGGTAAGCATGAGCTTTCTTGTGTTTATTCACTAATCTGTAGTGAACAATTTCACTACATGTGAAACCTATGTAAAATTGTTCACTACAGATTAGTAAGTAAACACAAGTAATCCATGCTTACCTTGTTTATGGGATAATCTGCCCCTGCATTGGGGGTAATTATTCAGCCTACCACAGCCATAGGATATGAACCAAGGGTTCTACACTTCCTCGTGCTGGATTCATACTGGTCTTTCCCTTTCTTTCTTTCTTTCTCTCTCTCTCTCTCGCTGTCTCTTTTTTTAATTGTGATTTGGGTGAAAGTTTACAAAGTAAATTCACTTTCTATACAGCAGCTCACATATACTTTGTCTCATGGCATTGACTACAATTTACTACAATGCAGGAGCTCCCACACACACACACGTCTTCCCCATAGTTACCTCTTCCCTGGGTCCTTCCCTCCATGCACTCCTGCCCCCTGAGCTGTCTCCCTGTGCACACACAGCCCTTCTATTCTCCCATGATT
>NW_006921739.1:5019096-5022862 GCF_000298275.1 Orycteropus afer afer | reverse complement strand
TGAGGATCACATGGTAGACAAGTTCCTTGGACTAATTGTTTCCATGCATCTTTGGTTTTCTTCATTCTTCTTTGGTCTGGATGAGGAGAGACCCACCATTACATCTAGACTGCCACTTGCAAGCTTTTAAGATCCCAGTCTCTACTTGCCAAAGTAGGAGGTGGAACAATGTCTTTGTGTAGTATGTTATGCTAATTGAGCTTAATATCCTCTGTAACTATGGCCCCAAGCCCACAGGTCCAACTATTCATTTCCTCTGGGTAGCTGGCTGTGGCCGAGAAGTGTCTACAACTTTGTTCCTTGTCAGCTTCACTATATTCCTGGGAATTCTTACAGAACATACCAATACACTTGTAGAAACATTGTCTGCTAACATTATACATGGTCTTGAGCACACTTACTCCTGCACAGACATACCTAATAGTTTAGCCTGTCCACCCATCTATCCACCCGTATATCCATGTTTGCTTTCACTGACAATGCACTATTGTATGTGCAAAAGGGTTCATCTTTGTTGTCTGTACCTCCCATGCATCTCCTCTTCCTCAATGCCACTGCGTTGATCACTCACATTTCATACATTGCCCTTCTCTTCACCCAAATCAATACTTGTCTCTACCTATCTAACAGTGTTTCCTCCCCTCCCTTCCTACCCCTGGTAACCAACAAACAAAATTTCCTTCCATATATAAACCTTTCCTTGACTTTTTAAATAATGGACTAATACAATATTTGTCCTTCTGTGATTGACTTATTTCACTCAGCATAATGTCCTCCAAGTTCATCCACGTTATGCAGTGTTTTGCAGATTCTACATTATTCTTTAGGTTGCGTAGCATTCCATTGTGTGTATGTACCACAGTTTGGTTATCCATTCTTCAGTTGATGGACACCTAGGTTGTTTCCATCCTTTGGCTATTGTACAATAGTGCTGTGATGAACATGGGTGTACATACATCTGTTCTTCTCCTGGCTCTCACTTCTTTAGGATATATACCTAGTAATAGAATGGCTGGGTCAAATGGTATTTCTAACTCAACTTTTTAAGGAATCGCCATACTGCTTTCGACAGTGATTGTATCATTTATTGTACCCCAGCAGTGCATGAGAGTCCCAATCTCTCTGCATCCTCACCAGCATTAGTTATTTTCTGTCTTTGCTATTAGTGCTGGGGCAAGATGGTATCTTGTTGTTTGGATTTGCATCTTTCTAATGGCTAATGATCGTGAACATTTCTTCAAATGTTTGTTGGCCACCTGAATATCCTCTTTGATGAAGTGTCTATTCATGTCTTCTGCTCATTTTTAATTGGATTATTTGTCTTTGTGTTGTTGATGTGTTGGAGTTTTCTATAAATTCTGGAAATAAGTCAGATATGTTATTGCTGAATATATTTTCCCCAATCTGTAGGTTCTCTTTTGACTCTTTTGGAGAAGTCATTGGAAGTACATCAAAATGTAATTTTTAGAAGGTCCCACTCATCTAGTTTCTCTTCTGCTGTTTATGCATCCTGGCTTATGCTTGATAGCCTATTTATGCTGTATATTGTTGTTGTTATGTGCCGTCGAGTTGGACCCGACTCATAGCGACCCCTTCTTGGGTTTCTAAGGCAGTATTACTATGGAAGTAGATTGCCCCATCTTTCTTCCGAGGAGTGGCTGGTGGGTGTGAACTGCCAGCCTTCTGGTTAGCATTCAAGTGCCTTAGGACTATACTACCAGAGCTCCAAATTCGTCCCTAGTCCTTCCCCAAGAAACTTTATAGTATTAGGTTTCACATTTAAATCTTGGATCCATCTGGACTTAGTCTTTGTGCACAGTGTGAGATACAGATCTTGTTTCATTTTTCTGCATATGGATATCCAGTTTTGCCAGCACCATTTGTTAAGCAGACATTCTCTTCCCCATTTAATGGACTCTGTCAAAATCAGCTGACCATAGGTTGATGGCTTCATTTCTGGCCTCTCAATTCTATTCCATTGGTTTATGTGTCTCTCATTATAACAATACCAGCAGTTTGACTACTGTGGCTGTATAGTAGGTCCCAAGATACAGCAGTGTGAGACCTCCTACTTTGTTCTTCCTCCTCAACAGTGCTTTGCCTATCCAAGGTCTCCTTCCTTTCCACATAAAGCTAATGATTGGTTTTTCCATATCCTTAAAGAATGCCGATGGGATCTGGATTGGGATTGCATTGAATGTATAGATTGTTTTGGGTAGAGTTGATATTTTCACAATATTCATTCTTCCCATCCACGTGCATGGGATGCTCCCCCATTTATGTAGCTCTCTTATGGTTTCTTGAAGTAGTCTTTTATACTTTTTTTGGTACAGGTCTTTTGTGTCCCTGGTAAGATTTATTCCTAAATGTTTTGTTTTTTTTTGGTAACTATTGTAAATCTTATTGACTTTCCCATTTCTTTTTCAGCAATGTCTTTGCTGGTGTAGAGGAATCCAATTGATTTTTGGGATGTTGATCTTATATCCCACCACTTTGCCAAATCTCTCAATTAGTTCCAGTAGATTTTTGACTGAGTCTCTTGGGTTTTCTAGGCATAGGATCACATCATCAGCAAATAAGAATAGTTTGACTTCTTCCTTACCAATCTAGATGCCATTGATTTCCCTTTCTTACCTTATTGCCCTGGCTAGGACTTCCAATATGATGTTGAATAAAAGTGGTGATAAAGGGCATCCTTGTCTGGTTCCTGTTCACAAGAGGAATGGTTTCAGTCTCTCTCCACTGAGAATAATGTTGGCTGTTAGTTTTGCATAGGTGCCCTTTATTATGTTGAGGAATATCCCTTCTATTCCTATTTTACTGAGAGTTTTGATCAGGAATGGGTGTTGGATTTTATCAAATGCCTTTTCTGAATCAATTGATATGATCATGTGCTTCTTTTCCTTTGTTTTATTTATGTAGTGGATGACATGGATTGTTTTTCTAATGTTGAACCATCCTTGCATACATGGTATGAACCCCACTTGGTCATAATGAATGATTTTCTTGACATGTTGTTGGGGTCTATTGACTAGTATTTTGTTGAAGATTTTTGCAACTATATTCATGAGGGATATTGGTCTGTAGTTTTTCTTTTGAGTGATGTAATTGCCTGATTTCATATCAAGGTTATGCTTGCTTCATAAAATGAATTAGGGAGGATTCCATCCTTTTCTGTGTTCCGGAATAGTTTGAGCAGGATTGATGTCAGTTCTTCTCTGACCGTTCAGTAGAATTCACCAGTGAAACCGTCTGGGCCAGGGTTTTTTTTTATTGTAGGTAATTTTTTGATGACCTATTCAATTTCTTCTGTTGTTATGGACCTGTTCAACTTTTCCACATCAGTCTGTGTTAGTTTAGGTAAGTGTGTGTTTCTAGAAATCTGTCCATGTCTTCCATATTTTCAAATTTGTTGGAGTACAGTTCTTCATAGTATCCTGATATTATCCTTTTTATTTCAGTTGGTTCTGTATGATGTCTCCCATTTTGTTTCTTATTCATGTTATTTGTATTCTCTACCTCTTTTCCTTTGCTATATTTGCTAGTAATTTGTCAATTTTATTAATCTTTTCAAAAAACCAACTTCTAATCATGTTGATTTTCTCTATTGTCTTTCTATTTTCTATTTCACTGATTTCTGCTCCAATATTTATTGTTTCCTTTCTTCTGGTGCCTGTAGGCTTTCCTTGCTGTTCTTTTTCTAATTGTTGGAGATGTTGGTTTAAAGTGTTGATTTTGGCTCTTTCTTCTTTTTTGATGTGTGCAT
>NW_006921739.1:5017443-5018490 GCF_000298275.1 Orycteropus afer afer | reverse complement strand
TCCTTGTCTTATAGGGTGGTTTTTGTCTTAAAGTCAATTTGATCAGAAATGAATATTGCCACTCCTGATATTTTTTGGTTGCCATTTGCTTGATACATCTTTTTCCAACCTTTGGTTTTTAGTCTATTTTTGTCTTTGTCTCTAAGATGTATCTCTTGTAGACAGCATATTGATGGGTTATGTTTTCTTATCCAGTCTGCCATTCTCCATCTCTTGAGTGGTGCATTTAATCAATTAACATTCAGTGTAATTATCAACAAGTATGAATTGGTTGCTGTCATTTTGTTAAGTGCTTTTCATGGTGTTCCTGGTTTCTTTGTTCCATGTAATTTTCTGTACTGAGCTCATTATGTTTATGAATCTCCTTTGTTGCTATCGTTTTAGTATTTGTTAAATATTTGTGCTTGTCCTCTTTTTTCTTGTGAAGTGAAGATTTATCTTTTTTCTCTGAGGTTACCCTGTGATTTATAATTTTCTCCCCAAGTTTAGAATAATCCATTCTATTTTGCAACTCTCTCAACTTCTTCACCATTTAGAAGTTCTGTAGCTACACTCTTTTTCCCTCTTTTTAGTTTGTAGTTGTCCTCATTTGCCAATTGATGTCTCTGGTTCCCTGTTTACAATCTTGTAAGTTTATTTTACTTTGGGTATGTCTGTAGCTGTGTTGGTTTCTGGCTTATTTCCCCTTGTGTATTAATGGTCGGTTGTTGTTTGTTATTTTTGGTTCTCTGTTCAAAGGACTCCCTTGAGTAACTCTTGTAAGGTTGGTCTGGTTTTAACAAATTCCCTTAGTTTCTGCTTATCTGGAAATCTCCTAATTTCACCATCATATTTGAGGGATAATTTTGCCAGGTATGTAATCCTTGGTTGGAAATTTTTCTCTTTCAGGGTTTTATATACATCATCCCATTACCTTCTTGCTTGCATGGTTTCTGCTGAGAAATTGGAGCTTATTCTTATTGGTTGTCCTTTGTAAATAACTTTAGTTTTTCCCATGATGCTTCCAGGATTCTTTCTTTGTCTTTGGTTTCAATGAGTTTGATGATG
>NW_006921739.1:5010000-5016742 GCF_000298275.1 Orycteropus afer afer | reverse complement strand
ATCTCTGTTAACTGTTTGTGAAGAGCAGTTATGAGTGAGTCAGGCTGTTCTTGGTGGTTGTTTATTGTTGGCGCATTGGTGGAGAAGGAAGTGGTGGCTCTCACTCAGTAAGTGAAGCTGCAGGAGGTATGGGTGTAGTTGTGTCATATGGGGACTATTGCTGTCTCCCACTCAGTCAGACAAAAACAACACTCTAATAGCCATCAGAAATAAAAGCAAATGACAAAAAACACACCATGTAAACACACAGGCACAATAATCCCCAAAGAAAAGTAAAAAGGAAGAAAAAAAAAAGCCACAATATCTGGGAAGAGGGCCATAAGGGAAAAAAGGTAGAATAGGAGAATAACGAAGAAAAAAATATGTGAAAAATGCAAAAAGAAAAAAAAAAAAAACAACAAAGATGGGTTAACCACGAGAAAGAAAAAAAACGGGAACCAGGAACAGAGAAGGGAGAAAAAACTGAAAACTAGAACCTGGAAAGAGAAGAGTAAAGTATAATAATACAAAGAGCATTAATAATAATAATTTTAAAACAGACAAAAACAAACTAGAAAGGGGGGAAAAATCTGGGCAGGTTGGGGCAGGGTACCCAGGCTCTGTCCAAGCACACAGACTGGGCTATCATTCCAGCCACCGCAGAAGCTAGGTGGGAGTGAGGGATAGTCATGCTTCCATTCACCAAGAGCGTATGGGGTACAAGAGTAACAAGGGGAATATTGCACCTTTCCAATTGTTCATGTCTTGAATGTCCTTGGGGTTACCGCCAAGTGGAGCCTATTCTTAAGTCCCTGGAATCTGGCAGAACACTATTGCTTTAAATATCTAAAATGGTCAAACCACTTGTAAACATTCAAAATGACTGCACCCTCCAGACAGGCAAAAGTCCACAGCTCAGCCTGCCTTCCTCTTCGCTGCTTCCCCTTTTATTCACCAGCCACCAGTGCAGTCCTCTGTGCAGCCTCTGGCTAGCAGGGCTGATTTTTAGGTTAATTCTTAGGTCCTAACAATACTCGGGAATATCCAAGCTATCTGTGTCATCAGGATCACTGACAGCCCACAGCTCCATATGTCTCCTTTTTTGGTGTTTTCATGCAAGTTCTTCTACTAGTTGGAGTTTAGTCCATTTCTATGCCTTCCTTTCAAAGCTCAGGCTCCAGGATTATCTTCTGTATCTGTGTTAATTGATTCCCCTTTTCTTTCTTGAAGAGGGTCTGTGCAGTCTGCTTATTCCACCATCTTACCGGAACTCCAGGTTTTTCCCTTTCTTTGGAGTTTACAGTCATCACAAACATTAGTCTCTCTTTTGCTGAGGGAACCCTTGCACTTTTCCAGTTAAATTCCCAGTCAAGGGATGGGCAAGGGGCCCCTCTGAACATGCTTCTGAAGTCAAATCACGTGGATAAGGTGGCCTTCATAGGAGCTTACTATCACTTTGTGGCATCCACAATAGGCTGCACATTGCTTTCGTGATTCAATGTCTGAGCTTTTAGTCCCCTTTCTCCAGGTACAGCTTCCTTCTCTGTCTTCTTCCCTATTGAGTCCCCTATCTGTTTCTGCTTCCATCCTCTTCTCCTGGTCTCTTTCATTGGGAGTGACAGAAACTTCCCAATTTAGTCTCACCTAAAGAAAACTTTGCAATTTTCATTAATGTTCTGTTTACTCCCTGAGAGACTAGTCATTCATTAGTGGAGTTTTCACTCTTTCATTACAAATGGCAAAGGTCTCTCCCAGGTCACAGAAGTCACTGGGTGTTGCAAAGGGTTAACATACTCAGCTGCTAACCAAATGATTAGTGGTTCGAGACCACCCAGAGACACCTCAGAAATAAGATCTGACAATTTATTTCTGAAAAGTCAGCCATTGAAAACCCTATGGCATCCAGTTCTACTCTGCCATGCATGAGGCTGCCATGAGTCAGAATCAATTTGACAGCAACTTGTCACAAAATGGCCAGTTGAAGAAAGTGCTCTGATTCACATCTAGTAAGGGATGCCAGGAGCTCTGGTGGTGTAGTGCCTAAGGCATTTGACTGCTAACCAGAAGGCAGGCAGTTCAAACCCACCAGCCACTCCTCATAAGAAAGATTGGGCAATCTACTTACATAGTGATACTGCCTCAGAAACCCAAGGAGGGGTCGCTATGAGTCGGATCCAACTCGATGGCAGTGAGTTTGGTTGTTTTTTTTAAGGGGCAAACAAACATAAAAACAAAGGTCGACCAAATACCCAACTCTTCTCTGGCAATTACTATAAAAATCCACTTATTCCTTTCTAGCATCTATCAGTTTTACTCTCACATAATCACCAAGATTAAAATGTAAAGGAAAATTTTCATGAAAAAATCTGACTTGAACCAGGAGGATAGTACTGTGGACCTGCTGTCTGAGGGGCAGCTGCTCTGAGGGCTCCAGACAAACTCAGGAGCCCAAGGCCACCTCTTCAGTCTATCCCAAGAGGTTCCTTCAGCAGGCAATCTACCTCAGCAGCATCCAAGTTCCTCAGTGGCCATCCATTGCCCTGTTCCAAGCACACCCACAGGGTAAGGAACATTATTTCTCTCTGATAGATGAGAAGGTGGGGTAACCAGCCAAAATCGCATACCAATAAGCACCAGAACCAAGATTTGAACCTAAGTCTTTCAGCTTCATTGTGTCAGTGAGTAAAATCTGGAAGGAAACTCCATGTTTATCACATTCTCTTCAGCCACCACTCCAGGATCCATTTTGGGGATTTTGTGCTTCCCTGCATAGAGACTCGAGATAACCAAAGCAGGTGAGGAAGAAATATAACTCTAGACATGAAGAAGACTGCCTCATCTCAAGAGTGTTCAGTTTGTACCATTATACTTGTACCAGATAAATTTAGAAAATGCACCTTTTATAAATTCTCCCCTATCTCTTTGTCATGAGAGCTGCACCTTCCAACCATTCCAAAACTGTATCTTGTTGGAAATATTGATATTTTTGAAAAATGCATTTTCCACATGCTCAGCTATTTGACCACAAGACCGAAGAGAGCCTGGTCACAGAAGGTCTCCCAGCTGTGTGCACATAGTGCTGTCATTTCTTTTTTCCTTTTCTCCCTTGGAGACGTGCTTCAGACAGTCCATTTGGGTCGTCGTGCTCACCTGGGTTCCTATTTACAGGCCATTTCCATGGTCTTGTCAATTCTCTGTGGGCACCCAAGTTTCATGCATAACAGCAACGGGTCATTAGTCCAATTAAGTCCGTGGACATTTTAATGGTTTCTATAAGAGAAGACAGAGCACAATATGTAATTTCAGCTTTTCTTGTGAGTTTTCAATCCTCCCATGAACTCAATCATTTTATCAGTTTTTAATTTTTTTTTTTCTTTTACTTGTCCCACTAAACTACAGAACTGGAACATATTCATGAATGGTTTCTTTCTGCTTTAAGTTGAGGAGTTCCTGACATAACAAAAACTGGTAATTAACTGGATCGGAGACTTTTACAATAGCCTCTTTAAATAAGTTCCCGTATGCAGCATTTGCAGCTCAGACTACATTGCTGATACTGCTGCAATGCACTGGCTATTAAACAAGCTATCACTTCACGCCAGCCTCTCCCCTACTCTTTGCCACACCGGTGCTCTGCTTGGGAATACCTTCTTCTCTCCAAATTCCTTCTTTAGTGAAGTCATTCCTCTGTTTGTGGGCCTCCTCCCTCTCCATTTCTAGCAGGCTTTTCTCAAAAATCCAGTCTCACCAGCATCACAAGGCCATGACTTGGTTTCCTAAGGTTCATTTTAAATTTAGATGCAACAACACAATTGAGAGGAATGTCACCTTAACATTATCTCTTAAAGTAAGTGGAATAACCCTGATCTGTGATTCCACCTCCACTTTCCACCACCAACCTCAGCAAGAGCAATACCAGTTTCTTTCTGGAAAAAATCTATTCAGTTGAACAAATTACCACAAAAGCCACCTACCTAACTGGTCTCACAGCTTCCAAACTTGCCCTCTTCCTACCAACTCCATTTTTCACAAAGCAGCCGGAACATTCTTTGAAAATGTAAGTTAAAGTGTACCTTCCCTGTTGGAAAGCCTTAAAGTTTTCCCTTAGAATAAAATCTAATTCCTTGCCAGGGCCCAAGTGATCCCGGTCATGCCTACCTCATCAGGCTCTTCTCTACCACTTTCCTCGCATTCACTGTGCTCTCCCTCCCTTCTGTTCCTTAAAGCTAAGTCTGTCTTGGCCTCAGGGCCTTTGCATCAGCAGCTCAGTCTGCAAGGAATGCTGATCTGCATGTTGCTGGTGACTTCTTTCTTCAGATCTCAACTCAGAAGTCATGGAACTCTTCCATGACTACCTCCCACCCCACCACACATACACAGTCACACTCATACACACACACATCCTCTGATTTTATTTTTTTAATAATGATCTTAAAAAAAACAAAAACATTGCCTTTGAGTCAATTCCAACTCATGGTGATCCCACATGTTACAGAGTAAAACTGCCCCACGGGGTTTTCTTGTCTATAATCTTAATGGAAGCAATCCCCAGGCCTTTCTTCCACAATGCCACATGATGGGCTCTAACTGCCAATGGTTTGCTCCACCTCATACCCAAACCAAATCCAAACCAAGCCTAACCTATTGCCATTGAGTTGATTCTGACTCATAGCAACCTTACAGAGCAGAGTAGAATTGGCCCTAGGATTTCCGGGAGGAAATCTTTTCTTTATGGAAGCAGACTTTCACATCTTTCTCTGGCAGAGCAGCTAGTGGGTTCAACCTCCAACCTCCATCCTCTTGGTCAGCATCAGAGCATTTACCCACTGTACCACCAGGGCTCCTTTGCACCACCCAGGGACCTTAGTAGTCATTTTACTATTCAGTTGTTGCTACAATTCTTTGCTTACCTGTACCTGAATCTCACTCCATAAAATATAAGACCCTTGCAAGCAAGGACCTGGTTTGTCTTGCTCATTGTCACATCATGACACATTTCTCAAATGATTGCTTTTGTGACTAAAGCTGTACCAGGCACTACTCCCTGCCCTCTGAAGGCTCACTGGTTTGCAGAGTCTAAAGGAGCAAAGAGATGGGATCATATAATTTGAATTAAAAAAAAACAAAAAAAACTCACTGCCATCATGTCCATTCTGACTCATAGTGACCCCTTTGGGTTTCTGAGCCAGTAAATCTTTACTGAATAGATTGCCCAGTCTTCCTTCCATGCAGTGGTTGGTGGGTTTGAACTGCCAGTCTTCTGGTTAGCAGTCACATGCCTTAGACATTATACCACCAGAGCTCAAAATGCAATAGAAATGTGCTCTGGTGGAGTTTTGCACACAGTTCTGTGGGAGCAGACCCTTATCCTCTTGCTAAGCCACCATGACCATCTCTAGATCAAGGAAAGGTGATCTTTGGCAAGATTTAGTACTAAAACAGAGTAACTGTACCTTGAAGTCAAACAGCAAAAACCAAAGTGAAAAGAAGGCAGTTCCTGGTTAAATACATGAACCCTGTTACTAACTCACCCTGCTGTGCAAATTTATTAAAGCAGTCTCCAAATAAACAAGTCCTAAAACTAATCAGGAAGTGGAAAAACATAAAAATAATCCCCAGCCCACAACACACACCCATGAAAACAAGAAATAAAGAAAAATGTTCTATATAAAACCCACGGGGCCAAACTCTGTCTGCAATTAGTGGTGCATACTGCCAGCTGAAGTCAATGGAGGTTTTCAGTCCAATAATAGAGGCAGGATTTGGGGTTCACTATGCATTGCATTCACTTTTAGGTAATAAATCAGGGAGGCCAAGCGAGTGCATGTTGGCCTGGTTGATGTGGCAATTAAACCAAACAGCACTGTCTTCTTCATTGAGATCTATTGGAGCTCACAGCACCAAGGAGGTTTTGAAGTGTTTATGTGAAGAGATACCCTTGCATGGGCTGAGTTGGACATCGCTGGGAAGGAGGGAATTCAGCGGCTTAGACTTATGCCCTGCCCAGGACCAGTTATATAAGTTGTGAGCCCATTACAAAATGAAAATGCCCCTTGTTTAAAATTAAACCAAACCAAAACCCCCTCCTTGGGTTTCCAAGGTGGTATCACTACGGAAGTAGACTGCCCAACCTTCCTTCCGAAAAGTGGCTGGTGGGTTTGAACCACCAGCCTTCTGGTTAGCAGTCAAATGCCTTAGGCACTATGCCACCAGAGCTCCCTGTGTAAAAATTAAGGATTTCAAGATGGTGACAACAGAGCATTAAGCCAAGTCCAATGCCCTTGTAAACCCAGGGTCCCATGCAGTTGCACAGATTGCACACTCAGGAAGTCAGTCTTGATAAAAAAACAGAAAAACCAAACTCACTGACATCAAGTTGGATTCAACTCATAGCAACCCCTCCTTGGGTTTCTGAGGCAGTGTCACTACAGAAGTAGATTGCCCAACCTTCCTTCTGAGGAGCATCTGGTGGGTTTGAAGCTTGAGCCTTCTGGTTAGCTGTCAAATCCCTAGGCACTGTGCCACAGTCTTGATAGTGAGAATAATTCTGAAAAGGAAGCTTGGGATCAGGTTTAGAACATTCCATCAGGGCAGGAGAAAGGGGATAAAAAGCCAGGAACCCGGACAGAAGAGCAGTCAGCACCAGGGTTACAGGTGAGGAGAGACAACTTAGTGATGCCCAAAGTAGCCAGTGGGAAGAGCAGGAGAAAGGGAATTAAAAGCCAGGAAGCCAGAGAGAAGAGCAATCAGCCAAAGGGATTAG
>NW_006921739.1:4973990-5006750 GCF_000298275.1 Orycteropus afer afer | reverse complement strand
TGGATTGACATGGTGGCTGCAATGGAGGGCTCAAGTATAGCAGGGATTGTGGGGCTGGTGCAGGATTGGGCAGTGTTTCGTTCTGCTGTGCATGGGGTCTCTATGAGTCGGAAACGACTCGACGGCACTTAACAACAACAACAACAACAACAACAACATCAGGGTCAATCTATGAGTAGTTCTTATGTGCCAGGCACTGTTCTAAGCACTTGACGCAGATTAATTCATTTCTTCCTCACATCAAGCCCATGAGATATGAAGGCTAATTATTTCCATCTTATGTGGAAGAAACTGAGCTGCCCAAGGTCATACAGCTTATAAATGCTTGGGTGGGATTCCAGCCCAGGTAGTCTAGCTCTGTTAACCATGAGTTGGCATCTCTCACCTTGTTAATCAATGGACATATCATTCTGTGTTTCTCTCATTTTGACAAGCTTCTCACCCATATCTCCTGAGACCAATTCCTATCACAATCATGGACAGTGTGAATTTAAATATCTGCTTTGTGGCTTGCTACTCGTGGTCTTGAGCAAGTCCCTTGACCACTCTAAATCTCCATTTCCTCATCTGACTAAAGGAGATTAAAATAGTATTTATCTCATAGTGTTGTTGTGAGAACTTATTAAGATAATTGGTGTGAAATGTCGGGTGCATAGGAAGAACTCAGTAAATGTTAGCTGCTTTTATTATTATTATTTGTAAACCTTATGCAGAGGACAACCTGGTTGCTGCCACTTGTTTTTCTCTACTATTTGTTGGAATTTCGAGCAAGGAGAAACTACAGCCTATCATATTTTATTTGGGAGTTTTCCCATTAGCCTAACAATAACAATAAGAATAATAGCTACCATGTGCTAAAACTCATCATATGTCAGGAACTTTACATAGGTCAGGTCATTATTCCTCAAAAACTAATGAAAGAGTACCAAGACAATTAAAAGGGAAGTAATAATATTTCAACAAATGGTGCTAGGACAACTGTTGACCTAAATGTAAGAGCAAAATTATAAAATTCTTAGAAGAAAACATAGGAGATAGGAGTAAATCTTTATGATCTTGGATCAGGCAGTAGGTTCCTACATGTAACACCAAAAGCACAACTCATAAAGAAAAAAATAGATACATTGGATTTCATCAAAACTAAAAAGTTCGTGCTTCAAAGGACTCA
The DNA here is from genome assembly GCF_000298275.1 of Orycteropus afer afer. Taxonomy (NCBI): domain Eukaryota; kingdom Metazoa; phylum Chordata; class Mammalia; order Tubulidentata; family Orycteropodidae; genus Orycteropus; species Orycteropus afer. The sequence goes on along the minus strand of NW_006921739.1, from coordinate 5,005,582 downwards.
TTCAAAGTGGAAAGACACCCCACAGAATGTGAGGAAATATTTACAAACCATATCTATAATAAGGGTCTTATATCCAAAATATATAAAGAATCCTTATAACTCAACAATAAAAAGACAAATAACCCAAATAAAAATCAGCAAAATATTATTTTTTAATTTTTATTGTGATTTGGGTGAAAGTTTAAAGAGTAAATTCATTTTCTATATAGCAGTTCATACACACTTTGTTTCATGACATTGACTACAATTCCCCACAACGGAACAGCTCCCTTCCCACTTTCTCCCTGTGTTATCTCTTCCCTATGTCCTTCTTTCCTACACATTCCTGCCCCCTGAGCTATCTCCCTGTGCAAATACTGCCTTTCTGTTCTCCCATAATTGATCCTTCTAAGTAGTGTATCTACCTGGTGTAAATGTTCACCCTATATGTCTATCTATTGGTTGGCTGGAAGCCAAGGGAGTGAGTTCAGTTCCAGGTCTGAAGGATAACTAGAGGCCATCGTCTCAGGGGTCTCACCAGACTCTATCAGACTAGTAAACCTATATATATATATATATAATCAGCAGAAGATCTGAAGAGACATTTCTCTGAAGTAATTATTCAGATGGCCAATATGCACATGAAAAAATGCTCAATAATGATAGTCATTAAGGAAATAAAAATAAAAACCACAATGAGATAACACTTCATACCCACTATGATGCCTAAAATTAAAAATATAGACAATAGCAAGTTTTGTTGAGGATGTGGAGAAATTGGAACTTTCATTCATTGCTGGTGGGAATGTAAAATGGTATAGCTATTTTGGAAAATAGGCAGTACCTCAAAATGTTAAACATAGAGTTACTATATGACCCAACAATTTCACTCCTAGGTATATACCAAGAGAGAAGAACACTTATGTCCATACAAGCACTTATACGTGAATGTTCATCGCAGCATTATTCATAATAGCACCAAAGTGGAAACAATATAAATATCCATCAGGTGATGAATAGATAAGCAAAATATAGTGTATTCATACAATAGAACATAGAATTCAGCAGTAGAAAAGAATGAAGTACTGATGCATACTACAAATAATAGAATCTTGAAAACATCATGTTAAAAAAAAATCAGTCACAAAAGACCACATGTTGTGTGATTCTGTTTATATAAAATATCTGTTGTTTTGTTGTTGTTGTTATGTGCTGTGGAGTTGGACCCAACTCATAGTGACCCCTCACTGGGTTTCTGAGGCAACATCATTACTGAAGTAGATGGCCAACCTTCCTTCTGAGGAGTGGCTGGTGGGTTTGAACCACCAGCTTTCTGGTTAGCAGTCAAGTGCCTTAGGCACTACACTACCTGAGCTCCTATAATTTGCCTATGCTAGATAAATTATCTAGCATAGGCATATTCATAGAGACAGAAAATAAATTACTGGTTGGCAAGGGCTAGATGAATGGAGGACTAGGGAATGACTGCTAACAGGTACAGGGTTTGATTGAGGCTGATGAAAATTCTGAAATTAAATAGTGGAGATGATTGCACCTAGTCTACACCACCACCACCAGTTGCCAGGGAGTCAGTTCTGACTTATGCCAGCTCCATGTGTGTTAGAGTAGAACTGTGCTCCATAGGACTTTCAATGGCTAACATTTCAGAAGTAGATTGCCATGCCTTTCTTCCAAGGTGCTTCTGAGTGATCTCAAATCTCCAACCTTTCAATTAGCAGCTGAGTGTATTAAGCATTTGTACCACCCAGGGACTTTGCACAACTCTGTAAATACACTGAGATACAGTGTATATGGCCCTTCTTGACTGCTAAACAGAAGGGTGTTGGTTCAAACCCACCAGCCACTCCTCGGAAAGAAGGTTGAACAATCTAATTCCATAGTGATACTGCCTTGGAAACCCAAGGAGGGGTCACTATGAGTTGGATTCAACTCGAAGGCAGTAAGTTTGTTTTTTTTTTTTTTTTGGCTATGCATGGTATTATGACTCCTATGAAATGATTAGGTGGGACTATGCAAATAAGGTGTTTGTGGACCACTAAGGGGATTGGACAGCATTGTTAATAATGCAAATAAGGTGTATGACACCCTTGTGGGAGTGGAATGTTGCAAATAAGGTATATGGAACTCCAATGAGGGGATTGGTCAGTTCTACCTTCCCTCTAGACTTAAAAAAGAGCCAATTCCAGAGCAGAGGAGGTGCCTCACTACTACCAAGAAGAAAAGACAGGAGTCGAGTGGAGCCTTTGTACCAGCTATTACTCTGGAGATGATGCAAGAACACAAGAAGCAACAGCAGAGAAACAGTGGCAGCAGAACCAAGGGATCAGCACGAGACCATGCAGTGGGCTTCCTGGCCCATGGAGCAAGGTGGCTACACAGGGTGAGCTGACCTATGGAATAAGACAGCTAAGTACCCTCAGGTCAAGTTTGACTGGTGGAGTGGGGCGACTGGGCATTTATTCACTGCTGTGGAGTTGATTCTGACTCATAGTAACCCCCATTGGGTTTCTAAGACTGTGTTGTTGTTGTTGTTATGTGCCGTCGAGTTGGACCCAATACATAGTGACCCCTCCTTGGGTTTCTAAGGCAGTATCACTGCAGAAGTAGATTGCTCATTCTTTTTTCTGAGGAGTGGCTGGTGGATTTGAACCTCCAGACTTCTGGTTAGCAGTCAAATGCCTTAGGCACTACGAAGACTGTAAACCTTTACAAAAGCAGATTATCTCATCTTTCTTCCATGGAGCAGTCGGTGGGTTTGAACAACCAACTTTTTGGTTAGCAGCCAAATACCTTAACCACTACACCAACAGAGGGTTCCTCTGGGCACTTATAGATGGAGCTAAAGAGCATTGTAACACTTGCCCAGGCACGGTAGAGGCCAAGCCTGAGAGGGGGCTAAGGGACCAAAGAACCAAAAGAGGCCTACCAGTGGGCATGGCCAAGAAATTGTCTTGACCAAAGAACTGTATCCTGAGTCATTCCTGATCCTGAATTATAACCTGCTACTTCCCTAATAAACCCCATACTCATCAATATTGTATGTGAGATCTGTGTGGTCATTGCAATGAATTATTGAACCCATTAGAGAGGTAGAAAATGCCATGGGAGGGATGGCTGGTGTCAGATTGGTAAAAAGTTGGAGAGAGTAGTTATGTCTGAACTCTGCCTCATAGGAATCAGCCTTGGGTGATTGATCTTGATTCTTCTTCTCCTTCCTGAAATTAGAGGTGGTTAGACCCTACCATACCATTTTTTACATACACTAAAAACCACTGAAACCACTTTAAAACATGAATTTTATGGCGTGTAAATTACATCTCAGTAAACCAAACCAAACCACTGCCATCAAGTCCATTCAAACTATAGCTGTTATTAAAAAGAAAAACAAAACCCTAATGAGATAGGTCTCATTTCCCTGTTTTGTAGGCAAGGGAGCTGAGGTTCAGAGTGGTTAGGTAACTTGCTCAGGGACAAAAAGCAAGGATCCAAGAGCTACTGTTTGAACCCAATGTATCTCATTCCCACATCAGTGCCCTTAATTAAACTACCTCCAACACTTTGGAAATAAAAAGGTTTCCTCCTCACAAAGAGGAAGAGGCTCCAGTCACAGCTGACTTAGATCTGAGGTCACCTAATTCAAACCTCATTTTCCCAAGTCTTTTACCATCAGCATGATCCTAGGTCCTGGGCAGATGGGCATGTGGTGAGGTGCATGGGAAGCCTATGAGATGAGAGGTCATAAACTCTATGTCAGTGTGACCACCGACCCAGACCGTGGCCTGTTGGCTCTGATCAAGAAGTCTATCCCAACAATCGATAGTAATGCTTGAGGCTCAATTCAATTGCTCAGAAATCCTCATCCATCATTAGGACAGCAGAGTGACAGCACTGGCCTTTCTAGGACCTAGCCCTTCATATTTGCAGGCTTAATGCAGAGGGATAGTTCTTACATTCCTAATGATTCCCCATTTTGGAGCACTGAAGCTGCTCCTGAAGCAGTATCCATTATATACTCCTATTATTTATTATACATAGTATATGCTATGTAGGGAGTTCTGGTGGTGCAGCAGTTAAAGCATTTGGCTGCTAACCCAAAGGTTAACAGTTTGAACCCACCAACTGCTCCACAAGAGAAACATGAGGCACTCTGTTTCCATAAAAACTTACAGGAAATGGGTAGGAACAATTCTATTCTGTCCTATAGCATCATTATGAGTCAATCAACTTAATGGCAATGGTTTTTGGTTTTGCATTTGAATTTAGTTTATATGCTGTGTGCTATATATCACAATTATCTATTGATTTCTCTTCCCTCCTCTGTGAGATTCTTAAAGGAGTGTGTTCTGGTTACCTAGTGCCACTCTGACAAGAATATATACCACAAATGGGATGGCCTTAACAAACAGGAGTTTATTCTTACAATTTGGAGGCTTTAAGTCTGTCCGAGTTCAAAGTGTCAGGCTCTGGGAGCTGGGTCAAAACCCCTCGACCTTGGGCTTCAGCTCTGCCTCTTGCTTTTGGCCCATTGAATCTAGAGGCATCTCTTCATTCAGACAGCTACTGGCTGCTGAGGCTAACAAGCCCAAGGTCAACAAATAAAGTGGCACAGTCCCGATGTTACCAAACCACATAGCAGGCAATTAATTCGAGTCCACTGAAACTCCCAAGGTCAGCAGAGCTGCTGAACAACAACACGGCTACATGCAGGGTTCAAGTGTGCCATAAATTAGAGACCATCCCAAAGCTGTTTCTTATATATAGGAAGCAGTCCACGTACCCAAAGGCTGTTGCTCAGCTGCTCGCAGTAGATTCCACCATGGAGTTGATTACCAGTCTCATCATGGGGAATATTATATCCAGCTGCCCAGCCACTCAACCAGGCCTAGCCAAGTTGACACACAGACTTAACCACCACAGGGGGACTGTGTTCTGCTCATTTTTAAATTTCCCACATTCTAAAAACTTCCCATCACTTATTAACAAAAGCTCTAGTACCATTTCCTGGGTGTGTTCTATGTGCCAGGCTCTGGGCCAAAGTTTTTTGAGAATGATCACATATGATTTTCCCAACAACGTATGAGGTGGAAACTATCACAACCCCTGTTTTACAGCTACTAAATGACAGCACAGGGAATTTCCAGAAATGCAAGCTGGGTTCAGAAGAGGACATGGAGCAAGGGATATCATTGCTGATGTCAGTTGGCTTGTCGCCAAAAGCAGAGAATAACAGAAAGATGTTTACTTGTCTTTTATTGACTATGCAAAGGCATTCAACTATGTGGATCATAACAAATCATGGATAACATAGAGAAGAACGGGAATTCCAGAACACTTAATTGTACTCATGAGGAACCTGTACAAAGACTAAGAGGCAGTTATGGGAACAGAACAAGGAGATACTGCATGGTTTAAAATCAGCAAGGAAGTGTGTCAGGATTGTATCCTTTCACCATACTTATTTAATCTGTATGCTGAGCAAATAATCCAGGAAGATGGACTGTATGAAGAAGAACGCCGTATCAGGATTAGAAGAAGACTCATTAACAACCTGTGATACAGATGAAACAACTTTGCTCACTGAAAGTGAAGATGATGTAAAACATTTACTGATGAAAATTAAAGACTACAGTCTTCAGTGTGGATTACACCTGAAATAAAGACAACTTGTGCATAGAACAAGAGGCTGTTGTTTGAACAGAACAAGAGTATATTGCATTGTTTAAAATGAGGAAGGATGTGTATCAGGGTTGTATCATTTCACCATACTTATTCAATCTGTATGCTGAGCAAATAACCCAATAAGCTGGACTATATGAAGAAGAACATAGCACCAAGATTGGAGAAAGACTCATTAATAACCTGTGATATGCATATGACACAACTTGCTTGTTGAAAGTGAAGATGACTTAAAGCACTTACTGAAGTCAATTAAAGACTACAGTCTGCTGTATGGATTATACCTCAACATAAACAAAATGAAAATCCTTACAACTGGACCAATAAACAGCATCACAATAAGTGGAAAAAAATTGAAGTTGTTAAGATTTCATTTTACTTGGATCCACAATCAATGCTCATGGAAGCAGCAGTCAAGAAATCAGACATCAGATTGCACTGGGCAAATATGCTGCAAAAGACCTCTTTAAAGTGCAGAAGAGCAAAGATGTCACTTTGAGGACTAAAGTTCACCTAACCCAAGCCATGGTATTTTCAATCACCAATGAATAAGGAAGACCAAAGAAGAGTTAATGCCTTTGAATTATGGCATTTGTGAAGAATACTGAAAATACCACAGCCTGTCAGAAGAACAAACAAATCTGCCCTGGAAGAAGTGCGGCAGGAATGCTCCTTAGATGTCAGAATGGCCAGATTTTGTCTCATCTACTTTGGTCATGTTGTCAGAAGGGACAATTCCAAGGACAAGGATATCATGCTTGGTAAAGTGAGGAGTTACCGAAAAAGGGGAAGACCCTCAACAAGATGGATTGACACAGTGGCTGCAATGACAGACTCAAGTATAGCAAAGATTGTGAAGATGGTGCACCACCAGGCAGTGTTACATTCTGTTATATATAGGTACACTCTGAGTCAGAGCTGACTCGATGGCACCTAACAACAACATATGACAGCACAAGGAGCCCTGGTGGCACAACAGTTGAGTGTTTGACAGCTAACTGAAAGATTGGTGGTTTGAACCCACCCAGCAGTTCCATCAGAGAAAGACCTGGATATCTATTACCCCTAGAAAATCCTATGGGTCCATTCTACTCTCTCACCTGTGGTTGCTAATGAGTCAAAAATTGACTTTAACTCATTGACTCAAATTTTTGACTCAATGGCACCTAACAACTACAACAACAAATGGCAGCCCAATAAATCTCTTTGATTACTTTAGAGTTTACTCTTGGTCAGTAACCAGAACTCTGGTTCACCCTGTGAAGGTGTGGGATTTGTTTTTAATGATTTTGATCTTGCTCTACAGACTTGGCAAACAAAATGCCAGGCAGGGTGTCAATGGCTGGAATATGACAGATAAACAACATTCCCCTTGGATTTGATTCATAAACCCTATTGCCTAACACCCAATCTTTCTATTCAGAAGGCACATTTAAACAATGGGCTCTTGAGAATTACCTTTGTTAGAATTTCTATTTTTACACTAAAGCAAAGTGAGAAATGCTGTTGTGTTTTTAAGGTCTGAGTGGTTTATTTGAGTGACTGTTTTTCTGCTATTTGGGACTGTTTTATTCAGGGTTGTGGCAACCACTGTCTGACAGTTTGTAACAATTTTCTGGAGTATAGGAAATCACCTTCAGTGACTAGGGCAAGTCAGAAAAAAATGGGACTATTGTTCATCTATTCACAATTGATTGGCTGAAGAATTTGAGCTGTTTTACTCACATCCCAAGCACTCATTGATGTCATTTTTTAAAAATAGTTATCCAGTTCAAAATTCATTAGCCAAGACTAGAAGGGGGGCCTTCTTTCTTTCATGACAATATCAGCCAAGGACAGGATCCCACACTTTTATCAACTCTCCACAGCACTTGTAAAGGTCCGTTTTTCATCCTTCTAATTTCAACTTCATACTCAGTGACAGACCTTAAGACATCAGTTCTCACTGGTGTGTGCACATGAATAACTGTGTAAGACATTAAATATCTCCATGGCCACCAACTATTGGCTTGTCCTAGAACTCAATCTTAGATTGCTATCTCTGCCTGTTACCATTTCACATTACCACCATCAGGAAACAGGGATTGCATTATCATTGTTGAGATTTTTGTGTTTTGTTTTTCCTATTTTTATATCTGAAAATATTTTTTAGGAGCTCTGGTAGCATAGTGCCTAAGGCACTTGACTGCTAACCAGAAGGCTGGCAGTTCAAACCCACCAGCCACTCCTCGGAAGGAAGGTTGGGCAATCCTACTTCCGTAGTGATACTGCCTCGGAAACCCAAGGAGGGATCGCTATGAGTCGGGGCTGACTCGACGGCAAATAACAACAACAACAACAATTTTTACATCAATTTTACTTTGAGATAATTTTACTTTATTTCATTTGGCAGATGGAGGTTTATTGACTAATTCTCTTTTCTTAAATGATTCCCACTTTCCTTGAACACTGACCTTCTGAGTACCTGTGTGATACAAATGGGTGTTTGGCTGTTAACTGAAAGGTTGGCAGTTCAAATCTACCCGGGGCACCTCGAAAGAAAAGCTTGGCAATCTACTTCCAAAAAAATCAGTCACTGAAAACCCTATGGAGCACACTTCAACTCTGAAGTACACGGGGTCACCATGAGTTGGAACAGATGTGATGGCAGCTGGTTTGATTAGGTTGTTTTTCTTTGTTGGGGGGCGGGGGGCGCTCTTCCATGTTCTGGTGCTTTATCTCCCTTACCTCCTCCTCCCAATACTTCTGCATTCTTAAACCACCAATTGGCTATCCTAACCCTGTACCTGGCCCAAGGAGAGAAAAGAGGAGAAGAAGGAAAAGAATGTTTGATGCCAGTCAAAACCATAGCAGTCTGTTTAGGGAAGTCAAGAGCTGTTAGAAGCTAGGGTAACCTGGATGTCAGTCAGGAGCCCCTAGATATTTTTAGGTATGAAGAAAAGTGGCCATAACCTATCTCCTACACATTCTGTGGCCTTTGGAAACTCAAAGCTCTCCTCTAGATTTCTGCTAATTCCGGAAGCCCCTCCTCAAAGTCTTTGTTCCAGCTTCCTAACCAGTTGCCTCTGTCCCACAATATCAACCTTGGTGTGGGATCCAATCCATTTCTCATTTTCCAAAATCAAAATTTTTAAAATCCTTCCCCCAATTCTTTCACATGCTTATTAAACTTCACAGAAATGTCCCAGACAAAATTATGCTCTCTCCCCTTCTCCCAGTGCTGCTTCTCCTTACTTCATCCCTAGATTCCCATTCTTCCAGCTCCCAAATTTTCTTCATTTATCACTTAGAGTAGCTCTCCTTCCGTCTCTGAAGCCTGCATTCCAGTCAAGAGGCCTTTCCCCCAAGCACTCATCAAGGCATCTCCTTTAAACAAAGACATGTCTTGCCTGAAAGAAACTCTGTTGCCTATTTTTGGAACAATAAAATGTTCTCTGCCCTGTTACCCAGGGTAACCCTGGGATTGTTCAGAAGATTGGAAGAGGTCATGTTCTGGTAAGAGGCTGACGGAGCAAAGATGAGTTAGGTAATAGGGAAGGAAGGCAGGAAGGGAATAAACTTGTGCTGCCTAAATGCCAAATAAGGAAGGGAAATGGGGGCAGGCAGGGGGAGTGTTCAAGGAGAAGAAAAATCAGTGGTTGGAGGTGTGAAAAAGTTCCTTGGGTGGTATGAATGGTTTGCACTCAACTACCAACTGAAAGATTGCCTGTTCCAACCTACCCAGCAACACATTGAAGAAAAGCCTGGCAAACTACTTCTGTAAGGATTAGAAGCAAGATTAGAAAACTGTATGGAGTACAGTTCTATCGCGTAACACATGGGGTCACCATAGATCGGAATCAACTGACAGCAATAGATTTGGGTGTATTTGTTTTTGGAGGTAAGAGAAAACCTCAGTGACACAGACATTGAGTCAAGGGCAGAGGCACAATCCTTCACTGGAGCTAGTCTGTCCCAAGAATTATTTTTCAACTCTGTGAAGACTCACAAGGGCTCACTCCAGTGTATTTGAAAATTTGGGCCTTCCAGAATGCCAGTGTCTTATCCATTGACTCCTAAGCCACTGACAGGCCTTGCTGGAGAAAAGAAGCATTTGACAGCTGAGTCTCTGAGTTTTGGGATACTGGGGTCTTACAGAATCAACTCAATAGCGGTAGGTTTGATTACTTCATGCTGCTCTAACAAAAAATACCACAAGTGGGTAGCCTTAACAAACAAGAGTTCATTCTCTTACAGTTTGGGAGGCTAAAAGTCTGAATTCAAATTGGCAGGCTCTAGGGACTGTGTGAAAGCCCCTCAACCTTGGGTTTCAGCTCTGCCACTTGCTCCCAACCCAGTGGCACTAGAGGTGTCTCTTCACTCAGGCAGCTGCTGGTTGTGAGGGTGACAAGTCCAAGGTCAACAAATAAAATGGCACAATCCCAATATTACCAAACAACGTGGCAGGCCACTAGTTCAAGTCCAGAGATAGTCCCAAGATCAGCAGGAAACATTGCTGAATGTTAAATGAGGACTCAGCTATATGCAAGGTCCAAGCGTGCCATAAAGCTAGAGACCCTCCTCAAAGCTGCTTTGCACATCCCTAAGGCAGCTGTTCAGCTGTTCCAGTAGATTCCACCATAGAGCTGATTACCAGTCTCACCATGAGGAATAACTATATCCAGCTGCCCAGCCACTCAAAACCAGGCTCAGCCAAGTTGACACATAATATCAACTACCACAGGGTCCCACAAGAGGCTTCCAAGTACTTTTGCTTCTCTCAACATCATCCCTTCACTGCAACTTCATCAGCTGATCTCAGCCACACTTATGCTCCTTCACTGCAGGAGGGGAATGTGGTAGGTTTGAATCCTGATTAAGCAGTTAACTAGCTCCATGACCATGGGCAATTTTTTGAGTCTCACTTTGAGTTTCAGTTTCTTTACCTATCAAATGGAGACAGTGACACCTGCCTTACAGGGTTGTTCTGAAGACTATAGACAATCTAAAAGGCACAGCTCCTGACACAGCAGGTGCTCAGTAAAGGGCAGCTCGTTCTGTATATATATGATTATCATTTATACTTATCATTGCAAACAGTAATAAATGTAATGGGCCCCATTAGTTTTGTTATCAGCTTCATTTAACTATAATCACTGATGTGTTGATAAACACATATCATTGGTTATATAAATGAAATAAGTCCTGGTGGTGGAATGGTTAACTGCTGAGCTTTAAACAGAAAGTTTGTTGGTTTTAACTTACCCAGTGGCTTGACAGGAGTTGTTGTTGTTAGGTGACACCAAGTTGGCTCCAACGCACAACGGCTCTACATTCAACAGAACGAAACATTGCCCGGTCCTGAGCCATCTTCACAATCCTTGCCATGCCTGAGCCCATTGTTGAACCACTGTGTCAATCCATCTCATTGAGGGGCTTCCCCTTTTTGGCTGACCCTTCACTTTACCAAGCATGATATCCTTCTCCAGAGAATGGTCCCTTCTGATAACATGACCAAAGCAGGTGAGACAAAGTCTTCTCATTTTTGTGCCCATTCCAGCTATACTTCTTCCAGGACAGATTTGTTCATTCTTCTGGAAATCCATGGTATTTTCAGTATTCTTCAGCAAAACCACAATTCAAAGACATCAATTCTTCTTCAGTCTTCCTTATTTTTTGTCCAGCTTTCACATGCATGTGAGGCGATTGAAAATACCATGGCTTGGGTTGGGCACATCTTGGTCTTCACAGTGACATCTTTGTTCTTTGATACTTTAAAGAAGTCCAATGATGCAGATTTGCCCAGTACAATCCAGTGTCTGATTTCTTGACTGCTGCTTCCATGGGTGTTGGTTGTGGATCCAAGTAAAGTGAAATCCCTGACAATCTTTTCTCCAATTATCATTACGTTTCTTATTGGTCCAGTTGTCAGTATTTTCATTTTCTTTATGTTCAGGAATAATCCATACTGAAGACTGTAGTCTTTAATATTCATCAGTAAGTGCTTCAAATCATCTTCACTTTCAGCAAGCAAGGTTGTGCCTTCTGCATATTGGAGGTTGTTAATGTCTTCTTCCAATCCTGATATGGCATTCTTCAAACAGTCCAGCTTCCTGGATTATTTGGTCAGTATACAGATTGAATAAGTATAGTGAAAGGATACAACCTGACACACAACCTTCCTGATTTTAAACCATGCAGTATCTCCTTGTTCTGTTCCCATAACTGCCTTTTAGTCTATGTACAGGTTCCTCATGAGTACAATTAAGTGTTCTGGAATTCCTATTCTTTGTAATATTATGCATGATTTATTATGATCCACAGAGTTGAATACCTTTGCATGGTCAAAATCTTTCAGTTATTTCAGCCAAGATTCATCTAACATCAGCAATGATATCCCTTATTCCACATCTTCTTCTGAATCCCACTTGCCTTTCTGAAAGTTCTTTGTCAATATACTGCTGCAAACATTTTTTAATTATCTTCAGCAAAATTGTACTTACACATGATATTGTTTGATAATTTCTGCATTCTCTTGGACCACCTTTCTTTGGAATGGGCACAGATATCTACTCAGTTGGCCAAGTAGCTGTCTTCTAAATTTCTTGGCATAAACAAGTAAGCACCTCTAGTGCTGCATCTATCTGTTGAAAGATCACAATAAGTTTTCCATCAGTTCCAGGAGTCTTGTTTTTTGCTAATTCCTTCAGTGCAGCTTGGACTTCTTCCTTCAATATTGTTGGTTCCTGGTCATACGCCACCACCTGAAATGGTTGAACATCAACCACTTCTTTTTGGTACAGTGACTCTGTATTCCTCCCATCTCCTTTAGATGCTTCCCACATCATTCAATATTTTGCCTATAGAATCTTTTAACATTGCAACTCAAATCTTGAATTTTTTCTTCTATTCTTTGAGTTTGAGAAATGCCAAGCATATTCTTCCCTTTTGGTTTTCTAAATCCAGATCTTTGAACATTTCATTCTAATAGACTGTTTTGTCTTCTCAAGCTGCCCTTGAAATCTTCTGTTCAGCTCTTTTATTTCATCATTTCTTCCATTCCCTGTAGCTACTTTCCATTTGAGAGCAAGTTTCAGAGTCTCTTCTGACATCCATTTTGATCTTCTCTTCCTTTCCTATCTTTTTAATGACCTTTTGCTTTCTTCTCATATGATGTTGTTGATGTCGTCTCATAACTTGTCTGATCTTTGGTCATTGGTGTTCAGTCCATCAAATCTTTTCTTCAGATGGTCTCTAAATTCAGTTGGGACAAAATCAAGGTCATATTTGGGCTCTTGTAGGCTTGTTTTAACTTTCTTCAGCTTCAAATTGAACTTGTACATGAGCAATTGGTTGTTTGTTCACAGTAAGCTACTGGCCTTGTTCTGACTGATGATATTGAGCTTCTCCATTGCCTCTTTCCAGATGTAGTCAATTTGATTCCTGTGTATTCCATTTGGCAAGGTCCATCATTTATGTTGTTGTAGAAAGGTATTTGCAGTGAATAACTCATTGGCCTTGCAAAATTCTGTCCTACAGTATTTGGCATCATTTCTATACCCAAGGTCATATTTTCCAACTACTGATGCTTCTTTGTTTCCAACTTTCACATTCCAATCACCAATAATTATCAATACATCTTGATTGTGTGTTTGGTCAATTTCGATTGCAAGAGCTGGTAAAAATCTTCAATTTCTTCATCTTTGGCTTTAGTGTAAATTTGAATGAAAGTAATATTAACTGGGCTTCATTGTAGGCATATGGATGTTATCCTATCAATCACTGATAGCATTGTATTTCAGGATAGACCTTGAAATGTTCTTTTTGTTGACTGTGACGTCATTCCTCTTTATTTTGTCATAGTAAACCATATGATTGTCTGATTCAAAATGGCCAATACTGGTCAACTTCAGCTCACCAATGCCTGGCATATCGATTTTTATGCATTACATTTCATTTTTCACAACTTCCAATTCTCCTAGATTCATGCTTTGTACTTTCCCCATTCCAATTATTAATGAATGTTTGCAACTGTTTCTTCCCATTTTGAGTCATGCCTCATCAGCAAACGAAGGCCCTGAAAGCTTTACTCCATCTAAATCATTAAGGTTTGTCAGTTTGGCAAACTGTGGTGACTTGCATATTGTTGTGAGGCCAAAGGGTATGCCACCAGTATTTTAAATACCAGGAGGGTCACCCATGGTGGACAGGTTTCAGTGGAGCTTCCAAACTAAAACACACCAGGAAGAAAGACGGGGCCATACACCCTGAAAAGGTTGGCCACTGAAAACCTTATGAATAGCAGTGAAACACTGTCTGATACATTACTGGAAATCTTTATGAATAGCAGTGAAACATTGTCTGATATAGTGCTGGAAGATGAACACTTCATGTTGGAAGGCACTCAAAATACACCTGGGTAATTTCTGCCTCCTCAAAGTACATGCGACCTTGGCAGGAAAAAAACACCTGGTAATCTGCTTCCATAAAGATTATAGCCTAGGAAATTCTATGTTGTTGTTGTTGTTATTATGTGCTGTCGAGTCGGCCCCAACTCATAGCGACCCCTCCTTGGGTTTCCGAGGCAGTATCACTACGGAAGTAGGATTGCCCAACCTTCCTTCCGGGAAATTCTATGAGGCAGTTTAATTCTCCCTCTACTCTGTCCTATGGGGTAACTATATATGGAGTCACTATGAGTCAAAATCTACTCCACAGCACTTAACAATAACAACAACAATATAGTTAAATAACAGCCAGATCTAGGAGGTGAGGGAGCTGACTTGCAGCATCTGCTGATTCCCATGGTGTCAATACTCCTACCATGGATAATTTCAATTACCACTGTGACATCCCTGAGCATGGAGCTGAGAAGAGATGAGCATAATGAGAGCCTTGTGAGCAGCTCAGCATACCCCTCACTATACTGCTGAAGTCTGTTCAAACCTGTGCAGATATCGCATATCGGTGCTCACTAATCACAATCATGCACTTGTAACTAAAACCAAACCAAACTCACTGCCATCGAGTTAGCTCCAACTTATAGTGACCCTACATATCACTACGGAAGTAGATTGCCCAACCTTCCTTCTGAGAGAGAGAGGAAATATTCCCAGGAAAACAAGAAAACTCTCTCAACAGCAAGCAGGATTGCTCCTTTGAGTGCCAATATTCCCTGGTCACACACTCTGCCACTCCTATGATTTTTACCCATGAGGGGTGTGTGTGTGTGTGCGTGCATGTATGTATGTGTATACACACATGCACTTGTGTATGGTGCCCTGAGCTTTTCTCACCCTCTTTCCCAACTATCCAAATAAGTACAGACTATATTCGAAAATCAGCCTTGATTAAACTCTTCTAATAGCTCATAACATCAATTTAATGATAGATAAAATAAAGGAAAATTACATTCTCCTTCATTTAAACACTAAGCCCATTTAATTGTTTTATTTAAAAAAACCTAATTTCCTCCTGTAATTATCAATATATTTCCATCACCCCAGGAAATAAAAAGGCTCCATTCAGGGGCAATTTTAACACCTGTAAATCCCCCAGATGTTAGAAAAAGTCTGTGAGAGCTAGAGAGGAAAAGCGTTTGTTTTATAGTCTGGCAGTTTCTCAGTTTGCTTTTTAGCTTTTTAATCCTTTCATTGTATTTTTGATTAGTGCTGGATAAATAATGTTTGAATTAAAAATCCCTACTGTATGATTATACACAGCACTCTTGCTACCAGTTTCCCAGATTAAACATTTAATGAAAATACATGTAGGTCTCAATATAAGTATCAAGATGGTCATATATTGAACCGGGGGGTGGGGCTGGAGAGGCCATCTCATTCAATCTTTTACTTTGAAAATCAATTAATTGAGGTCCGGAATGATACCATGATTTGCATCCACTGGGCTGTATGGCCTTTTACCCTAGCCTAGACGACCATAACCCCTCCCATGCTCCTATTCCTTCCCCCACCCCAACACACACACACACAAGGGGGATGTATAATCACAAAATTTAGCAGAAGCTAAAAATGTGGATATGCTAAAAAAAAAATACAAATCAACATTTTAATAATTATTAGTATTCATTCAGCAAATATTTATTGAATACTTACTATATTACCAGGTAAGAAGCTTTGATAGTGGAGTGGGTTCGCAGTTGGCTGCTAACTGAAAGCTGCAGTTCAGACCCACCAGAAAGGTGTGACAGTCTGCTTCCCTAAAAGTTTACAGCTTTCGAAACCATATAGGTTTCTATGTCCTATGGGGTATAGTGGGAGCTCTGGTAGCATAGTGCCTAAGGCATTTGACTGCTAACCAGAAGGCTGGTTGTTCAAACCTACCAGCTACTCCCCGGAAGGAAGGTTAGGCAACCTACTTCCGTAGTGATACTGCCTCGGAAACCCAAGGAAGGGTCGCTATGGGTCGGATCCGACTCCACGGCAATGGTTGCATTATTTTTGTTATGGGGTATAGTTATACATCATAATTGACTGGACAGCAACAGGTTGTATGTCGGATACTGCCATTTGATACTATAGAGTATTATTGAGCTCATGATAGATACCCTTTGCCTAAAGCTCCTATATTGTTAGTGTAATATGCAGCCTTTTCAGATGGAAATAAACCTCATTAAAGAAAGTATTTGTAGACTTGTCCAATACACCCAACAGAAACTTGACTGCAAAATACCTTAAGGTTCAGATTTCCATCTGTAACAAAACTTGGAGAATTTTGCTCATTGTTGTTTGTTTAACTCTGGACTTCATAAAGACAACAAGGGATTTACTGAAATTATCAAACTCTTACTATAGAAGGAGAATATTATACAATGAACTAGTCAGTTAACTTAAATATGATTATATACCATAAATTGGTAAGTTCTTTCTCCTAAAATAGGCCAATGGAAAGAGAAGGGTTTATTGACTTTGACTTTTAGAGGAATGTACCTAGCTCCAGCACTTACCTGCTAGGTGAACTTTGGCAAGGTACTCCACATTTCTGAGCTTCAGTTTTCCTCATCTTAAAGTAGGAATGATCACTATAGGAATAAGCTCAAAGACTTGTCAAGAGACAAAACATAACCATGTATGTAAATCTTCTGACACAGCACCTCAACAGGATAATTACCCTGTGATATCTTCCTTACCCACAAGATGGAAAGGGAGTTGACCAAGAGAAAGAAAAATTGCGGATGAACAGGAAGAGGGGAAGGATGTAATGTAAAAAGAAAAGAATAGAAAGATAATGGCTTAGATATGAGGAGAGGCTTCAGGTGAAGAGCAAGTGAGACCTCTCTAATACCCTTTCTTAAACCCTAGTGGTCTCAAGAGAAGGCAGCCTTGGTACAGAGAGAGAAGGTAAAAAGGTCTACTTTTCAGTCATCCTCTGTAGAAGTCCCAGTTGGAAAAACAGACACTAATTCACCCACAAAGATAATTATACTGTAAATTCCCACCAAGTTGGCAACCTTATTTCCAAAGCTTAGTGTTTAACTGAAGTTTTCCAAATTCAGGGAAATTTCCAAAACAGCCCTAAACTCAGAAAATAATTCTCCTATCCAACTGTATTCTAGCAGTTGAATCTGTATATCTCTAAATTGTTCATTTCTAAGTCTGCTGTTTCTATCGCCACCATGTTTTAATTCTGCTTAATTCATATAGACCACACCATGGGGCACAAAGTTCTCACTAGTTATTGTCATGACTCATGCAGAAATGATATTGGTTCCACATCAAGCCAATTCTATTGAGTAGAAAGCAAAATAGGAAATCATATATGGAATGAGTCTTACTCTTCATTGAAGAGCATGCTATGGGACAGTTGTGATATGGCCAGTTTATTTCCTCATACAGAATAAAATATCTTTTTATTTCTATTCTTCTTTTTTTTTAATCAACATAGAGTTATTGAAAGAGATTGAATGTGACTGGTAGAGGATGTCCCTGTCTCTGTTGTTATTGTTGTTAGGTGCCGTCAAGTCATCTCCGACCCATAGCGACCCTATGCACAGCAGAACGAAACCCTGCCCGGTCTCGCGCCAGCTCCAGGATCCTTGCTATACTTGAGCCCATTGCTACAGCCACTTTGTCAATCCATCTCATTGAGGGCCATCTTCTCTTTCTTCGACCCTCCACCTCACCAAGCATGACATCCTTCTCTAGTCTATGTTCAACAAGGAAGGTTGGGCAATCTACTTTCGTCGTGATACTGCCTGGGAAACCCAAGGAGGGGTCCCTATGAGTCGGGTCCGACTTGACGGCACATAACAACAACAACATCCCCAAACTTAGTGTCTTCAAACAGCAATCATTTTACTTATACACTTTTCTAACTTTTTATTGTGGTTTGAGTGAAAGTTTATAGAGTAAATTAATTTTTCATTCAACAATTTATACACGTTTTGTTTTGTGATGTTGATTGCAATCCCACAATGTAACTGCACTCTTCCGACTTACTCCCTGTGTTCCTCGTTTCCATTCTTCCTTCTTTCCTATCCCTTCCTGCCTTCTGAGCTTTGTTTTTGGGAAAATTCTTCCCTTTTCATCTTATAAGGTTGATTGTTCTAAAGAGTCCATTTCTCCCTGGGGTTACTGTTCATTTTACAGGTCTGTCTATTGTTTGGTTGAAAGTAGTTCTACAGGGGTTCAGTTCAGTTCTAGCCTTAGAGGGTGTTTAAGAGCCATAGTCTTGGGTGTTTTACTAGTTTCTATCAGACCAGTAAGTCTGGTCTTTTTTCTGATTTTGAGATTTGTTCTGTATTTTTCTCCCACTCTATCAAGGACTTTCTATTGCGACGCTACTCAGTGCTGTCAGCAGAGGTAGCCAGGCACCCTCTGACTGACTGAGTTCTTCTGGCTTCAGGGTAGTGGAGGCTGTGATTTGCATGGTCCTTTCATCCTTTGGGCTAATTATTTCCTGATTTCTTTGATTTTCTTCACTCTTCTTCACTCCAGATAGGAAGAAACCAATAGTTGCATCTTAGATAGCTGTTTGCAATCTTTTAAGATCCTAGTCACTACTGAACAAAGTAGAATATAGAACATTTTCTTTATGAACTATGTTATGCTGATTCACTTAGATGTACCCAAGCCCAGTGACTCATTCTCTTAAGGTAGCCAGGAAGTTTTCAAAACTTTGTCCAATGTATGCTTTACTACATACCAGGATATATTTGCATACATAGAAATATCTTCTGCCAAACCTAAATGTATTTGTGGCTGTAGTCCCATTCACCTTCCCATACCTGTTCGGCTTGCATTTCTAACTATGTATCTGCTCATAGATTATTGTTATTACTGTTATTGTATGATTATGTATGAAATAGTTCTTAGTTTGTTGCCTTTAACCCTTGTGCACCTCCCAGTATCTTCCTTTGCCTTGGTCTTATTATACTGACCTCCTCCTTATTGTACATTGCCTTTCTATTCACCTAAGTTAATACAGGTCTATTCTAGGCACAGTGCCCAAAGCTTTTAACTGCTAACTAGAAAGTTAGTGGTTCAAATCCACCAGCTGCTCCATGGAAGGGAAATGGAGCAATCTACTTCCATAAAGATTTACTGCCTTGGACCCGGTGGGGGTTGCTACGAGTTAGAACAGACTTGACGGCAGTGAGTTTGGTTTTTTGGGTTTTACTCTCTAGTTAGTGGTTTCTCCCTCCCTCCCACTCCCATCCCTAAAAACCATCAAAGAGTATTTCTTTCTGCATAAACCTTTTCTTAACTTTTTATAATAGTGATTTCATACAACATTTGACCTTTTGTGATTGACTTATTTCACTCAGTATAATGTCTTCCAGGTTCATCCATGCTATATGAGGTGTTTCATGGATTCATTATTATTCTTTAACCTTGTGTAATATTCCAGTGTGGGATGTACGATAGTTTCTTTATCCATTCATCCATTTGTGGGCACTTAGGTTGTTTCCATCTTTTTGCTATTATGAATAATGTTGTGATGAAAATGAGTGTGCATATATCTGTTCATGTCATGACTCCTAAATATCTGTATGACATATACCTAGTAGTGAGATTGCTGGATCATAAAGTATTTCTATTTCTAATTTTTTCAGTACGTGCCATACTATTTTCCACAGTGGTTATATCATTTTACAGTCCCACTAGCAGTGTATGAGAGTTCCAGTATCTCTATACCCTTGTCAGCAGCTGTTTTTTTTTTTTCTCCTAATTTCTTTGTTTTTGTTTATTTTATCTTTGCTATTAATGTTAGAGTAAGAATAACCATTTTGTTTAATCTTATGAATTCTTTAAGTCAAAAATCCAGGCAAGGCTCAGCTTAGTGATTCTTCTGCTTTTCATGAAGTCAGCCAAGTTTACTCAGTGGTATTTAACTGTCAGATGGGTACTTAGCTGCAAGCTGGCTTCATCCACATGTCATGGACCTTGGTGGGGATGGCTGGAATGCTGGCTCAAAAACAGGATTGATGACCAGAAAACCTGTTCTGGACCTCTGTAGTATGGTGTTCTCAGGGAAGTTAGACTATTTATATGACAGATGACATCCTCCAGAATGAGTGTCCTAAGAGAACCAATTGTTAGCTTCATGACCTCTTCTTACCTAACCTTGGAAGTAACATGGTGTCAATTCTACTGCATTCTATTGGCAATAATTAAGTCATAAAACCAATGAAGAATCATAAAAGGGAAATTAGATTCCTTCACTTGGCAGAGTCTAAAGTCACAGCTTAGAAGAAATTGGGATACGAATTGCAGACATCATTGCAAAATACAGTCTACAACTGGAAACTTGGGACAAAAATCTCTGATTATCTCTGTGTGATACGGTACCTAAAACACTCAAATACAGCTTTAAAGCCAAAAGTGCCTTTTTCACCATTGAGAGGTTCTGCCCTGATCTGAAGCTGTTTGTTCATGCAGCTCACTAGTAGAATACCTACTTCCTGCCATCCCAGTCAGAAAGGTTAGTGAATGACTCCGGTAGGGTCAGCAGGATAGCAGCTTAGATTATCAGTCTATGAGAGGTGCTAAAATGACACTTAAACCCAAAAACTAAAATCACTGGAAATGAAATGATGTGGAAAAAATTGAATTTATCAGAACTCCTCTAAGGGAGCTTGCTACATATCATTGGAACAAACAACTTAATAAGTCCCCAGAAGTGGGAAGTGAGATTCAAAAAGAGGCATGCTTATGTAATAACAGAGGGTCACTGAAGTGCCTTCTCAGGAGAGTGGGGCCAACCAGCTTAGACTTTTGCTTCCCTGGGTAGATTTTGAAAGTCTGGGGTTAGAGCTGAATTACTCAGGAGACAGGGTGCTGCCACCAGAGATTCTTCTCAGCCAACTCCTCATGCAGTTCTTACCCTCTTTTCTAAACAGACAGTTTAAGGGTATCATGTCACTTTCTGTCCCTGCACTCCAGACCTGTCATTCTAGGTAACAAATCCTCTTAAAATAACCTTGGGTCAAGGTTGGGTGATGATCACAGTGCTAGAGCAATAGGCTTAAGACACAGGGTGTAGTTCTGCATTCCACAGACTTTGCTTTCTGGAGTTCACTCCACAGTCTGAAAACTTGCAGCCCAATCTTGATCAATTGCTTGATTTATACAATAGGGATAAAAATAATACCACCTCCACAGCATTGTTGTATGAATTAAATTAGATAGTGCATATAATCAGTTAGTGAAGACCAGAGATCACATTATTGTTGTTGGTGTTATGGTGATGGTGGTGGTAATGTTTTTATCGCTCTTTGTAAGCACTTGCACATCCAACCTCAAGGGCCACGTACAGTTTCAGAATGGTATGCACTTGAGTAGTGCCATCTTCACCATCACAGAACTCTCCCTGTCTTCAAAGAGTTTGGGTAATGATCCTCAAATTAAATAAAACACAAAAGATAATCTACCAGCTAAGAACACACAGTACTTGATACAGCAGAGCAGGGAGCTTGCATTTTCCTAGAGTCATTCTTTCTACCTTGGCAATAGTCCTTTTCAAATAAATACAGATTCCAATAGGGGCAGTGCTAAGACCCAAGTAGTGACTGAGTGACAAGCCAAGCCAGTAGAGTTATTAGGATGATCCAGTAAGAAGAGAACTAAGTGTTGATTGAGTGTGAAAACCATGTAAAACTTGGACTTCACTTACCAGGATGGTTTTCTTTAGAAGCTGGAGCAAGTCGCCTAACTTCTAAATGCCTGAATGTGTTCAGAAGCCTGCCCCCTGCAGATTTCTGTTACGAAGGATGAGACAGACCAAAGCGCTCATCTGAAGAAGATTCAGAGGAGATACTACCACTCCCTGTAGCTCCTGCTTGTTCTCCCCCTTGCAGGTGTAAACATACCATGAAATGGGGTGAGACATTTGTGAACCAGCTTTGCAGCTGCTTCATTACTCTGCTAATATCAATATTAATTTTTGCAGTCTTTCTTTTTTAGAACATCAGGCAAGAGGTGCAACTTGTACACACCCTGGTGTTTGGCAAGGGGATTTGTGAGCCTGCTCTAAAGTTACCTCCCCTGCCAATTCCCTTGTGGCACTATGCAGAAATCTGGTTCCAGCTCAAGACAGCAGGGAGAGAGTAGGGAAGCAAAGTCAAACTACTTCTTACAGGCCAAATCACAGAAGACGCAAACGAGTACCTGGGTATTATGCGCCTGCCTCTCTGGTGTTTTTGCCGCCAATTTCCCACTTGGCCACATGTACACATTTAATTAATGTTCTGCTCGTCACCTCCTGCGAGTCATTAATAATAATGCTCTGTAGATACCAGCTCCTCTCAGAGCCTGCCAGAAGCACACCACTGGCCACCCTTTCCCTGTCAGTCCACAGTCGCCCACCGGCTGCTTACATGACCTTGCCAGGTTTCAATCCATGAGACAGCACTCAGAACCAGCTCAGTTGAATTCATCTTTCAAGTGAGATTTCTGGATGCATCCATTTCATTTCCTTCACCCTCTAATGTTGTGGAGGCTTTTTTTTTTTTTTTTTAATTCTATTAAAAAATGCAATTAAATTTGTCTCATGGAATTTGCTCTTTAAAAATCCAGACAGCTGCTTGCTCATAGTGGCATTATGCTCTTGATTCTTACACATTTTTTTCTTCATCTCCATTCCATTACTTTACTGAGGATTAAAGACAGGTTGCCAGATGGCAAATGCCAGGATCTCTTTCCACCCCCAACCCCATTTGGAAGATTCGTATCCCAGCGGCCACAACACCCAGCCCAGGTTCTTCTGTGTGGCTTTTGGAAGAGACACAATTGTTTCATTTAAATTCATTAGCTAACACCTAAAACACAATTAAGGGGCAGAGGGTTAGGAATCAGAAGACCTAAGTATTGTTCACAGTAACTACCTGAGAATGCCGGGTATGGTCTTTTTCCCTGTGCCTCAGTTTCTTCATCTCTTCAGTCTCACTTGTTTCCTCAACCATTTCCAGCCATAAAGCATTCATTAGGCTGTGAAGTAAATGAGGTAATGTCTGTGGTGAGATGGTTTGTGCGTTTCCAAAGAAAGACACCATATAAAAAGCATTCTGATTGCTAACAGTCAGGGATGCTTAGGACTTGGCCTGGCTGGCTTTATAAACTATTTAACTGCCTGCTTCTTGCAAAAACTATTTTTATCAGTCAATTACACATTTTTCTTATTAAATAACAATGTGAAAGCATTTCTTGCTCATTTTCCTGTCATGATTAATTTAATCTGCCTCCCTTTATTAAAAGTCCAGTTTTTCTTCCCCTCATCTTATCCAGCCTGATAGGCTAGTAAAAAAAGCCCCACAATTGTTCAGCTCTTTTGATTAACATTAACCCATTCTACTTTCCTTCATTTCCTTGTGTCGAATTCTGGAATTAGTCTCTTTCTCTCATGACAATGTGTGTCTTGTATCTAAGGAAGCACCCAACTCTACAGGGCAGGCCTTGCCCTAACGGATGACTTTCTGTCTCTACTTTCTTTCATCCTCCCACAACAGGCAGATCCTCAGAGAGAGACCAGATTTTAGCCCATCCCTGCATTACAATGGAACCCTGGTGGCACAATGGTTAAGTGCTCACTACTAACCAAAAGGTTGGTAGTTTGAACCCACTCAGATCTGCAGGAGACAGACCTGTTGATTTGCTCCCATAAAGATTTTAAAACCCTTGCCATTGAGTCGATTCTTACTGATAGTGAGCCTATAGGATAGAGTAAAAATGCCCCATAGTGTTTCTGAGCAAGCAGATTGCCATATTTTACTGTCACATCTTTCTCCCACAGAGCAGCTGGTGGGTTCAAACTGCCAACTTTTGGTTAGCTACAGAACTCTTAACCACTGAGCCACCAGAGCTCCTTCCATAAAATTACAGCCTAGACAACCCTGTGGGGCAGTTCTACTCCATCACATGGGATTGCTATGAGTCAAATTTGACTTGTCAGCACCCAACAATGCAGTCAGAGAGGAAAGCACTGGTTATTTTCTATTTCAAAACAGTTAAATATGATATGGCTAGAAACTGGTGGAAGGAGTAGGAAGAGATATGCCAATAGCAGTGACAGTCACCACACTAGGGACTGATTTCTAATGATGTTAATGATCATTATTATTAACCCCTTGATGTGGAAAGAGGACATAGGCAAGTCCCCATATTATTGCTTGAACCCACAGGGAAGCAATAGAGCTTTGAGAAGAGAAACTACAATTTCATAGGCAAGATAGTTAACTACAACAATTCCTGAAATGGTAACAGGAAAAAAAATAATTTCATGATTTTCTTTTCTTTTTATTTTTTCACTTGCCACTTATGGTAAGTAAGCTGTCCCTAAGATGGGCCCTACTGATTGCGACCTCCTGATATTCTTCCTTTGTGTAATGCCATCCCTTTGAGTGTGAACTGGACTTTTTCATGCAGTTCTAAGGAATACAACACTACATAAATGATGGGATGTCAGTTCCAAGGTTATGTGACAAAAAGATTGTGTCTTCTTTTTTGGGTACCCTTTTCCACTTCTTCGCTTACTCAGAGGAGAACTAGATACCAGGTTGCAACCCACCCTATGAAGAGGCCCATATGGCAAGAATCTCAGGAATAGTCAAAGAGGCCCTCAGTCTAACAGCCTGTGAGGAACTGAATCCTATCAATAACTACATGTGTGAGCTCAGAAGTGGATCTTCCCTCAGTTGAGTCTTCAGATAAGATTGCAGCCCCAGTTTCATTGCAACAACATAAGAGACTGAGCCAGAGGTGCCCTGCTAAGCCATACCTAGATTCCTGAGCCACAGAAACTGTGAGATAATAAATGTTTAATTTTTTTTATGTGACTAAGTTTCAGGGTCATTTGTTACACAGCAATAAATAATTAATACACTACTCTGCCAACAGTAAAGTTAGTGTAACATGACATATTGCAGTGATAGGGGAAAAAATGTTCTGCTGTTTCCCTTTTGCCCATGAAATTATTAATCAACCAAAAACCCTATTTCTTGCTAGATGTGAGTTTAAAACCCTTCTCAACATAACTTTCCAAAAAGCCACCACTAATGAATTGTTTGGCAAGGAGAGAAAAATCTATTTTCCATTCCTGGAACAGTGTAAAGAGTGTAAGACTTGGAATTAGAAGACCTGATATTTC
The DNA here is from genome assembly GCF_000298275.1 of Orycteropus afer afer. Lineage (NCBI taxonomy): Eukaryota > Metazoa > Chordata > Mammalia > Tubulidentata > Orycteropodidae > Orycteropus > Orycteropus afer. Next base: position 4,980,325 of record NW_006921739.1, on the reverse strand, counting down.
CTTACAAGCCCAGAGACCTTGGGCAAGTAATTTAAATTCTTTGAACTTTAGTTCCCTCACTGATAAAATTGGGATAATCTGTGTAGATGCTTTGAGGTACAAATAACAGAATACTCAACTAAAAACAGCCTAAAAATGACTTCTTTCTAATGTACCATCTTCAGTATGTTGGCATCTGCTGTTGCGGTTGCAAGGTGGTGGTAGCAGCAACAAGCCTCATTTCCTCCCAAAACAATGCCCCAAGGTGTAGAACGGAAGCATTCTTGTACTGTGTTCCATGTTGTTGAGTGCCATCAAGTTGTCTCCTACTCAGTGACCCTATGCACAGCAGAACAAAACACTGCTTGGCCCATGCCAGGTTCACGATCCCTACTATACTTGAGACCGTTGCCACAGCCATTGTGTCAATCCATCTTCTTAAGGCCCTTCCCCTCTTTCATTGTCCCTCCAATTTGCCAAGTGTGATATCCTTCTCCAGGGCATGGTCCCTTCTGACAACATGACCAAAGTAGGTGAGACAAAGTCTGGCCATCCTTGCTTCCAAAGAGCATTCTGGCTGCACTTCCTCCAGGACAGATTTGTAAGATCTTTAAGCAGTCCATGGTACATTCAACATTCTTCACCAGTACCACAACTCAAAAGCATCAACTCTTCTTCGGTCTTTCTTATTCATTGTCCAGCTCTCACATGCATTTGAGCCCATTGAAAATACTATGGCTTGGGTCAGGCACTTCTTAGTCCTCAAGGAAACATCTTTGCTCTTCAGCACTTGAAAGAGATCTTTTGCAGCTGATTTGCCCAGTGCTATATGTTGTCTGATGTCCTGACTGCTGCTTCCATTGGTGTCGACTGTAGAACCAAGCAATGTGAAGTCTCTGACAACTTCAATCTTTTCTCCATTTATCATGATGCTACTTATAGGTCCAGTTGTGAGGATTTTTGTTTTCTTTATATTGAGATGCAATCCATACTGCAAACTGTATTCTTCAATCTTCATCAGTAAGTGCCTCAAGTTGTCCTCACTTTCAGCAAGCAAAGTTGTGTCATCAGCATATTGCAGGTTGTTAATGAGTCTTCCTCCATTCCTGATGCCACATTCTTCTTCATACAGTCCAGTTTCTTGGATTATCTGCTCAGCATACAGATTGAACAAGTTTGGTGAAAGGATACACCCCTGACACCCCCCCTTCTTGATTTTAAATCATGTAGTATCCCCTTGCTCTGTTTGAATGACAGCCTCCTGGTCTATGTACAGGTTCCTCATGAGTACAATTAAGTGTTCTGGAATTCCCATTCTTCTCAAAGTTGTCCACAATTTGTTACTATCCACACAATCAAATGTTTTTATACAGTCAATAAAACACAAGTAAACATCTTTTTGGTATTCTTTTCTTTGAGCCAAGATCCATCTGACATCAGCAATGACATCCCTCTTTCCACATCCATCTCCACAGATGTAGTCAATCTGACTCCTGTGTACTCCATCAGGCGCAGTCCGCATGTATAGCCACCATTTCTGTTGTTGAAAAAAGGTATTTGCAATAAATGAGTTGTGGTCTCAAAAAATTCTATCATGCAATCTCCAGCATTATTTCTGTCACCAAGGCCAAATTTTCCAACTACCAATTATTCTTCTTTGTTTCCAACTTTTACATTCCAGTCACCAGTGATAATTAACACATCTTGATTGCACATTTGGTCAGATTCAGACTGCACAAGTTGATAAAAATCTTCAGTTTGCTCATCTTTGGCTTTGGTGGTTGGTGCGTAAATTTGAATAATAGTTGTATTAACTGGTCTTCCTTGTAGGCATATGGATATTATCCTATCACTGACAGCATTGTACTTCAGAACAGATCTTAAAACATCCTTTGTGATGATGACTGCCGTGTCATTTCCCTTCAAATTGTCATTCCCAGCATAGTAGATCATATGTTTGTCTGATTGAAAATGGCCAAAACTGGTCCATTTCAGCTCACTAATGCCTAGGATATCAATCTTTATGCATTCCATTTCATTGTTGACAATTTCCAATTTTCCTAGATTCATACAGCATACATTCCATGTTCCGATTATTAATGGATGTTTGCAGCTGTTTCTCCTCAAATTGAGTCATGCCGTGTCAAGAAATGGAGGTCTCGGAAGCTTTATTTTATCCATATTAGTAAAATTGGTTCTACTCTGATGATGCAGCTCTTTCCCAGTCATATTTTGAGAGCCTTCCAACCTAAGGGGCACATCCTCCTGCACTGCATGGGACAATGTTTCCAGGCTATTCATAAAGTTGCTCAGTAATGTATCAGACAATGTTTCTCTGCTATTCATAAAGTTTTCCCTGGCCAATTCTTTGAGAAGTGGATGGCCTCTTCCATCTTCCTAGTCTGTCTCAGTCTGTAAGCTACGTTGAAACCTATGCACTATGTGTAACCCTGCTGGCGTTTGAAACACTGGTGGCACAGCCTCAAGCCTTACAGCAACACACAAGCCACCAAAGTATGACAAACTGACAGACAAGTTTGTCTCCCTTAGCTGTTTGAAACATCTCCACCTCCTGCCTCTTGGGGGTGGGGCCTGTGTCCCTCCCCTTATCTGAGATCCCTGCTGCTCTGTCTCATTTTAAATTTTTGAAATTTTGGTTGCTCGTCTTCTGACCTTGTCCACTACATTACCCTGTGAAGCTGGGTCATGCCAGGATACTAGGATGGCTTGATTGAAGCAAAGAAGGGCTCCAATGACAGGCACTGAAGGGTTCTCAGCTCAGGACACAACCTTAGGCAGGTCACAGGGCAGCAGAAGGATGGGGTCAAAGAAAGTAGAGTGGGGAGCAGAAACAAAAACAGGAGCTTGAAGACAAGAGGCCTGATGGCCCTGAACTCAAATCTGGAGGAACCCCAGTAGGAAAAAGAGCAGATGGCTCAGGTCCAGCACCCCACTCTGGCACATAGTCTACCTCCATCCTGTCATTGGCTCCTGAAGCTGCTCTTCAGTAAGACCAACTGCTTGCAGCCAGGCAAAAGGCCAGAGGAGAAAGAGGATGACAAAGGCCAGAAGTATGTGAATGGGGGCCAGCAGTGCCCCCAGAAGGCAGAACTTAACGCTCTGGAGGTGGGAGAGATGTAGTTGATGCATGAAAGTGTTGGAAGACCTGGTAGTGGGGTCAAAAGGAGACCAGTATCCCAGACTTTTCTGGCTCATAGTGGCTGGAGGAGGCAGGAGGGAGGGCCCCCTGACCCCCACTCTGCAGAGCAGTGGCTCCATACATGAAGAAAAATTTCACCAGAAATCCCTCAGCAGACTTCCCCAGACCTGACTCACTTCCGCAGCTAAACTGTTCAATGGATAAGGGAAATGATCTTACCATGATGGGCTTTGACCAGGCATATTTCATCCCTGAAGCTGGGAGAGCCCTAGCTTTCCCTGAAGCAGATGGTCATCCAGAAAAGAGTTGGTAAAATTTGAGGTTCTGTGAGCCTGACATGGCTATCAGTTAAATGTGTTGTCCACATAGTCTAAATTATGCTGGAGTATTTCACATGATTTAATTCAACAAATGCTTATTTCTTGCTGACATTTCATACCTGGTGCAAGTCATTGAAGGTCTCTGTCCAACTCCATAGAGTCATTCAGGGATGGGCTGACAGAGGCTCCACCTCATTAGCACAAGTTCTCAGGATTTACTGAAGCAGGAGGTGCAACAAGCTGGAGAGGGCTTTCCTCCAATGTCACTTTCACCACATTTCATTGGCCAGAACTTGTCAATGGTGCATCTAACTGCCTGAAGCCAGAGAGTATAGTCTTCTGTGTACCAGGATGAGAAAAATGAAAGAGGAGCTGGTAAACACATGGCACTGTCTAGACCCCAGTAAACAAAAAACAATGTGTGCAATAAGGCCTTATGTCCTTATAAAGTTTTGTGAGATTCAAATTAAATAATGTATTTATTCATTTTTTAAACATTCATTAAGCACTGTGTTATTTCTGTCACCAAGGCCAAATTTTCCAAACACTGGGTGAGGAGAGATCATACAAAAACACAGTAAGACACAGTCACCACCCTCCTTTACAGACATAACCATTAAGAAGATAGTCAAAGATCTGAATGTCATTTACAGTCTGTCTGCCCTTTTCTTCCTCTCCAAAACCTTGAGTGCTCACCCCACAAGTTGTCTTCCAGCTGTTGGTTCTCAGATCTTTGTAATGCCCTCTAGAGGTGTCATGACCAGAAAGGACAAGAGGACTAATCTGGAGTGGCACAGTGTGGGATGAATAGCAATAGATGGTGAAAGACCTCTGTAGACATCTCAGCAGAAGATTTCATCTTTCCTTTGATCACTACATCTCACAGTGTTAGAAGTTGTTGTCTCATTTCCTTCCAATTCCCTTTCTGTGTGGCTTCTTTGACTACACAAAGGAGAGAAGAGATTCCTGATTTGACTGATTCTTCTTGTCCATTCACATACCTGCTCAAACCTTTCTCCTTTAGCCAATGTCATCAGTAAGTCAGTGTATTCTGGTTTCATCCCTCTCATGAGTGCCAACTTCTTACAGAAAGTGTTGTGATGTTATTAGAGTTAACTAGCCTTCAACTAGGAGCTCTACTACCATAGTGCCTAAGGCACTTGACTGCTAACCAGAAGTCTGGCAGTTCAAATCCACCAACCACTCCTCAGAAGGAAGGTTGGGCAAGCTACTTCCATAGTGATACTACCTCAGAAACCCAAGGAGGGGTCACTATGAGTTGGATCCAACTCAACAGCACATAACAACAACAACAAGCCTTCAACTACAGACAGACTCCAAAATTTCAGTGACGTAATATAAATTGCTCACCAGGATGGTTTGGTCAGTTTAGATTAATAGAGAGAATCTTCTCTACACATGCTTAGGAACTCAGACTGATGGTAGTTTTCCATCTAGAATCATGGTCTCTAGGGTTCTTCTGCATACTGACAGTACCATAAACCAGAGAGTTAAGATCATGGAATAGTGCACAAGGCAGGTTTTCACTGGGTCAGGCCTGGAAGCAGAGAATGCAGTCATGTGATTATCCCAAATTTCAAGGAACACTGGAAAAAGTTATTTAATTGTGTTAATTGTGTGCCCAGGAAGTAAGGAGAACAGATTTTGGTCAACAGTTAGTGATCTCCCCTACACTCACTCACGTAGCTTCCTGTTTTTCAACTTGGCAAAAGCTGAGATTATGGACTATTTCTATATAACAATGTATTCCTTGGCCTGTCAAGGCAATGATCTTTGTAATATATGATTCAGGGACCTCTTGGTGCAGTTAATGGGGAAAAGCCTGACTCTTTGCTCATTCTTCCTGTGCTAGCCCTCCACTGGAAGTTGTCAAAAATGAAATGGAGTGCATAAAGATCAATATCCTAAGCAGTAGTGTCTTGAAATGGACTGGGTTTAGCTATTTGAAGCAGATAACCATATGATCTACTATGCTGGGAATGGCAAATTGAAGAGGAATGGTGTGGCATTCATCCTCACAAAAAATGTTTTAAGATATATCCTGAAGTACAATGCTGTCAGTGTTATAGGATAATATCATACACCTACAAGGAAGACCAGTTAATACTACTATTACTCAAATTTACACACCAAATTCCAAAGCCAAAGAAGACAAAATTGAACGTTACTACCAACTTCTGCCCTCTGAAATTGACCAAATATGTAATAAAGATGTGTTGATTACTGGTGATTGGAATGTAAAAGTTAAAAACAAGGAAGAATCACCAGCAGTTGAAAATATGGCCTTGGTGATAGAAATGATGCTAGAGATATTATGATAGAATTTTACAAGACCAACAATTTATTCATTGCAAATACCTTTTTTCAACAACATAAATGGCAGCTATACATGTGGACTTCACCAGATGGAATAGACAGGAATCAGATCAACTACATCTGTGGAAAGAAGCAATGGAAAAGCTCAATATCTTCAGCCAAAACAAGGCCAGGAGCTGACTGTGAAACAGACCATCAATTGCTCATATGCAAGTTCAAGTTGAAGCTGAAGACAATTTAAAAAAGTCCACAAGAACCAAAATATGACCTTTATTACATCATACCTGAATTTAGAGACTATCTAAAGGATAGATTTGACACCAATGACCAAAAACCAGAGGAACTGTGGATGACATCAAGAACATCATACATGAAGAAAGGAAAAGGTCATTAAAAAGACAGGAAAGGAAGAAAAGATGAAAATAGATGTCAGAAGACACTCTGAAACTTGCTCTTGAACAGAGAGTAGCTAAAGTAAATGGGAGAAATGACAATATGAAAGAGCTGAACAGATTTCAAAGAGCAGCTTGAGTAGACAA
>NW_006921739.1:4968943-4970870 GCF_000298275.1 Orycteropus afer afer | reverse complement strand
AAACTGTGGTCAATGACATGAGACAAAGTATATGTAAACTGCTGTATGGAAAGTGAATTTGCTCTGTAAATCTTCACCCATCTCACAATTAAAAAAAAAAAAAAGAATTGGTCGATGTTCATCTATTTGAGAAGGTGGCATTTGATCAAGAACCAATGGTATTGCAGGAAGAAGTTGAAGGTGCACTGAAGGAGTCTGTGAAAAAACAAGGCTCCAGGAATTGACTGAATACCCATTGAGATGTTTCAACAAACGGAAGCCAAGCTGGAGACACTTAGACACTTATGCCAAGTAATTTGGAAGACAGCTTCTTGGCCAATTGATGGGAAGAGATGCATATTTGTACCCATTCCAAAGAAAGGTGATCCAATAGAAAGTGGAAATTATCAAACAATATCATTAATAGCACATGAAAGTAAAATCATGCTGAAAATTCTTAAAAAATGATTACATCAGTACATTGACAGGGAACTTCCAGAAATGCAAGTTGGATTCAGAAGAGGACGTGAGATGAGAGATATCATTGCTGATGTCAGAGGGATCTTGGCTGAAAGCAAAGACTACCAGAAAGATGTTTACTCATGTTTTATTGACTATGCAAAAGCATTCAGCTGTGTAGATCATAACAAATTATGGATACCATTGTGAAGGATGGGAATTCCAGAGCACTTCCTTGTGCTCACGAGGAACCTGTACAGAGACAAGGAGACTGTTGCTCAAACAGAACAAGGGGATACTAAACAAAAAACCAAACTCACTGCAGTCAAGTAGGATCTAACTTCCATAGACTCCTCCTTGGGTTTCTGAGGTGGTAGCACTAGGAACTAAATCACTCAATCTTCCTTCTGAGGATTGGCTGGTGGGTTTGAACCTCCAGCCTTAGCAGTCAGTCAGGAAGGGAGTACTCCAGGGTTGTATCCTTTCACCATACTTATCCAATCTGTATGCTGAGCAAATAATCCAGGAAGCTGGACTATATGAAGAAGAACGCAGCATCAGGATTTGAGGAAGACTCTCTAACAAGCTGCAATATGCACACAACACAACATTCCTTGCTGAAAGTGAAGATGACTTGAAGCACTTACTGATGAAGATTAAAGACTACAGTCTGCAGTATCGATTCCAAAAAAAAAAACCAAACTCACTGCCATCAAGTCAATTCTGACTCACAGAGACCCCCCTTTGAGTTTCTGAGGTGGTAAATCTTTATGGAAGTAGATTTCCCAGTCTTCCTTCAGCAGAGTGGCTGGTTGGTTTGAACCACCAACCTTCTGATTAGCAGTCAAATACCTTAGGCACTATCCCACCAGAACTCCTTATGGATTACACCTTAACATGTAGAAAACAAAAATCCTCCCAACTGGACCAATAAGCAGCATCACGGTAAATGGAGAAAAGAATGAAGTTTTCAAAGATTCCATATTACTTGGATCCACAATCAAAACCAATAGCAGCAGCAGTCAAGAAATCAGACCTTTTATTGCACTAGGCAAATCTGCTGTAAAAGACCTCTTTAAAGCACTGAAGAGCAAAGATGTCTCTTTGAAGACTAAGGTGCACTTAACCCAAGGCATGGTATTTTCAGTCGCCTCAAATGCCTGTGAAAGCTGGACAATGAATGAGGAAGACCAATGAAGAGCTGATGCTTTTGAGTTGTGATGCTGGTGAAGAATACATCTTTCTTTGGAATGGGTACAAATATGCCTCTCTTCCAGTCAATTGGCCAGGAAGCTGTCTTCCAAATCTCTTGGCATAGATGAGTAAGTGCCTCCAGCTCAGTTTCCATTTGTTGAAACATCTCAGTGGGTATTCCGTCAATTCCTAGAGCCTTGTTTTTTCACCAATTCCTTCAGTGCACCTTTGATTTCTTCCTTCAATACCATTGGTTCCTGATCAGTAATAATGGACTGCCAGAAGAATGAATGTC
>NW_006921739.1:4956232-4968123 GCF_000298275.1 Orycteropus afer afer | reverse complement strand
AGCAGGGATTGTGGGGCTGGTGCGGGATCGGGCAGTGTTTCGTTCTGCTGTGCATGGGGTCGCTATGAGTCGGAAACGACTCGACGGCACTTAACAACAATAACAAAAAGAAGAATGAACAAATCTGTCCAGGAAGAAGTGCAACCAAAATGCTCCTTGGAAACAAGAATGGCCAGACTTTGTCTCACTTACTTTGATCATGTTGTCAGAAGGGACCATTCCCTGGAGAAGGATATCATGCTTGGTAAAGTGGAGGGTCAGCAAAAGAGGGGAAGCTCCTTAATGAGATGGATTGGCACAGTGGCTGCAACAATGGACTCAGGCATGGCAAGGATTGTGGGGTTGAGCCAGGACTGGGCAGTGTTTTGTGCTGTTATACATAGAGTCTCTATGAGTTGGAGCTGACTCAGTGGCACCTAACAACAACAACAACATCCTTCCATCGAAATTTTTGTCCAGGTTTTTAATTTCTTGACAGACAATCTTGAGGATATAGGGTGATCTGCATTTCCAAAATAGGAAGAAAACCAGTGGATGCTTCCCATGTAAGAATAATGATTTTTCAAATATTAACTAGGAGAAGAAATGCACATGGAAAACTCATACATTTCAACAGCCACAGAGTTTGGAGAGAAGTACCTTTCTAAACATTTACCTTTTATTCATTCTTTAAACATATATTTATTGAATACCTAATACATGTCAGTCACTACATTAGGCACTAGAGATATACTAATGAACTATACTGACATGATCTCCTAGATCTTACAGTACATATCATAATAAGTAATTATAAAAGAAAAAATGAGACTGAGGCAGGAAATAATAGCAGAAGCAGGGAAAGACCTGCTAAGACCCTTATCGTGACATATTCTATAAGCTAAGAGAGATAAGGTATTAGCCATGCAAAGTATGTGGCAAGGAGGCAAGCCCTCCAGTTAGAGGGTCCAGCATGTGTGAAGACTATGAGAGAGAAAAGAGCTTGATTGACTGAGCAGTGTGGCTGAAGCAGGACTAAATGATGAAGGAAAAATGGGTTGGAGATAAGACTGGAGAAGTGGCCAGAGGCCAGATCACGAAGAGTTTTGAAAGTCATGATGATTTGAATCTAAATAAAATGGAAGTCATCGGGGGCTTTAAGTAGTGCAGTGACATGATCCTACACATTTCGAGATGTTCTCTGCTGAGTATGAATGAGGGGTGGAGGCAGGAATGGCCAGAGTGGAGGCGGAAATGCAAGTTGAGAAGCTAGTGTTTTTGTGCAAGTAAGAGATGATGCTTGCCTGGGCTAGGTGTCCAAGGAGATTTAAAGTATATTTTGGTGATAAAACCAGCATAACGGCTGATAGACTGTATTTCATTGGTGAAAGAAAGGGGTGAATTAAGGATGACTCTTAATTCTGACTTAAACAAAGAGGAAGATAGTGATGTCGTTTATGAGATGAGGATTGAGTTAGGGGATGGAGACATAATTAGGGGTAGATCCCCTGTGTTTGTTTGAGATTTGAGATAGGTATGAGCCATCTAAGTAGATATGCCAAGTTGTACATGAGAGTTCAACATTCAAAATTGAGATCTGTTTTGGCAATACAATGTAAGATCATCAGCATATTGAGTTTTTTAAAATCACTCAGGGCAGCTGAAGTAGAAGTTCCTTCCTCCTAGCACCCCTTGATCCCCAGCTAGCTCCAACAGCACCAGTGCCATTCATCTTAGAGTGTCTGTGGAGCAGCCCAGGCCTACAGAAGATGAATCACTCAGCGTCCAGAGGATTTGCTCCTTCTCAAGAGTGTCCTGTTCTTCTCAGATGGCTAAATATCCTAACTACATAACATGTCCAACATGAATGTTCTAACTCAGGCTCTACACAGATCCTATGGGTCCTCTAGTTTCTGGAGAAGACAAAGACAGAACTCTCAGCTCTCTCCCAGTGTATACTAAGTGTTCATCACTAATTTCTAAGAATACCCACACTGCCCAACGTATGAGGCAACCTGAATCATACGGACTTTGTTGAACACACATACACACATCCGTCCCTTCAACAGAAATGACCTAAACTTTGTGAGGTTCACTTGTCCCTAGAGATGATCTCATTTGTCTGCTTCAAAAGCGCTTTGGTCTGCACAGCCTGTAGCAGCAAATTTACACTTCAAAAAGCAGACAGCTTTTTCCACATCTTATTCACTTAATGGGTGAGAATGTAAAATTAGTTCCGTTGCTGATGAGGACCTTGAGCCAAATGAAAAGTGTTCATTTGTCAGCACAGACTTACAGCCTGAGACATGATTATATAGCTAATCCAATAATGGGTTTTGATGCTGAGCATTTATTTATATACAGTATGTCTTGTTATCTGTTGATAATCAGGACCTACAATTTACTCTTTTTTGTGTGTTTGGTGTGAAATAGCAACATCTTTCAGACATATTGCATTTAAGTACCAACATGCAAACACAGAAAAAGTGCCATCATCAGCAAAATATTTTATTTGCTTTCTTTAAAAGAAAAGAAAAGTGAACCAGGGCTTGAATTCAGGTTTTTATAATTTTAGCTATAAATAGTAAAGAATGTGTGAAGTCTCTGGCTCAGGACTATATACAGAAAGAAAACAATATTACCTTTATCATCTAGAACCATCCTAATTAAGAGATTCCTTCTTCTTCTTCTCTAAAAAATTCTACCTGAGCATCAAATCCCATACATCTTTCAGTGTATAATGATAATAAAGATACCTGAAGAAAATCTTCACACCACCACCACCTGACTCTCTGGCTACCTGAATCTTCCAGACAGTCTGCTTTTTGCCAAGATGCACATTATCGCCCTGTAAGCATGAAAAGTGTAATAATTATCTCAGGCAAACCTTCCTTAGAAAAATAGTAACTTAAAATTAAATATAAAAGAACCACATTTCTATAAACTCTTGTGGAGACTACATACTGCTACATTATATTGTTTCTTACCCTGTGGATGAGCGTAAATGTCTATCACTAAAATATAGGGACACTTTCGGCCTAATATAAACATAAAATGCATAAAATCCAACATTTAAACCAAGCAGACATTTTTATAGGTATCGTAGAGTATGATGCATTGTAACATATTCCAGCTATAATAAAGCCCGTGAGAAATAAAGGAAAGGCACGTCAGGATTAAGTATTCTGTTAATTGCAAACATGTAGCACACCTGTAAAATCTGTGAACAATCCTATAACACTCGGGGAAAGTCAGGGCAAGTTGTTTTCCTGCTATCATCTCTTAGATGGGCCTAGAAAAGTCTAGAACAAATGCAGGGAGGCATCGAAGAGCTGTTATCTCCAGTTGCCACTTTTCCCACTTAGTGACCTCCAACCCCAAGTGAAACTGAAAGGACCAGTCACTCACCTGTGATGTATGAGGAGGAAGAGGGCAAGTGCACTTTTTTAACTGAAATTTATTCCACAATAAATACTTCAATGTTGGTACGACATGATGTTTTATTGAATTACACTAGTTTGCAAAAGAAATCACATTGGGAATAGCAAAGCTTGTGGTTTTGTGGGTAATGCATTTGTAATTGGGAGGGCTTTACACTGGGAGAGTGGTGAAGAAGGATAACAAGCCAAATGAGGAAATGGTGAAATACATGCAAATCTATATTATGGCATTTGTTGGCCAAGTAAGTCCAAGAGTTTGGCTTTTTGCTTGTTTGTTTGTTTTTGTAGCTGTTGCTTTACCTAGGCTGGATAATTCATTAGGTTTTGACTCGGATAAAGAATAAATGAATATAGCATGCATTACATTCTTACTTTAGTCTCAGAAGCAAATCTTTCTTGTACCAGCCAGTGTAATCTTCAGAGTTTTTGTTATATAAAACACCTCAAGAAAAATGCACCTCAGTAAGATTTACACTTTATTACTCTAATGATTCTACAAACACTACCACAATGTGATGAAAGACAGAGCAGTCCCGGCCTGATTGAGAGCTAATAAAAATCAGTACTGAAAACTGAAAAGAGCACCCTTATCATCTTTCTTTCATTTAGAGCTGATTACTAGGGGATTATAATGCAATCACAGCTATGTGTGAGAGGTAGCTATGGGAACCAGTTTTAACTGTTTATCTAGCCAAAGATCTTAATTTAAGTTTGAACACTCTGATTCATTTATATGTAAGACACCAAGGAGACAAAATGCAGAAGAAACAGATGCGTACTTGTTCTTTCCATTTAACTTCATAAGCTACCAGCCAATTTGTCTTTCAGGGACAAAATTAATTTCTGATGACAATGTGAGCAAGTAATAAACTAGAAGTTCCTGTCCTGGGAAACTTGTTAATGCCATGTAATGTTCTGGAGTTATTTAGGAGGGGAAAAAAGAGATTTGCTCCTGGAGTCATGGGGACATCTGTAACAGACTTGCCTTTGTCCCAGCTCATGCTTACTCCTATAGAGGTTTATGACACCTTTTTTTAGAGATTGAATTCAGAACGTTCAAAAGAAACCATGTTGCTTACAATTTCTTTCCTATGAGGCCTTTTTAAATTGCTCATTTTCCTTCATATTCTCCCCCATGATTCAGATTTGCTCATAATCTCCAGCCCATTGCTTCCCAGCCCTGGTATGGGGGTGAGGGAGTGGACAGGGGAGGCAAGGAATGATGAGATGAGAATGAACCGCAGACCTCCCTCTTGGATCCCATGTTGCTAGTAAAACCCAGTCCTTTCCATAGAAGTACACTCCACCTGTGGGGTTTGATGCTGTGGCACACACTTGGTAGAGTAGCCCAGTACACATGCAAGGAAATCCCAATGATGAGATTAAATGTATAATCCGCTGGCAGCCCTGCGGTTAAGCATTTGGCTGCTAACCAAAAGATTGGTGGTTTGAATCTACCCAGCATCTCTGCAGGAGAAAAGATCTGCTGATCTGATCCTGTAAAGATTATAGCCTATGGGACAGTTCTATTCTGTCTCATTGGATCACTATGAATTGAAAATCAACTCAATGTCACCTAATGACAACATCAAGGCAGAAGAGTGTTTAACAGAACACATGACATACATACACATGGGAAATAAGACCAGGAAATACCTCACATGTAGTCTATGAAGCTAGTTTAATAATTAATAACAGTAATAAACAAAAAAAGCACACTGCCATTGAGCTGGATCTGACAATTAGCGACCCCTCCTTGGGTTGCTGAGATGGTATCACTATGGAAATAGATTGCCCAACCTTCCTTCCGAGGAATGGCTAGTAGGGTTGAACCTCCAGCCTTCTGGTTAGCAGTCAAATGCCTTAGGCACTATGCTACCAGAGCTCCTAATAACAGTAATAGTAATAACAATAATATCGTTGTTAGTTGCTGTTGAGTAGGCTCCAAATCATGGCAAACCTATGCACAGAATAATGAACTGTTGCCTGTCCTGCACTATATTCACGATCATTGGCATGTTTGAGTCCATTGTTGTGAGCATTGTGTAGTGTCTTCCAACCTAGGGGATTATCTTCCAGCACCACATTGGACAATACTCTGTTGTGATTCATAAGGTTTTCATTAACTAATTTTCAGAAGTACATCACCAGGCCTTTCTTCCTAGTCTGTCTTGTTGTTGTTGTTGTTGTTATGTGCCGTCGAGTCAAACCCAACTCATAGCAACCCCTCCTTGGGTTTCCGAGGCAGTATCACTATGGAAGTAGGACTGCCCAACCTTCCTTCTGAAGAGTGGCTGGTGGGTTTGAACAACCAGCCGTCTGGTTAGCAGGCAAGAAGTATCTTAGCCACTATGCTACCAGAGCTCCCAGTCTGTTTTAGTCTTGTGTTTTAGTCCACCACCCATCTGCCAGTGTATTGTACTGTGGTAGCTTTCGTGTTGCTATGATGCTGAAAGCTGCGCCACTGGTACCACTCATGGTGGACAGGTTTCAGTGGACCTTCCAGATTGAAACATACTAAGAAAAGACCTGTTGATTAAAAATAGTAATAATAAAAGCTATCATTTATTGAGGACTTACTGTATACCAAAGGATAAGATGAGCACTCTATATACATTATCTCATTTAATCAGTACAATTACCCTATAATAAGTCATTTTTATGGTGTCACAGCTAGCAAGCGGAAAAGTCAACATTTAAATTTGGTCTGTCAGACCCCAACACTTACACTTTCAAGCATTCTGCTAAGCCAAATCTTGATAGCCTTCTTTATCTTGGTCAATATTATTTGCCTGTCTTGTTACATGAGGAGCCCTGGTGGCTAAGTGGTTAACCCACCAGTCGTTCTGCAGGAGAAATATGTGGCTGTCTGTTTCCACAAAAATTACAGCCTTGGAAACCCGATGGGGCAGTTCTACTCTGTCCCATAAGGTCAATATGAATCAGAATCAATTCAATAGCCATGGGTTTATGTGTTTGTTTGTTTATCTTGTTACGTACCCCATTTCTTCAGTGTCTTTGGACCATGTCCATCCTTTATTCCTAAACCTATCGGTTTCTCTCTCTGCCTCCCCAGCCCACCCCCTACTCCCCAGCCTATACTCCTCTGCTCTTTGTGGAAACTCCCTACGGCATAATGGCTGTCCATTAGTGTGTTTTTGAAACCTTGCTCTCTCCCATCCTCTGACAGTTTTCATATGCTCCACATGAAGGATCCTTTTCCAGAAAGACTTTTGAAGAAAGTCTAAAGTAAGCTGAAAAGTATTACATTTTTCATCTCAACAGGGAAATGGATTTAAGAAAAGGAGAGAAGAGCCCGCAGGTCTTTCAGATTTTAAACAGAATTCAACACACTGCTGCATTGGCACTGGGCACACATCTATCACAGCAACCAAGAGAGCATCTGCATTTACACACGGAAACGGTTCCCTTCGTCCTTGATCAGGATAATGACTTAGAGTTCTGCTGAGCCTTTCATCCAGAGGGACGCCATCATCCCTGCAGAAGCCAGCCCAGCAAGAACCGCCCGCCACCACCAAGGTGCAGCCTCCTCCAAGGGGAGAGCGGAAAACTGCTCCATTAGGGGAAAATTGAAAAAGACAAGAGAGCACTATATGTTCTATTTCCAGAGGCAATGGGGACAAAAAAAAGAAAACAACAACAACAGTCAGACTCTCTGTATTTAATTACCCCATCTGGAACTCGGGCATAACAATGCAGTCCTGGAGAAACCATCTACAGGCATCAATAGCAATACATGAAAGAAGAGAGATGCTTTCAGGGCCTGGGAAAGCCAAGCCCTGTGAGCAACAGGACATTTTACTAATTGCCCTATTTCCGGTTTTTAAAACTACGTCAGGCAACTGGGGGACATTCCTGAGGACAATCCTCGCGTGCCTCCCCTTGCCCTCAGCAGTCAGTGCACGTTTGATGAGCACGAGTACTGATAACAGACACAGGCTAGTTTGTTGTTTGGGGAAGTACAGGATCTGGCATAAAGCTGCTTCTCTCACCCAGTGTAAACTGTTGTGTGAAACATAACAGGAGGTCAATTGTTGTCATTCTGTGGGGGTGGCTGCCTGTGGAGGTCCTAGAATCCAGGGTGAAAACTGGACTCACTCAGAGCAGGGCAAAAGTTTAGAGTTGACTTTCCAGCCACATGCTGGATTTACCCTGGGCTAGCTACACACTCTTAGCTGATCCTTTCTGCAGGGTCATACCTTTGTTAGGAAGTGCTGCTGGAGACTCTGCCTAGAATCCTTATCTCCTCTTTAACCTTCTCACTTCTCTTTGTCTACCACTGATATTCAACTTACATGTCAGCTTCTCTAGGAAGCCTTCCTGAAACTTCCTGAAGTTGGGCTAAATTCCCTTCTCTGTGTTTCCATAGCATCCTATGCATACGTTGGAAACTACACTTCTCACAATTTTGTGATAACTACAAAAAAAATAAAAGTGGTTAAGTCACTTCAGACTCATGGTGACCCCAAGTGTACACAGTAGAACCATGCTCCAGAGGGTTTTCAAGGCTATAATCTTTCAGAAGTAGCTCACCAGGCTTTTCTTAATGGTGTTTCTGGGTAGATTCCAATCTCCAAACTTTTGGTCACTAGCCAAGAGCTTAACCATTTGTTCTACCCAGAGACTCTGTTGTGTGATAGATGTTTATTGAACACCTATTATATGCCAAATACTATGCTGAGCACTTAACACAAATATCTCACTTAATCCTTACAATCATCCACGTTCTGACTATCCCCATTTTACAGGTGAAAAAATTGAGAGTTACAAGATTAAGGTGTCACAGCTAGTAAATGGCAGAGCTGGGATTTGAAAGTAGTCTTGGGAGCTCTGGTAGCATAGTACCTAAGGCACTTGACTGCTAACCAGAAGGCTGGAGGTTCAAACCCACCAGCCACTCCTCGGAAGGAAGGTTGGGCAATCTACTTCCGTAGTGATACTGCCTCGGAAACCCAAGGAGGGGTCGCCATGAGTCGGGTCTGACTCAACAGCTCATAACAACATAACAACAACAACAACTTGCCTATGCTTCCCCCAACACCCCCTCCACACACCCCCAACAAATTTCAGCAGCCTGAGGCTAGAATCATGTTTATCGTTTCAGTATCCCCAGCACCTGGCATGTTACCAGGCATATATAGACCCTCAACACACACTTGTTGAGTTAAATATCACTGGAGGATGTCTGGGAGCTAACTGGCCCATATAGGGATAACTAGAGTAAACTGGCCTCATTAAGCTGACACTCTACCGGTTGATGATTTTAATTTGCCTAGGTAACAATTGTTGTTAGTTGCTGTTGAGTTAGCCATGATTCCTGGCAAGCCCATCTATGTACAGTAGAACTGCCCCATAGGATTTTCAAGACTGTCACCTATTGGAAGCTGACCACCAGGCCTGTCCCTCAAGGTACCTCTGGGTGGGTTCAAACTGCCAAACTGTTGGCCAACTGTCTAGCGTTTAACCAAATGTGTCACACTGGAACTCCTGGGTGACAATAGAACTGTTCAAAAAAAGAAAGAAAAAAATGTAGAAGTGTTTAAGCAGGGTCGTTGGTGTCGTGCTGACATGCTAGAAAATGTGTTGCCTTCCTGAATTCAGGTGTTCTTTTCACTGAATTCAGTCTAACCATTTCTGCATATTGACACAAGAGGTGTAACTTAGAGTGATTCAATTGTTATGTATGCATCACTGAATAATCACTTCTGTCATCCATCGCTGTCCTTCCCTGTCAGCAGTATTGCTGCTGCTGCCGCTGTGGCAACAGCTACGTATTTCCCAAGAATGAATGTGGCTGAACACCCTGTATGTGAGTATTGTTGTAGGAGCACCTCTTCTCCTTGGAAAAAGATCCTTTCTGTCTGAGAGATGGGCAATCCCACTCATCCTTGCCTTCCCTTCTCCACAGTCAGGAATTCAAGCCCATCTATTTTGTCTTCATAAAGGGTCTTCTTTCTGCCCCTCCCCGTATTTCCTGGTACTGTTTAGCCCAGGCCTTCATCAGGTCCCCTCTGGTCTCCTGCTTCCAGTTGGACAGGCCATTCTGCACGCCTCCATCAAATTACCCCTTAAAGGTGATGTGTTTAATATCTCACCATTTCTTACACTCAAAATCTACTAATGGCTCCTCATTACCTTCAGGATAAACTATAAACTACTTTGTTTGGCATTCAAACCCACCACGATCCAGCTTTAACCTGCCACTCCAAACTTATTTTCCTTTCTTCTCCAACTCAACTTCCCTCAATCACCCAGTGGGTTTCCTCACTGATCCCCAAGTAAGCTGTGTCCTGCTGGGCTCTATGTCCACCTACACCCTGCCCTTTCTTCAAGCCTAGCCCCATGACTTCTTCTGCCTGGAATTCTCAGTGGCCTGTCTTGTCTTTGAACTGTCATAGCATTTCCTGTCCACCTTACTATCTGCAAAAAGGGCAAAGAGGCCACATGTTCTGACCTCCTCTAACCCTACAAGAGAAAGCCAGGATTACCAGCACTAACCCAACGCCTATTCCTGCCAGGCCAGACATGCTGCCTCCCTCCAGCCCTTTCTCCAACCGTTCCTCCCAGAGCACCCACCACCTCTCTCTTGGATTCGATAATTCGCTGCAGTGGCCACACAGAGCTCACAGATTATGAGGTTTATTAGGGAAGCACCAGGCTACAATCTGAGTTCAGGAAAAATGCTCAGTCTCTCTCCCAGCCCACCGTCCCTCAGCCAATAGTCTCTCACAGTCTCTTTCCCAGCAGTGCTGGTCCCTCGGTGTCTCACTCAGCAATATGTGTCTCTTGCATCTCTTTCCCAGCAGCACGTGTCTCTTTCAGGGGCATGTGTCTCTTTCGGCAGCACATCTTCCTCAACTAGCCATCAGAGTTCTGCCTCTAGGAGGCCTCCTTTTGAGCCTGGCAGGGTGGTCAAACTAGCCAATCATAACATCAGAACTCTAAGCACCTGAGAGAGAGTGGGCACCTCCCAGAACATTGTTTTGTGCCACTCCCAACAGAAATACTCCAGGTGGACAACTTCAGCAATCAGGAGTTCCTCAGTTGCTCATAGAAAATCCAACGTTGGAGTTTACAAAGACTTATGGGTAGAAAAGCCACACTAAGTAATTTACTACACTGCACTATCAAACCATAGATTTAGTATATCATCATATATAATTTCATGTTGGGATTTAACTTTTGTAAATATTTGTGTGCAACATTGTTGGTGAAAGTATAGGTTTCTTAAGGGCAAAGACCATTTTTCTTTTCTTTCTCTGCTCCACTGAGGCCTGGAGAAGTCAACATTTTATTGACTATCACAAAGTCATTTAGTAAGACTTGCATTTGGCCTGATGCTGTCTGCACACATGCCACTCAAGCCACACCAGCATCCTTGTAGTTCCCTGAAATGTGCCATTTCATCTTTTATTTCCAGATATTTGCATGGATTCTCCCTCTTCCTGGAATCTTCAAATTCTTACACTCTGCCACCCCCCAGTCCCAGTTTTTCTGGAAGATGCTCTCTCTCAGCTTAGGTATCACTCACCACAGGAAGTCCTTACTATCTTGTGTTTCTTAAAATCTAACTTTATAAACCTAAATATGATGAGATCCTGACTTTCAGAGACAGAACTACCATCTTAACTGACTCATTGCTGCCAGAAGGACTTTAAAATACTGCAGTTTTCCACCTCTTCACAGGCTCTATCAGTAAGAGAAACACAAACGCTTTTAAAACTCATTTTAAAATATGAGTCTTACCTATTTCCCTGTCACTGGCTGAGTGCCTGTAGTGCTCTTCTAGTGAGTTGTTGCTGTTAAGTGTTGTTAAGTGATTTCCAACTCATAGCAACCCCATGTACAACACAACGAAACACTGCCCGGTCTTGCACCATCCTCCCAATCATTGCTATTCTCAAGCTGATTGTTGCAGCCATTGTATCAATCCATCTCATCATTGAGTGAGTTAGACACCACAACATAACGAATATAATGCTCACACTCAATAGTGCATAATTTTTAAAAATAATAAATAAAATTTTGGCCAGTACATACACAACTCACATAGTTAACTTTAAAAAATAAGTGCCCTAAGATTTCCTGTTGGATATGAGATTAGAAAGCCATACTCTTTGATCTCGGAATGCTCAAGCACTCGCAAGAAATTTTGGAATGAACTTTAGGATTTGATTTAATCTTTAAATACATTAAAATTTTTTTGTCTACCACTAAGGAAATCTTGCTGTTAAATAATTATTGACATCATCATCAATCTCAGTTTCCAAAACCTTCTGTTAACATTAGAACCTAAAATGGTAATGTTTTTTTACTAATATCATTAATAAAATTAATTGTTAGATATCATTCTTTCTGACTGTATGAAGAAAAACGTGGTATCAGGATTGGAGGAAGAATCATTAACAACCTGAGATATGCAGACGATACAACTTTGCTTGCTGAAAGTGA
>NW_006921739.1:4944013-4955592 GCF_000298275.1 Orycteropus afer afer | reverse complement strand
GCTATGAGTCGGAAATGACTCGACGGCACTTAACAACAACAACAACAACATCATTCTTTCTGGTCTTTCCACCACCAATCTCTCCCTCCCTATCTGTTACAGTTTACATTTTATTTATTTATTTTTCAATGTTTTATTGTGGTTTGGGTGAAAATTTACAGTCCAAATTAGTTTACTGTTCAAGAATTTATATACACATTTTGTTTCATAACATTGGTTGCAATCCTCACAATGTAACAGCACTCTTCCCACTTCCTCCCTGGGTTCCACATTTCCATTCATTTTTCTTTCCTATCCCTTCCTGTCTTCTGAGCTTTGCTTTTGGGAAAATGCTGCCCTTTTGGTATTGTACGATTTATTGGCCTAAGGAGTACCTTCCTACCTGGTGTTATTATTCACTTTATAGGCCTGCCTATTGTTTGGCTGAAATTTGATCCCTAGGGGGTGGGTTCAGTTCCAGGCTTGAAAGCTGTCTTAGGCTTAAGGGTTCCACCAGTCTCTATCAGACCAGAAACTCTGGTCTTTCTTGTGGTTTGGAAGTTTTTACATTTTCTCTCACTCTAACCAGGACCTTCTATTTTGATCCCAATCAGAGTGGTTGGTAGTGGTAGCCAGGCACCATCTAGTTCTTCTGGTCTCAGAGTAGTGAAGGCTGTGGACCATTGCATGGTCTGTTAGCCTTTTGGACCAATTGTTTCCTTGAGTCTTTGATTTTCTTCATTCTCCCTTGCTTCAGACAGGAAGAGAGCAATAGTTGCATCTTAGATGGCCATTTGCAAGTTTTTAAGACCCCAGTCGCTATTCACCAAAGTAGGATGCAGAACATTGTCTTTGTGGGCTATGTTATGCCAACTGACCTACAAGTCCCCCAAGACTATAGTCCTAATGCCCCAAGCCCAGTGACCCATTCCCTCAATGTGTTTGGTTATAGCTAGGAAGTTTTCAGAATTTTGCCTTCTGTATGTGTTACTATATCATGGATAGATTTGCAACACATGCAAATATGTATGTAGAAATATCCTCTGTCATACCTATATATACTCATGGGTATACTCCCATTCACCCTCCCACATCTATTCAGTTTGCATGTCTACTTATACATCTACTCATATATTATTGTTTGTTATTACTATTATTATAGGATTATGTAGGTAATAGTATTTACCTTTCCTGTCTTTTACTCTTGTGCAACTTTGAGTGTTTTCCTTTGTCTCAGTTATGTCTGACCTCCTCCTTATTGTAAATCCCTTTTCCTTCACCTAAGTTAATACATCTCTACTCTCTAGTTAATAGACTTCCTACCCTTACCATCTACGATAACCATCAAAGAATGTTTCTTTCTGTGTAAACCATTTCTTGACTTTTTATAATGTTGTTGCTGTTATGTTGTTACGTGCCATTGAGTCAGACCTGACTCATAGTGACCCCTTCTTGGTTTCCAAGGTGGTATCACTATGGAAGTAGATTACCCAACCTTCCTTCTGAGGAGTGGCTGGTGGGTTTGAACTGCCAGCCTTCTGGTAATAGTGTCTCACATATTATTTGTCCTTTTATGATTGAGCTATTTCACTCCACATAATGTCCTCCAGGTTCATCCATGATATGAAGTGTTTTGGAGATTCTTTGTTATTCTTTAATGTTGTGTCATATTCCATTGTATAATGTACCATAGTTTGTTTACTCATTCATCTCTTGATAGGCCTTTTGTTTGTTTCCATCATTTTGCTATCATGAATAATGCTGCAGTGAACACAGTTCTGCATATATTTATTGGTGTCATGGCTCTTATCCCTGTAGGATATATACCTGGAGTGGGTTTACTGGCTTATATGGTATTTCTACTTCCAGTTTTTTAAGGAAGCACCAGACAGTTTTCCACAGGGGTTGTACCATTTTACATCAATGAATGAGAATTCCAGTTGTTCTACACCCTCACCAACATTTGCTATTTTTAATTCTTTTTTTTTTTTTTTAACTTTGCTATTATTGCTGCAAAACTTTACTGAAGAGAATTAAAAAACAGATGCAGCAGTACATTGACAGGCAACTGCCAGAAATTCAAACCAGATTCAAAAGAGGACATGGAATGAGGGATATAATTGTTGATGTCAGATGGATCTTAGCTGAACACAAAGAATTCCAGAAAGATGCTTACCTGTGTTTTATTGACTATGCAAAGTTTTCAACTGTGTAGATCATAACAAATTATAGATAACATTATGAAGAATGGGAATTCCAGAACACTTAATTGTGTTCATAAGGAATGTGTATATAGACCAAGAGGCAGTAGTTTGAAAACAAGAGGATACTGCATGGGTTAAAATCAGGAAACATGTGCATCAGGGTTATGTCATTTCATCTTACTTATTCAATCCGTATGCTCAGCAAATAATACAAGAAGCTTGTCTATATGAGGAAGAATGCAGTGTCAGGATTGAAGGATGGCTCATTAACAACCTGGAATATGCAGATGACACAACCTTTCTTGCTGAAAGTGAAGAAGACTTGAAGTACTTACTGATGAAGAGCAATGGCTACAGCCTTCAGTATGGATTACATTTCAACATAAAGAAAACAAAAATCCTCACAACTGGACAAATAAGCAAAATCATGATAAATGGAGAAAAGTTTGGGCTGTCAAGGATTTCATTTTACTTGGATCCACAATCAATGCCCATGGAAGCAGCCGTCAAGAAATAAAACAATGTAGTGCATTGGGCAAATATGCTGCAAAAGACCTCTTTAAAGTATTTAAGAGCAAAGACATCACTTTGAAGAGTAAGGTATACCTGACCCAAACCATGGTGTTTTCAATAGTCTCATATTCATGTGAGAGCTATACAATGAAAGATGAAAGAAGAATTGATGTCTTGAAATTGTGGTGTTGGTGAAGAATACTGAAAATACAGAAGAATGAACAAATCTGTCCTGGAAGAAGTATAGCTTGAATGCTCCTTAGAAGTAAGAATGGTGAGACTTCACCTCACCTACTTTGCTCAGGTTGTCAGAAGGTACCAATCCCTGGATAAGGACATCTTGCTTGGTAAAGTAGAAGAAGGTCAGCAAAAAAGGGGAAGACCCTCAACAAAGTGGATTGACACAATGTATGTAAAAATGGCCTCAAGCAAAGCAATGACTATGAGGATGGCTCAGGACCTAGCTATGTCTCATTATGTTGAACATAGGGTCACTATGAGTCAGAATCAACTCGATGGCACCTAACAACAACAACAATTAGTGCTGGGGATAGTTTCCATTTTAGCCCTTTTAAACACAGTCCTAATAAGGTACTCCTCTTCCAAATCTTCACTGGCTGAGTTAAAATTTAAATTCCTTAGCTGGCATTCCAGAACTTTCACATGATTCTCATCTCCTTGCTAACTAACCTTCCCCCCTCCCCCTCACCGTTAAAACACAGATGTTCTGTGCTATCCTCAATTACTCATCCGCCCAACACTGAACACAGCATTTTCTCATCTCTTGGCCACTTTGTCTGAATTGTTTGCTCTCTATTCTCTACCAGTTCAATTTCTACTGTTTTTTCAAACTCAGAGTCTCATAGCCACAAGAAACTTCCCATAAGACCCTCAGGCCTACAGGGAGCTCCCCAATCTTTGAATTCAAGACTCTGGGTAGCTGGCCTCTGACTTGGCACTGAAGTATGTGTCTGTTGTCCCCTAACTTTCTCTGTATTTATTTTCAGCTCTGCTGGGTAATGCACAGATTGAGGGCAGAAATCTTGTATTGTACTTCTTTGCATTCCTTACACCATTCAGCAAGACATTGTAGTAGATTTTACTCTAAAGTTATTTTATTATTGTTATTATTTAGTATTTTCTGACATGTCCAAAGAAAGTTAGGAGTGTCTTCTATTTTAAATTACTTTACTATTCCTTTTTAATTTAGAATAGGTGTAAGCCAATAGGAGAGTAAACTAGAGTGAGTGGAGTTTAGTTAAGAAAAAAAAAAATCTCTTCTGAAAATTTATTTCTTTGTAAAGTATTGAGTGCTTTATTACTTAGAAGTCCTGGTGACACAATGTTTCAAAGTTCGAGTGCTGACCAAAAGGTTGGTGGTTTGAACCTGCTTAGCCTCTCCATGGGAGACAGACCTGGTGATCTGCTCCACTAAAGATTACAACCTAGAAAACCTTATAAGCCATTCTAGTCTGTCATATGGGCTCACTATGAGTCAATAATTGACTTGATGGCATCTACCAACAGCAAGGAGTTTATTTCAGGAAAGAGAGGGCAGAACAGAAAAGATAGAAGTCTCCTTAAATGTGTCCTCAACATTACTTCCCTTACTTTGAGGTGGTGTATATATCCAGGAAAGCAAATACATCCATATTCAGATACAGTTTTAAAATCGTACACAGGGAGTCCTGGTTGATAATGGAGTCCTGAGCACAAACATCTGCCTCTCTTTACTGTCTTATTGGCCTAATGCTGCCATTACAAAAAGTACCAAAAATGAGTAGCTTAAAAAAAAAACAGAATATATTTTCTCATCGTTCTTGAGACTAAAATTCCAAAATCAGGGTCTTGGCTGTGCCATTTACTTCTGTGGGCTTCTCTCCTAGTTGCCAACCCCACAATCCTTGCTATACCTGACACCATCATTACAGCCCCCAGTCAATCTACCTTGTCAAGGGCCTTCCCTTTTCCATTGACCTTCCACTCTACCAAGCATGATATCCCCCTCCAGAGAATGGTCCCTCTGACAACGTGACCAAACTAGGTGAGATGATCTCTGGCCATTCTTGCTTCCAAAGAGCATTCCAATTGCAGTTCTTCCAGGACAGATCTCTTAATCCTTTTAGCAGTCCATGGTACTCTTAGCATTCTTCTCCGACACCACAACCCAAAAGTATCAACTCTTCCTCAGTCTTCCTTATTCATTGTCCAGCGCTCACATGCATATGAGCTGGTTGAAAATATCATGGTTTGGGATAGGTGCACCTTAGTCTTCAAGGAGACATCTTAGTTTCAGCACTTGAAAAAGGTCTTTTGCAGCAGATTTGCCCAATGCAATATATTGCCTGATGTCCTGACTGCTACTTCCATTGGTGTTGATTGTAGAATCAAGTTATATGAAGTCCTTGAAAACTTCCATCTTTTCTCCATTTATCATGAAGCTATATATTGGACTGGTTGTGAGGATTTTTGTTTTCCTTACATTGAGGTGTAATCCATACTGCAGACTGTAGTCTTTAAACTTCATCAGTAAGTGCTTCAAGTCATCCTCACTTTCAGAAATCGAAGTTGTGTCATCTGTGTATCACAGGTTGTTAATGAGTCTTCCTCCAATCCTGATGCCACCTTCTTCTTCATATAGTCCAGCTTCTCAGATTACTTGCTCAGCATACAGATTGAATAAGTATGGTGAAAGGATACAACCTTGACACACTCCCTTCCTGATTTCAAACTATGCAGTATCTCCTTGTTCTGTTCAAATGGCAGCCTCTTTGTCTATGTACAGATTTCTCATGAGTACAATTAAGTGTTCTGGAATTTCTCATGAGTATAATCAAGTGTGCTGGAATTCCCATTCTTCTCAAAATTATCCATAACTTTTTATAATCCACACAATCAAATGCTTTTGCATAGTTAATAAAATACAAGTAAACATCCTTCTGGTATTCTTTGCTTTCAGCCAAGATCCATCTGACATCAGCAATGATATCCCTCATTCCACATCCTCTTCTGAATCCAGCTTGCACTTCAGGAAGTTCTCTGTCAATATACTGCTGCAACCGTAATTAGATTTAGGATCCACCTTATGCTGGCATTGCCTCATTAACATAATAAAATGCCTTGTTAACATAATAAAAGAAAAAGTCTATTTCCAAACAGAGTCATATTTACAGGGGTTAGGACTTCAACACATATTTGTGTGAGAGAGGCACACAATCAATCCTTAACAACTTCTTCCAAAAATCCTGGAGCAATTATAGCAAATTTTACATTTGCTATAATTTCAAGATAATTTTAAGATAAGGAAGCCAAACCTGTTCAGGAAAACTAGAATGTGAAGTCAGTGAACTAGAAATAGAGGAATTCCTAAAAGATAGAAAACACATCAAATTACAGTGATAGTGAAATGAAACTAAGGAAAATGCAAAGAAGTCCTGGAGTAGTTTCAAGCTCAGTCCACAAATGCAGTGCTAGGAGGGGAGGGGAGATGGTGGGCTGGGGGATGTGAAATCCTAAAAGCAATTAATTTAGAATAGCTGAACCAACAATGTACCTTGTTGCTCACTCCCCAGTGTCAGCAGATCAGCTAACATTTAGTGGCTTTTGCCTTCTGGTTAAAGATTTGCTCCCTAGGTAAGGAAAGTGCTCTGCCTGTATCGGGATTGGTCACTGAGGTAGAAGCAGAGTAGGACCTGAGGTAATTCTGTTTCTCTATAACAGCTGCCAAAGAGAAAACAATAAAAATGAAAGACTCTTCACTTTGAATAGGATGACCAGTAATCCTGGGTTGCCCAGACAATCCCATAATCCCCATACAAATTTTGATAGTTTTCTTTTCACCCTCCAAATGGTCCCAGTTTGAGTGAAAATTATAAAGTCAACTTATCCATGAGCGAAATACACTGAAACCACGTTTCTCAAACTTCAGCCAAGCACTGAATGAGGATTTGATCCTGCCTGACTTGTCTCTGTGCAAGACAAAATTCAAGCAGTGGGCTCTTATGTCATTTGGCCAACACATGACATAGATGCCATAGTATTCTCAAATGCAAATGCAGATTCTGAAATTGCTTGTCACAGTAGATGTTCCAGAATCTGTAACTGATATTTTAAAAGGTTATAATTAAAATGCAAACTGAATTTTAAAATTCTCTTAGAGGATTTGTGGACTCAGGGATATCTATGGGGACACATCCTCAGGATTGCTAAATATGTAAAGAAATTATGAAAAAAGGAAAGGAAGCAACAGAGAGAACAGATTATTCAGAAAACAGATAACTTTGTTCAAAATTTCAATTAGTTTCAAAAGAGTTTCAAGAGGACAATGTAGCCAATAACCAAAAACAAGATGTTATTTTTTAAAAAATCAGAAAAGAAAAATTCATTGAAATAGAAAAACATAATGCTTAAATAAGAAATTCATAGCATCACCAGCATAATTTAATGCATTATGGATAGAAAATTGGGGGATTTGCACACAAAAAAAATAAAAGAAAAACCTCCAGGAAGTCTCTTAAAAGATGCCACAAAAAGACAGGATAGTAAATACGAGAAAAAAGAAAGCCCTATACGGTACATAACAACAACAACAACAATATGGAGCTTCTAACTGACTAACGGGAATTCTAAAGACAGGAGAGAGACTACAAAAGGGAAGAGATAAACAAAGACATAATGAAGAAAAGTTCTCTAAACTGAAAGAAAGACACTAGTCTTCAGATTTAAAGGGCCTACTGTATGATGTGGAAGGAAGATTGGGCAATCTACTTCTGTAGTGATACCACCTCAGAAACCCAAGGAAGGGTGGCTATGAGTTGGATCCAACTCCAAGGCAGTGAATTTGGTTTTTGGTTTTTGATACTATATGATGAGCAGTGTGAATGAGAAAAAGACTTCATATCGAAAAGCACCCTCATGAAATTTCAGAAATCAAAGGATAAAGAGAAAATCTCAGACCTCCAGAGAGAAAAACAGAATACCAACAATTGAATAAAAATTGGATTGCCATTAGATTTCTTATTAATAACATTTGATGCTAGAAAGTTAATTACTTCAGAGTTCTAAAGGAAATTATTTTAAATCTAAAATCTTATATCCAGATATATATATATATAAAGGAAATTATTTTCAATCTAATATCTTATATCCATAGAGAGAGAGAGAGAATGAGAAGAAAAAAACATATTTGCAGAATTGCCAAAATTGAAACATTTGCCATCATGAATACTACAGGAAAAGAAAATGACTCAAGGTATTCCAAATAAAAAATAATATTAAAAAGGGGGTGGGAGGCGGGATCTAAGATAAAAGAAAGAAAACAGTTGAGCCTAAATAAATAAATAAAATCAGATCTTAACGTTCAGAATAATTTTTTTCTGAGCAAATAGGCTGATGACCCTGGACTAGTTTTCTTTGTCTGTGGGTCCAACCACAGACGTTTTGTTTTGCAGTGAATAATACCTGCTTAATAGTAGAACTGTCTTCACTGGCTTTTAGTTTTTTAACTCAAACTATAAACCAAGCACGAAACATATTTTTTTTTAATTTTGTGTTGTTGTTGAGAATATACACAGAAAACCGTACATCATTTGAACCATGTCTACATGTACAATTCAGTGATGCTGGTTATATTCTTTGAATTGTGCAACCATTCTCACTCTCCTTTTCTGAGTTTTTCCTCCCCCATCAACACAAACTCACTATCCCCTAAGGTTCTGATCTAATCTTTCCAGTTGTTGTTGTCACTTTGATCACATATGATATATTTTTAAAGAGTATGGTGTACAAGGCAGACATTTTTGTGCTAAATACAGACATATTATAATCACAAGACAAAATGGAAATATAAACCTTAAAAATATGAACATTATATAAAATTGGGAGAAAAGAGAAGAGCTACGAGAAAGTATAAGTAAATGAGTCTAATTTTTTGTAGCAGGAAGTCAATAGATGTCTAATTTCAATAAGTCAAGAAGTAAAGTTTAAATATATCAATTAAAATTATAAAGATAACAAAATCTGAGAATGGAATGGAGGATGACAAATGAGTGATTTTGTAATTGCACTAATTCTTCATGTTCCATAACAAGGAGTCAATAGATGCTATTTAAAGTGGATAAATCAATAGATAGCAGATTATTTAAAGCTATAACAGCAACTACCACAAGAATTAAAAATAGATGCTGTTAACAGTGATTACCTATGGATGTCTTGTTATTTTTATGTTATCCCCCTTTGTATTGATCTACATGTGCTTGTACTACTTTTCTAATTTAAAATAACTCATTTAAAAGCTTTGGGTTATACACCCTTCACAATCTATAGAGACAAAAAGTGATCTTTGAAATATCTGTTTTGATAAAGAGCCACTAAATTGGAATTATCCATTTTAGCTCATCAGGAAAACACATCTCTGACTGGATAGCCCCTTCTTACTGGACTATATGTCAGAATGAAAGCTCTTAGAAGGTCCAAACTCCTTCTTTATTTTGCTAGTATTCTTCTCTAGCATTCTTCTGCATTAATGTAGTGACAGGGACAGTCACCAGCAGCTTCAATATGGTTCTTGTGGTGAAACTCACCCCCATTCAAGTGCATTACATTCTTGTGTAGATATTATCTCACTGGAGTTGTTGTTGTTGTTAGGTGCCGTCGAGTCGTCTCCAACTCATAGTGACCCTATGCACAGCAGAACAAAACATTGCCCAGTCCTGAGTCAGCTCCATGATTCTTGCTATACTTGAGCCCATCGCTGCTGCTACCATGTCAATCCATCTCCTTGACAGCCTTCCCCTCTTTCGTCGACTCTCCATCTTACGAAGCATGACATCCTTCTTCAGGGAATGGTCCCTTCTGACAACATGATGAAAGTAGGTGAGATGAAGTCTGGCCATTCTCGCCTCTAAGAAGCATTCTGGCTACATTTCCTCCAGGACAGACCTGTTAGTTCTTTTAGCAATCCACAATACTTTCAGCATTATTCGCCAGTACCACAACTCAAAAGCATCAACTCTTCAGTCCTCCTTATTCATTGTGCAGCTCTCACATGCATATGAGGTGATTGAAAATACCATGGCTTATGTCAGGCGCACCTTAGTCCTCAAGGAAACATCTTTGCTCTTCAGCACTTGAAAGAGGTCCTTTGTAGCCGATTTGCCCAGTGCTTTATGTCGTCTGATGTCCTGACTGCTGCTTCCATTAGTGTCAATTGGAGAAGCAAGCAATGTGAAGTCTTTGACAATTTCAATCTTTTCTCCATTTATCGTAATGCTGCTTACAGGTCCAGTTGTGAGAATTTTTGTTTTCTTTATATTGAGGTGTAATCCATACTGCAGACTGTATTCTTCAATCTTCATCAGTAAGTACTTCAAGTCATCCTCACTTTCAGCAAGCAAAGTTGTGTCATCAGCATATTGCAGGCTCTTAATGATTCTTCCTCTAATCCTGATGCCACATTCTTCTTCATAAAGTCCAGCCTCTCGAATTATTTGCTCAGCATACAGATTGAATAAGAAAGATGAACGGATACAACCTTGATACACTCCCTTCTTGATTTTAAACCATGCAGGGTTCCCTTTTTCTGTTTGAACAACAGCCTCCTGGTCTATGTACAGGTTCCTCATGAATACAATTAAGTGTTCTGGAATTCCTATTCTTCTCAATGTTATCCACAATTTGTTATGATCCACACAATCAAGTGCTTTTGCATAGTCAAGAAAACACAAGTAAACATCTTTCTGGTATTCTTTGCTTTGAGCCAAGATCAGCAATGATATCCCTCATTCTCACTGAAGTAGATATGGAAAAGATTGTCATCCTCCCCCACCCCCATTATAGATAATCAAATAGAGGTTCTGAGAAATTGACTCATCCGAGGTCTTAAATCCAGATCCCCTAACTCCATCATACTGCTTCACCATCTCCCAGGTCAGAGGGCAGAAAGATTTTTATGTTGCTTGAGGCAAGGAACTAACAAATCTATCCTGGAAGAAGTGCAGCCGTAATGCTCTTTGGAAGTGAGAATGGCCAAACTTTATCTCACCTACTTTGGTCATGTTGTCAGAGGGAACCATTCCCTGGAAAAGGATATCATGCTTGGTAAAGTGGAGGGTCACCGAAAAAGAGGAAGGCCCGCAACGAGATGGATTAACACAGTGGCTACAAAAATGGGCTCAGGTATAACAAGGATCGTGAGGATGACACAGGACCAGTGTTTCTTTCTGTTGTATATAAGGTCACTATGAATTGGAGATGACTTGACGGCACCTAACAACAACAACAATGAGGCAAGGAAATGAAAAAGGTACATCATCTTATTTATTAGATGACAATGAGGTTAGCCTCTACCATGAGCATATCCCTAGACCATTACAAGTTCAATTAACTAAAGCTTGGGCAAACCAAACCGGTTGCCTTCAAATGGATTATGACTCATGGCAACCCCATGTGTGTCAGAGTAGAACTGTGCTCCATAGGGCTTTCAATGTCTGAGTTTTGGGAAATAGATCATCAGTCTTTGCTTCTGAAATATCTTGCTGGAGACTTCACCTCCAACCTGTTAACAGGCAAGCATGTTAACTATTTGTACCACTTAGGGACTCCAAAACTTGAGAGGGAGTCAGTAAAACATTCCTCTTTCTTAGCCTCATAGTTTGATCTCAACAGTGATTTCAAAAACCTTATACTCTTCTGTAATGTGAAGTGATCTTAGACAGTTAATCTATTATATCCATTTCTCTCTTATATACAGATAAAAGCATGTTTTAGGAATAGCCAAACAAACAAAAAAAAAAAAACAAACACACTGACAGCGAGTCGAACCTGACTCATAGTGACCCCTCCTTGGGTTTCCGAGGCAGTATCACTACGGAAGTAGATTGCCCA
>NW_006921739.1:4938702-4943913 GCF_000298275.1 Orycteropus afer afer | reverse complement strand
GGGTTTGAACCGCCAGCCTTCTGGTTAGTAGTCAAATGCCTTGGGCACTACGCCACCAGAGCTCCTTTATCAGTTTATAGTTATTTCTGGACCAATTATTTAGTTGGTGAATTATCCAGACCTTTTGTAATTTGTTCTTTTACTTAATGTTTTTAATTTTATTATTTCGTTCTCTATGCTCTCACCATTATCACTTTCCTCAGCCATCATTTCCATTTGTTCTATTAACATTTTGGACTAGAGAAAAAGTCCACTTTGGAGAAAAATTGCAGTATTCCCTGGGAATTTCATGTCTCCAAGTTATGCATTGTCCCACCCCAACAGAAGTGAAAAATCAATATTGGAACTATTCTGTTTCTGCATAATCATAACATATTCTGATAGTGTTGACTTAACTTGAAAATAAATCTTAATCCTTATCAAGGGGATTTTTCTTTTTTCTGTTTTGGGCTTGAGAAGTTTTCTTTTATATTGTTATATCAGATTTATAACAAAAATGGGGCAGGAATTGAAAAATGTTATATGGATTCTCTGAAACAAAAGCCTTAATCCCTGAACAAAAAAGTCAGTGGTTACTGAGTTGACAAGATATGTTGCACTGCATATTCTCCCAAAATTCTCCCAAATCTGCATCAGAAAAGGTCTGTCCATAAAAATAAACTGATTAGCCAGGGCTCAATGGG
The DNA here is from genome assembly GCF_000298275.1 of Orycteropus afer afer. Lineage (NCBI taxonomy): Eukaryota > Metazoa > Chordata > Mammalia > Tubulidentata > Orycteropodidae > Orycteropus > Orycteropus afer. Next base: position 4,943,230 of record NW_006921739.1, on the reverse strand, counting down.
TCATTTTCAGACTCAAGCCTCTGCCATTTCACCAGGGGGAAAAATTGCCGGCTTCACAACGGAACCGCAAAATGGAGTTTGCCTTCCTTTTCAGTTCCTATTAACTTTGCAAAAATGAACAGACTGGGAAGGGTTTAATGTTAAGGAAAGAATAAGAGCAGTTGAGATGCTCTGGAGTAAAACTGAAGTGGTTACTAAGTTGAGGAAAGTATACTTCTGTTTACTTGAGAATAACTGGGCCCTGACTTCACCTCTTTTTTTCTAAGGCTAAGGGCTTACAAGCAAGACAGCAGGAAGGACTCTAAGAAGACAAACTCTTTTCCCCAAAACTCTCCTCTCATATCCCTGCACTCACTCCTTCCCCATTGCTGCTCCTGAAAACTGTGGCTAAAATGTCAATCTTTGGGATGAGATTTCTGCTTTACCAGAGCCTCCTCCTGAGTGCAAATAGCCCTGAAGCACTAACAAATGAAGCTGTTGTCCATATCCTCTGGGATGAGTTTATCAAATTGTCTTCCCCAAAATCAATTGTAAGAGGAAATAGGATGGACAGGGAGAGAGATGTTTTGATGAGTAGAAAAATCAGAAGGATAAGCCAGGAGCTTAAGGCTCTGCCCAGGGAAAGAAACTGATATTTACTGAATGATTATGTGTCCAGGCACTGTGTTAGGTACTTTATGTACAGCCTCATACCAGCTCCATGAGGCAGGGATTATTGTTTTTATTTTCCACATAAGAAAAGAAAGACTCAAAGATGTTCTGTAACTTGCCTGTTTTGGATGTCTATTACTGTGTAACAAACTATCCCCAAAGCTTAGTGGCCTAAAACAATAGTTTATTATATCTCAAGGTTTTGGAGGTGGTTGGGGCTCAGCTAGACAGTAGTGATGGTCTCTCTTGGGTCTCTCAGGTGGTAGTTGGAACTCAAACCTCCATGATGCTTCACTCACATAATGGGTGGTTTGATGAGAAGGCTGAAAGGCTAAGTGCAGCCAGGATGCTGGGACTGCTGGGGCTCTCTCCCCCCACTACGTAGGTTTGGGGTTTCTCCCTCTCCCCATGACCTCTCCAACAGGAAAGCTAGACATGGTAGTTCAGCGCTTCAAAGAGGAAGAAGCAGAAGATACCAGTCTTCTTAAAGGCTAGCCCCAGACTAATGCAGCTTCCTGTCTGCAATGTTCTATTGATCAAAGCCATTCACAAGGCCAGTCTAGACACCTGGATGTAGAGAAATAAACTCTACCTCTCAAAGTAACAATATATTTGCAACCGTCTTTAATCTACCACATTGCCCAAGGTCACACAGGGGCAACAGACCCAGAATTTTGACAGGCCTTAGAGCTCCTGAACCTGGAGAATGTAGGATGGGGATAATGCTGCAAGGACAACTCATTGCAATGAGAGAGGAGGCTACTGACCACGACATCTCCAGGAACACTAAGAATCCATACTGGCCTGAAATGATGAATACATTATTCGTCTTGGCCAAGGCTTCAGAGTACACTGAAGCCTCTAGAGGAGATCATTGAGTCAATGTAACACTGAGCAAACATTTTGATAAATGAAAATGCCCAGTGCTTGTCTCTGTTGGAGGAGTGATCAGTAACAGATGAGGCACAAAGATACACAAATGCTTCTGACCCTTTTCTGTGGGCCCTAAAATCCTAACACATCCTACAATCACACTCATTTGCCTTATGCTTTCAGGCATTCCTTTTTCCCATCTTCAGTTCATTTATTCCTTTTATTTATTCATGCAACAAATTATTATGCAGCTTCTGCTATGAGTCAATGAGTCCCTGAATGATGCAAATAGTTAAGCCTTCAGCTACTAACCAAAAGGTTGGTGGTTTGAATCCACCCAGAAGTGCCTTGAAAGAAAGATTTGTCAATCTACTCTGAAAAGATTAGCCTTTGAAAATCCTTTGGAGTACAGTTCTATTCTGACACTCTTGGGATAGCCATGAGTCAGACTCAACAGCAACTGTTTTGATTTGTTTTGTTTTATACCATGATTCAAACACTGTTCTAAGGGTTGCAATACAGCAATGAACAAAACAAACATCTTATCTTCATGGAATTTACATTTTTCAGTGGGAGTGACATATAATCAGTGGAACAACTATATTGCATATCTCATATGGTGACACAAAATGAGCTGGGGGGTGCATATAATTTTATTTAAAATAGAGTAGTCAAGGAAGGTCTCATGGAGAGGATAACTTTTTCACAAAGACCTGAAGAAGGTGAGGGAGTGAGCTCTGCTAATATCTGGGAAAGAGCACTCCAGGCAGGGAAACAGAAACCAAACCCAAACCCACTGCCTTTGAGTGGATTCTGACTCATAGAAACCCTATAGGATAGATTAGAATTGTCCCATAGGGTTTCCAAGGCTGTAAATCTTTATGGAAGCAGACCACTTCATCTTTCTCCCATGGAGCGGCTGCTGGGTTCCAACTGCCCACCTTTTGGTTATCAGTTGATTGTCTTAACCACTGCACCACTGAGCTCCTTTTGACAGTGGAGCAGCAAGAGCAAATACTGTGTGGGGAGCAAGCCTGGCCTACTTGATCCTGTGGCTGCTTTATTGAGAAAAAGGAGCAAGGGCAAAAACATTCACTCTTTGATTCATTAATTTAACAATATTTCTTAAGTGCCTGAAGGGCAATAATGCTTCACTGGTAGAATTCTCATCTTCCATGAGGGAGACTCAGGTATGATTCCCAGCCAATGAAGCTCATGTGCAGCCACCACCCATCTGTCAGGGGAAGCTTGTGTGTTGCTATGATGCTGGACAGGTTTCAGCAGAATTTCCAGATTAAGACAGACTAGGAAGAATGGCCTGACAATCTACTTCTAAAAATCAGCCAGTGAAAACTCTCTGGATTTCAAAGGTCTTATCACAACCAATGATGAGGCTGACTCAGGACCAGACAACATTCTATTCTCTTGTGCCTGGGGTTACCATGGGTTGGGAGCTAACAATAGCAACAACATTAAACACCTACTATTCACTAATATCCTACTCAGCATTGGGGATACAAAGATACATAGGTCTTTACCCCCAAGATGTTAACATTCTAGAAAGGGAGACAGGCAAACGAAAAGTCCGACATGGAGTAAAAAGCATGATAATGGATGTAAGCAATGTCTCTGTAGGCAAGCTACCCAGCTTAGCTGAAATTGTCTGTTCTCAGTCCATCTGTTGATGGATCAGATAGACAAGGATTGTGTTTTGTACTTGAAATAGAATCTGCCTGTATCTTCAAATATTACAGAATCATAATTTTTATTAAATGCAAATTTTATTATTGTACTTTAAAGCAAAAGTACTTGGTAAACTGCATAATATAATCACTATATGACTATCACTTTGAATTAGTATTGCAGATACTTCTAACTACTTAATTATTTATTTTTAAAATATATTCCAATATTTTAATTATGCTCTGTTAAGTGTACTTGAATATTTGCAGCACTCTGCATTATTTATATTAGAGAAAAAGCAGCCTAAATCAACTTGCTCTGGCATTCCATAATTTGTGCTTGCACATCTCTAAACTAGATTTATATATAGCTATCAAATGGTTATTCTGGATATGGTATGATTTAAAATTTTTATCTGAATTTTATTTTAATGTACCGCAAAAATAAAATTTATTGTTTTCTTTATACTAGTAAGTGTCTTATCTGATTATTCATATTCAATATTTGAGGAATACTAACTAGAGCTGCACACTCTTCAATCAAACACAAATGTGTGGATTTCTTGTCATCCATCCTAACTCCCTGATTCACCCCCAGCTCTGCCCCATTCCTGGAAATATTCTAGAATTGGATGAATCAAATTTTCTAGCTGCTCAAGAGTAAGAGAAACTACGTTGGCTTAGAACAACATCAGGACAAATGAGAAAAGGGAGAAATTAGAGACCGCACGGGAATTTGCTATCCTGGACCAAGGAGCATAGCATATTACTGCTCAAAGGGAAGAATCTCAATGGGGAAGCTTACACAGATGCTAGCTCTGCTATAACTGGCCTGAAAAATAATGAGAACTGCTCTGTTCTTTGGTATCTGTCCAATGTCTTTCCTAGTTTCTAAATTCATTTAAAAGTCATTTCTGTATACAGGATAAAAAATATTAAAGTTACAGTATTTCAATAACACTCTTTATGTCATACAAATCCAATAGACAGACACCCACTAAAGAGATTACAGTTTGAATACTTAATCCCAATTTGGATGTTTTTAAACAAGGCAAACCTGGCCTTAAATACAATGCACACAATTTAGCTAAGTATAAAATATTAATGCAAAAACATGACTACAAATAGAGCGAGAGAATCTGGCAGGTGGAAGCCACCCAGTAGCCACCGCTGCACGTTACTCTTCCAAATGAAAGGCTGGGTAAAAAAATGAGTACACCCATTTCCAGGTCGAAGTTCAGGTAGCTCACAACAGACCACCTCAAAGCTTAGAAAGAGAGGGCTGCTAAAACCTACTGGAACTGATTGAGAGATTTAGCAAC
>NW_006921739.1:4859512-4925811 GCF_000298275.1 Orycteropus afer afer | reverse complement strand
TGAAAGAACTGAAGAAAAAATTTAAGCCTCGAGTTGCAATATTGAGAGATTCTATGGGCAAAATATTGAATGATGCAGGAAACATCAGGAGAAGATAACAGGAATACACAGAATCACTGTACCAAAAAGAACTGGTCAATCTTCATCCACTTCAGGAAGTGGTATATGATCTAGAACCAATGGTATTGAAGGAGGAAGTCAAAGCTGCAATGATTGGTGAAGAACAAGGCTCCAGGAATTGACAGAATACCAACTGAGATATTTCAACAAACAGATGCCCCCTTGGAGGCACACACTGGTTATGCCAAGAGATTTGGAAGACAGCTACCTGGCCAACTTACTGGAAGAGATCCACATTTGTACCCATTCCAAAGAAAGGTGATTCCACAGAATGTGGAAATTATAGAACAATATCATAAATATTGCATGCAAGTAAGATCTTACTGAAAATAATTCAAAAATGTTTGCAGCAGTATATTGACAGAGAACTTACAGAAGTGCAAGCTGGATTTAGAAAAGGACGTAGAACAAGGGATATCATAGTTGTTGTCAGATGGATCTTGGCTCAAGGCAAAGAATACCAGAAAGACGTTTACTTGTGTTTTATTGACTATGCAAAGGCATTTGATTGTGTGGATCATGACAAATTATGGATAACATTGAGAAGAATGGGAATTCCCAAACACTTGATTGTACTCATGAGGAACCTGTACCTTGACCAGGAGGCTGTCGTTCGAACGGAACGAGGGGACACTACATGGTTTAAGATCAAGAAGGGAGTGCGTCAGGGTTGTATCCTTTCCCCACACTTATTCAGTCTATGTGATGAGCAAATAATCCAAGAAGCTGGACTATATGAAGAAAAACGTGGTATCAGGATTGGAGGAAGAATCATTAACCACCTGAGATACACAGATGATACAACTTTGCTTGCTGAAAGTGAGGATGACTTGAGGCACTTACTGATGACGGTTGAAGAATACAGTCGGCAGTATGGATTACGTCTTAATATAAAGAAAACAAAAATCCTCACAACTGGACCATCACCATATATGAAGAGAAGACTGAGGTTGTCAAAGAATTCACGTGGCTTGGTTCTACAATTGATGCCAATGGAAGCAGCAGTCAGGACATTAGAAGACATGTAGCATTGGGAAGGTCAACCGCAAAGGAACTGTTTCAAGTGCTGAGGAGCAAGGATGTCTCCTTGAGGACTAAGGTGTGCCTGACACAAGCCATGATATTTCCAATCGCCTCGTATGAATGTGAGAGCTGGATAATGAATAAGGAAGACCGAAGAAGAGTTGATGCTTTTGAGTTGTGGTGCTGGCGAAGAATGCTGAAAGTACCGTGGACTGCTAAAAGAACTAACAGATCTGTCCTGGAGGAAGTACACCCGAAATGCTCTTTGGAAGCAAGAATGGCCAGACTTCATCTCACCTATTTTGGTCATTTTTTCAGAAGGGACCATTCCCTGGAGAAGGATGTCATGCTTGGTAAGGTGGAGAGTCGACAAAAGAGGGGGAGACCTTCAATGAGATGGATTGACCCAGTGGCTGCGATGATGGGCTCCAGTATAGCAGGGATCATGGAGCTGGCACGGGATCCAGCAGTGTTTCATTCTGCTGTGCATGGGGTCACTATGAGTCGGAAATGACTCGACAACACCTAACAACAACAACAACAAGTGAAGGCTTCAATGAGGAAATGATGATTGAGTGAGTCCCAAAGGATGAAGAGTGGAAGAGTCTGCCAGATAGAATGCATAGCATATGCATTGTACCTGAGGTGGGAGGAAGCAAAGACTCAGAGAAGGCCATTGCACATGAAACCATGAGAGTGAGGGGAAGGATGATCCAAAATTATTTTGCAGAGGCAGACCAAGGCCAGGCCACACAAGGCCACACCTGGCTGTTTTGCCTTATCTTAAGAACAATAAGAAGCAGAAAGGTGGCATGGTCAGATTTTATTTTTACAAAGATCACTCCAGTGCAGTGTCTGAGGGATGGATAGGGGTAAGGCAAAAGTGGATGCAAGTCAACTGGTTAGAAAGCCATTGCAGTGGTGTAGGTGAGAGAAGATTAGTAAAGCTAGTGTGGTAGTAGACATGGCAAGAGATTGGTGCAGACTAGAGGTATTTGATAAGGAGCTCTGGTGGCACAGTGGATAAGGCTAATAATCAGAAGGTGTGCGGTTCAAACCCACCAGCTTCTCTGAGAAAGGAAGATGAGGCAATCTACTTACATAAAGATTTGCAGCCTTGGAAACCCAATGGTGGTCACTATGGGTCAGAATCAACTTGATGGCAGGGGTTTTTGTTTCAATTTTGTTTTTGTTGTTGTTGTTGTTGTTTTTTGAGGTATTTGATAGACAAGGCCAACAGTGGTAGTTTAGATGTGAGATTTCAACAGGCTTTGTTCTTCTATGTGCCAATGCAAAATAATTCATCCTTTAATACTGTTTCCTCCAAAGAATACCCACTGCCCATTCTCAATACATATTATTTCTATTGCCTAAAATTCCTTCATCTCTGATCTTCACACATACAAATTATATTCATCTTTCAATGTTCTGTTCAAATCTTTGTCTATTCATTAAACAATCATCAAATGTTAAATTGAGCACCTACTACTTCTAGGCATTGTTTGAGGTGATGGGGATACAGGACTAAGTAAAACAAATCTCTGACTTCATAGATCTTATGCTCTAGATCTCTTTGATTCTCCTCTCTTCTGAACACATAACAAACCCACAGACCATATTTCACAAGTTTGTGTGTCATTTTATTCTATTGGTCTGTTAGTATTGGTCTTTTCTCCTCAGGTAAAGTGGATCCTCCTCAAAAGCAAAGACCAATGTTTTAGTTGCTTTCCACATATCCTCCACCACCATGTTACTGTTAGCTGCCCTTGAGTTGGCCCCCAATTCATGGGGGCCTTATGTACCACTGTTGTGATTGATAGGTTTTCATTGGCTGATTTTCAGAAGTAGATGTCCAGGAACTTCTTTCTTATCCATCATAGTCTGGAAGCTCTGCTGAAACATGTTCAAAGTTTCAGCATAATTGGATGCAAGCTTCCACAGACAGATGGGTGGTAACTGCACATGAGAGACAATGACCAGGAATTGAACCCATGTTGCCCACATGGGAGAAAATAATTCTACCACTGAACCACCACTGCCCTCTACCTACAGCATACTAAGTACTTCAAAGACTCAAATATATTGATTGTAATATAAAAAAATAAAAAAAATTATGGACATCCTTCTTACACAATCAAGGAGCCCTGGTGGCACATGGTTCAGAGCATGGCTGCTAACCAAATGTCAGAGATTCGAATCCACCAGCAGCTCCCTGGGAGAAGGATAAGACACTTTGCTTCCATAAAGATTTATAGCCTTGGAAAGCCTATGGGGCAGTTCTACTGTGTCCTGTAGGGTTGCTATGAGTCAGAGTAGGCTCAATGGCAGTGGATTTTCTGTATAACCAGGTTCAAATTTGTTTCTTACTTGCAACCAAATAGCCTTATCCAAAACATTCTTTAAAACAATCAACTGCAGCCTGGTCTGGAAGGCTCACATTCATTTATTCCACAAACATTTGCCAAACCAAGCACTGAAGACACAGACGTGAATTAGTCATAATCTCTGACTCCAGAAAGCGTGTGTTTAGTTGGGAAGACAGCAAAATAAACTTGAAAGAAATACACAAAATAAACTTGGAAAAACTAGCAGATTCAGTGAGGAAGGAACACGAAGAGAGAGATTACAAAGAAAGGGTTCATGAACTTCAGCTGGGGGGGTAAGGGAAGCTTGATCAAAGAAGGTGATGCTAATGGGAAATCTTGAACAGTGACTAATGTGGACAAGGGAGAAAAGCAGAAGGAAGAGCATACACAAATATGAGAGGGATGAAACAGCCTGGTGTATTCACGGAAACGGAAGGAGTTACATGTGGTGAAGCACCTGCTTCACTGAGAGAAATCAGAGATAAGACAGGAATAGACAGATCATGAAAGGTAGTATGGCATTCAATATGATGCTTCAGGCACCCATCTCTAAAGAAAAGCCTTCGTCATCTCCTCATTAACCCTCTCACTACCTGAGGATGTGGAGATGGTACATACCTCACTTTTCAGGTTTTAAAAAAAAGAGGTTCTGACAGTTACAGTACTAGCTCCTTGAGATCATATGGGGACTCCTGACTAAGAGCTCTAAAGTACAGTGTACTCTGTCTGTCCCAGCTCCACTCGTGGGAAACTTCCAAAGAGGACATAAATGAGAAAGGATTCACAAAACTCTGTGGTCTGGAAAAGTAAAGGGATTTTTAAAAAATCAGAAAAGACAAAACAAAACACAAAAGCATTGCTGCCAACTTTATTCCAACTCATGGTGACCATGATACAGAGTAGAACTGCCCCATAGGGTTTTGTTGGCTGTAAACTTCATGGAACTGTTTGCACCACCAAGGAACTCTAGAGACAGAAAATCAGAGCTTTCTGAATATAGGCACATTATTGAAGAGAGCCCTGATGGCACAATGGTTAAGCACTCAGCTGCTAACTAAAATGTTGGTGTTTCAAACCTAGTAGGTGGTCTGGGGGAGAAAAATGTGGCAGTTTGTAAAGATTTGCCTTGAAATCCTATGAGACAATTCTGCTCTGTCTGAAAGGGTTAAAAAGGAAAAAAAAAAAAAAAAACCACTGCCTTCGAGTTGAGTCAACTCATAGCAACCCCTCTTTGGGTTTCTGAGGCTATATCTCTATGGAAGTAGATTGCCCAATCTTTCTTCCAAGTGGTTGCTATGAGTCAAAATCACATTGACAACAATGAGTTTGGGTGTTTGTTGCTGTTGATGTTATTTTAAATTGTATAAGATCATTTCAGGATGTATCCCAAAAGAAGACCCTCTTTGGACATTGTAATAAGTACTTATTCAGTTATATCTGTGTTATAACCAAACTGAGCTCACGGTCATAGACTCATTGCAACCCCACTGGGTTTCTGAGGCTATAAATCTTTACAGAAATAGATCACCCCATCTTCCTTCTGTGAACCAGCTGGTGGCTTTGAACTGCCGACCTTCTAGTTAGCAGCCAAATGCCTTATCCACTGCACCACCAGAGCTCCTTATCTATGTTGCAAGACTTGTAATTGTTGTTGTTAGAGGCTTTGGAGTCAATTTTAATTCACAGAGACCCCATATGACAGAGTAAAACAGTCTCCTAGGGTTTTCTTGACTGTAATCTTTAAGGGAGCAGATCGCCAGTTCTTTCTCCTGCAGAGCAGCTAGGTGGGTTTGAACAGCAAAAATTCTGTTAGCAGCCAAGTCCTTAACGATTTGCGACACCAGGGATCTTTGTTATAAGACAAATAGGAAAATAATTTGGGAGAAGGATTAAAATGATGAAGAGAAACTAAACTTTCCAAAATATCATAAGCTGAAACTCAGAAAGGAAGGAATAAAGGGCAAATTCAAAGACAGTTGGAAGTACTAAAGCAAAGTCAGAAGGGGTAGATGTGTGTGAACTTGTTCAGAAATAATAAATACTGAATTTTGAAGGAAAAGTAATATTAGCAATAAATAAGATAGAATCAAGTATCCAAGGCGAGATAGAAAAATAGAACTAATTTCCCTAGTTGTACTTTCTACTCAAAGTTTTAGTGAAAAATATTTTCAGGAGGGAAACAGAGTAGGTGGGACGAGGATTTTCTATTCTTAACCATCCTCAAACATATATTGATAATTGTTTGTCCCAAATTAAATTATTTCATCCTAGAGAATAAGATGGTCCAAGCTAGTCTTTCATTTGTAGGATTTAGTGAAGTTCAAACAAACTTCACCACTGCACAAAACTTCAGTAAAGTCGGAAGGAATGAGTAGTTCTTTCTTTTAGGATTTCCTCTGATCTGTCTTAGTTTATCTAGGCAGCTATAACAGAAATACAAGTGGATAGCTCTAACAAACAGAAATGTATTTGCTTACAGTTTAATTCAGTTGTTGTTGTTGTTAGGTGCCATCGAGTCGTTTCTGACTCATAGCGACCCCATGCACAGCAGAACCAAACACTCACTGCCCAATCCCATGCCAGCTGCATGATCCCTGCTATACTTGAGCCCATCATCTCAGCCACCGTGTCAATCCATCTCGTTGAAGGCCTTCCTCTCCTTCGTCAACCCTCCACTCTACCAAGCATGACATCCTTCTCCAGGGAATAGTCCCTTCTGACAACATGACCAAAGTAGGAGACAAAGTCTGGCCATTCTCGCTTCCAAGGAGCATATCAGCTGCACTTCCTCCAGGACAGATCTGTTAGTCCATTCTTTTCAGCATTCTTCGCCAGCACCACAACTCAAAAGCATCAACTCTTCCATCTTCCTTATTCATTGTCCAGCTCTCACATGCATATGAGGGGATTGGATGGCTTCTGTCAGGCGCACCTTAGTCCTCAAGGAGACATCTCTCAGCACTTGAAACAGTTCCTTCGGGGTTGACCTTCCCAATGCTACATGTCGGCTAATGTCCTGACTGCTGCTTCCATTGGCATTGATTGTAGAACCAAGCAACGTGAATTCTTTGACAACCTCAATCTTCTCTCCATTTATTGGGATGCTGCTCATGGTCCAGTTGTGAGGAGTTTTGTTTTCTTTATATTGAGATGTAATCCATACTGCAGACTGTATTCTTCAACCTTCATCAGTAGGTGCCTTAAGTCATCCTCATTTTCAGCAAGCAAAGTTGTATCGTCTGTGTATCTCAGGTTGTTAATGATTCTTCCTCCAATCCTGATACCACGTTTTTCTTCATATAGTCTAGCTTCTCGGATTATTTGCTCAGCATATAGATTGAATAAGTGTGGGGAAAGGATACAACCCTGACGCACTCCCTTCTTGATTTTAAACCATGTAGTGTCCCCTTGTTCTGTTTGAACGACAGCCTCCTTGTCAAGGTACAGGTTCTTCATGAGTACAATCAAGTGTTCGGGAATTCCCATTCTTCTCAATGTTATCCATAATTTGTCTGAATCCAGAGCACCAGCTCTAGAGGAAGGCTTTGTCTGTGGACTCTGGAGGAAGACCCTTGTCTCTTCAGCTTCGGCTTCCTGGTTCCTTGGAGATCTCTGTGTGTTTTGACATCTATCTTACCCTATCTCTCTTGTTTTATTTTTATATATATATCTTAAAAAAGATTGACTCAGGATACAACCTACATTAATCCTGCCTCATTAACATAACGAAGACAACTCATTCCTAAGTGGAATTATAACTACAGGAATAGAGTTCAGGATTTAAAACACACCTTTTGGGAAGACACAATTCAACCTATAAAATTACACACTTTGGTCCCCCAAAATTCATGTCCTTGCCACATGCAAAACACATTTACCCCACCACATCCTCCCAAAAGTCTTAAATCCACTCCAAATCCAAAATTCCATCTTTTGAATCATCTAAGTCAAATATGGTTGACATTTCAGGTGTATTCCATCCTGGGGAAAAATTTCTCTTCATCTGTGAATGTGTGAAATGCAGAATACAAGTCATCTGTTTTCAAAGTACAATGGTGGAACAGGCACAATGTAGTCATTTCCATTACAAATGGAGGAAAAAGATGAGATAAACCCAATACATAGCAAGACAAAGTACATTACCTCTCAATGCTTGAAAATAATCCTATCTTCTCTGAAACCATCTAGATGGAGACCCTGCCCTCCAGACTCTGGTAGTTAGTCACACCCTTTGCATTCTGGGTAGAGGCTCCATAACCCTGAGCTTTAGCTCTGCCTTCCAGGCCCACGGGGATGGCAACTCTGCTCCTTCAGCTTTAGACAGATTTATTCTCCTAGTTCATCTTAGTGGCAACCCCACTTCCTCACCCTGGCAGGCCCCATTCTTCTACTCCTTGGACATGGCAGCCCTACCTCCTCAGCTTTGGGCTGTGGACTCATCCACCTTGCACAACTAAATGGCAGCCTAACCCTGTGCAAAACCTTAAGTTAGATAACGAAAAGGCAAGAACAAGCTCAGCATTTCTCAAGCTGAAAGAACTGAGGAAAAAATTTAAGCCTTGAGTTACAATATTGAAAGATTTTATGGGCAAAATATTGAATGATACAAGAGACATCAAAAGAAGATGGAAGGAATACACAGAGTTACTGTACCAAAAAGAGTTGATTGATGTTCATCTACTTCAGAAGGTTGCACATTATCAAGAACCAATGGTATTCAAGGAAGAAGTCAAAAGTGCACTGAAGGAATTGGCAAAAAATAAGTCTCCAGGAGTTGACGGAGTACCTACTGAGATATTTCAACAATGGATGCCAAGCTAGAGGCATTTACTAGTCTATGCCAAGAGATTTGGAAGACAGCTACCTGGGCAATTGACTGGAAGAGATCCATATTTTTACCCATTCCAAAGAAAAGTGATCCTACAGAATGTGGAAATTATCAAACAATATCATTAATATCACATGCAAGTAAAATCTTGCTAAAGATAATTCAAAAATGGTTGGAGCAGTATAAAGACAGACAACTTCCAGAGATGCAAGCTGGATTCAGAAGAGGATGTGAAACGAGGGGTATCATTGCTGATGTCAGATGCATCTTAGCTGAAAACAAAGAATACCAGAAAGCTGTTTACTTGTATTTTATTGACTATGAAAAAGCATTCAACTGTGTGGATCATAACATATTATGGATAACATTGTGAAGAATGGGAATTCCAGAATACTTAATTGTGATCATTAGGAACCTGTATGTAGACCAGGAAGCTGTCATTTGAACAGAACAATAGGATATTGAATACTTTAAAATCAGGAAGGGAGTACATCAGAGTTGTATCCTTTTACCATACTTATTCAATCTGTGTGCTGAGCAAATAATTCAAGAAGCTGGACTATATGAAGAAAAATATAGCATCAGGATTGGAGGAAGACTCATTAATAACCAGCAATATATAGATGACACAATCTTGCTTGCTGAAAATGAAAATGACTTGAAGCACTTACTGATGAAGGTACAGTATGGATTACATCTCAACATAAAGAAAACAAAATCCTCACAACTGGACCAATAAAACAGGATCACGCTAAATGTAGAAAGGACTGAAGTCAAAGATTTCATATGACTTGGTTCCACAATCAACACTAATGGAGGCAGGAGTCATGACATCAGACATCGTATTGCACTGGGCAAATCTGCTGTAAAAGACCCCTTTAAAGTGCTAGCGAGCAAAGATGTCTCTTTGAAGACTAAGGTGGACCTAACCGAAGCCATGGTATTTTCAATCGCCTCATATGCACGTGAAAGCCGGACAACGAATAAGGAAAACCAAAGAAGAGCTGATGCTTTTGAGTTGTGGTGTTGGCAAAGAATACTGAAAGTCTCATGGATTGTCATAACAATGAACAAATCTGCCCTAGAAGAAGTACAGCCAGAATACTCTTTGGAAGCGAGAATGGCTAGACTTCGTCTTACATACTTTGGTCATGATGTCAGAAGGGACCATTTGCTGTAGAAGGATATCATGCTTGGTAAAGTGAACAGTCAGTGGAAAAGAGAAGGCCCTCAACAAGATGGACTGACACAGTAGCTGCAGTGATGGACTCAGGTATAGCAGGGACTGTGAGGCTGGCACAGGACCAGGCAGTGTTTTGTTCTGTTGTACCTAGGGTCACTATGAGTTGGAGGTGACTTGACAGCACCTAACAACAACAACAAACCCCCTGTGGGATAACCCACTGCGTCTGGAACAGAGTTGGAAAAGATCTGACTCTCTGAAACCTAAGAGGCTGTGGTCTTACCTTTTGAGATCCAGGAGACCATGACCCCACCCTTTGAAACCAAGAAGGCCCTGCTTCCCATGCTTCTTCCAACAGTTCTGCTGATCTCCCAGCTGGTCCAGGATGGTTCTTTTCTTTTCTTGGAGGACAACAAATGTATCTTCTTAAGCCTATTTCCAGTCTGTAGAATTCCAAGGGGCAGGCAGTGAGCCTTCTTTTCTTTCTTTCTCTGTTGCCTTCAGTCCAAACTGATGGGTTTTCCGCTGTGGTAGTTGGTTATATCCATCAGTCACAGGCTTAGTCTCTTTAACAAAAAATTGTGTAGCCATATCCTTAGTAAACATTCTAGGGAATGTGTCCTACAATAGACTTTTCTAAATCTTTAAATTCTGTTTTCCTTTTGGATAGTTCATATTTCAGTCCATCTCTTTCCTCTTGCATTTTACAATAAGTGGCATTATGGATTTAATTGTGTCTCCCAAAAATATGTGTCAGTTTGTCTAGGCTGTGATTCTCAGTATTATGTAATTAACCTCCATTTTGTGATCTGATTGAATTATCCTATGTACTGTAAATCCTAACCTGTAGAATGTTGATGAGGCAGTTACATTAATAAGACAGGATACAATTTACAGGATTAGGTGTGTCTTGAGTCAATCTCTTTAGAGATATAAAAGAGATTAAACAAGCAAATAGAAATCAGAGGGACTTGACTCCCACCAAGAAGGAAGAGTCCCTGTGCTGAGAACTTTCTAGATCCAGCGGAAGATTGATGTCAAGACACATATAGATCTCCAGGGAACAATGGGTCCACAGATGTTAAAAGGATCCAAGGACCTTCCTTCAGAGTTAACAAAGAGAGAAAGTCTTCTCCTACAGCCAATGCCCTTAATTCAGACTTCTCGTCTTCTAAACTATGGGGAAATAAATTTCTGTTTGTTAAAGTCATCCATTTGTGGTATTTCTCTTTTAGCAGTAATAGATAACTAAGACAAAATTTTATACCAGAATATTAAGGTGCTGCTCTAACAGATACCTAAAGTGTGAAAGTGGTTTTGGAATTGAGTGATGAGTAGAGGCTGGAAGAGTTTCAAGGTGCCTAATAGTAAAATCTGGTAATGGTGGAATTTGAACCCATGCCTCCAGAGAGACTTAAGCCTAAACCTGGCATCTTAGACCTCTAGACCAGGCTACCTACTAATTTTGTGTTCAAATTCTATGTACCACTTCAACAACTGCTACTTAGAAGCAAGAATGACAAGACTTCACCTATCATACTTTGTTCATGTTGTCAGGAGGCCTCAGTCTCTGGAGAAGGATGTCATGCTTGGTAAAGTGGATGGTCCATGAAAAAGAGAAAGACCCTCAATGAGACAGATTGATACAATGGCCATAATGATGGGGTCAAGCACAGCAGTGATAAGAGGATGGTGCAGGACTGGGCAGTGTTTCTTTCTGTTGTACATATGATTGCTATGAACCAGAACCAACTCAGTGGAACCTAACAACAATAACAACAACAGTAAAAGCCTAGATTGCCTTGAAGAGACTATTTGTGGAATTGTGGACATCAAATATAATCCTAGTGAAGGCTCAGAAGAAAGTGAAGAGAGCTGTTAATACCAGAGATATGCTGATATGGTGCTGACAGTGGAAAGTAGCCGCAGAGAAATGGTGGCAGCAGAATCAAGAGACTGGCATGAGATGACATGATAGCAAACCCATGGAGCAAGAGAGTTGAGTGCCTCTGAGCCAAGGCTTAGTGGCAGAGTGGGGTGCCTCCAGGCACTTATTGGTAGAGCTAAAGAGCTTTGTAACACTTGCCTGAGCAGAGGAGGCCATGCTGGCCTGAGAGGTTCCCAGGTGCCAAAGGACCAAGAGGCTAAGGAACCAGGAAACAGAAGCTGAAGAGACAAGGAACGTGGGAAGCGTAGCTGCCTCAGTCTCAAATTGTAGGGCCATGACCTCTGGGGTCTCAAAGTATGGGCCATGACTTCTACAGTTTCAGAGGGTGTGGCCACAACCTCCTAGGTTTCAAAGAGTAAAATCACCAACTCATTTCTGGAGTGTGAGATTATCCTTCATGACTATCAGGGGGATGGAGCCAGATCCATTGCTCAAAGCTGAGAGGACAGGGCTGCCATGTTCAAGGGGCAAAGAATAGCACTGTCAGGGCAGGGGTCTGGGGTTGCCACTCAAATGGACTCAAATGGACTAGAAGAATGGGGCCACCTAAATCCAAGGGAGCAGAGTTGCCATCCCAGTGGATCTGGAAGGAGGATTTGAAACCCAGTGCTATAGGGCCTCCACCCAGAATCCTGAGTATGACCAAGAACCAGAGTCTGGAAGATAGGGCCACTGCCTAGATGGTCTCAGAGAAGACAGGATTATTTTCAAGCTTTCAGAGCTAATGTAAATTGTTGTGCTAGGGTTTTGACTTGCTTGATACCCATTATCCTATCTTTCCCTCCAGTTTCTCCCATTTGTAATGGAAAAGACTATCTTGTGCCTGCTCCACCGCTGTACTTTGGAAACAGATCATTTTTATTCTAGATTTCACAGGGCAAAATTCCCCAGGATATTTTGGGCTTGGAGTTAAGACTTTGGGGATAATATGATGGAGTGATGTGTTTTACATGTGGCAAGGATATGAAGGTTTGAGGGTCAAAGGGTATAAAGTCACAAATGGAATTGTGTCCCCAAAAATGTGTCAATTTGGCTGGGCCATGATTCTCAGTATTATGTGATTATCTTCCATTTTGTGATCTGATGTAATTAGCCTATGTATTTGCAAGTTTTAATCTCTATAATGTTAATGAGGCAGGATTAAAGGCAGTTGTGTTAATGAGACAGAATACAATCTACAGGATTAGGTTGTATTTTGAGTCTGTCTCTTTTGAGATATAAAAGAGATTAAACAAGCAAGCAGAAATTAAAGGGACCTAACTATCACCACCAAGAAAGAAGAGCCAGGAATGGAATGCATCCTTTGGACCTGATGTCCTTGTGCTAAGAATCTCCTACTCTCAGGGGAAGATTGATATCACGATACATGTAGATTTCCAAGGAACAATGGGCCCACAGATGTTAAAAGAAGATAAGCACATTACTCCAGAGCTGACAGAGAGACAAAGCCTTCCCCTAGAGCTGGCACCCTACATTTGGACTTCTACTCTCCTAAACTGCGACAAAATAAATTTCTGTTTGTTAAACATCCACTTTTGGTATTTCTGTTAAAGCAGTACTAGATAACTAAGACAAGTGGCAAGGAGAAGCCACACAACCCCTTTAAAATCTTGCTTAAAAATCTCACCAGCCAGATATCCAACTTCATCACTTACAAGTTCTACCTTCCCCCAAACATTTGAACATAATTCAGAGACATTCTTTGCCACTGCATAAAAACCATCATCCTTTCTCCATTGTCCAATCGCATGTTCATCATTTTCTTTAAAAGCCTCATCAGAAGCACATTTGTCATCCACATTTCTAGCAACATTCTGTTGCTGGCACCATATGTATTCTCTAGGACAATAGAGATTTTCTCTATAGCTCTCCTCAGTTCTTTCGGAGTCCTCAACAGAATTGCCTCTGATGCCCATAATTCTCCAACAGTCTCCTCAAGGCAATCTAGGCTTTTACCATTAGGCACTGTGGTGGTTATGTTGTGTGTCAACTTGCTGGGCCTGGTTGAGTGGCTGGGCAGCTGGTGGTACTTATTCCTCATGATGAGACTGGCAATCAGCTTCATGGTGGGACCTACCACAAGCAGCTGAGTAGCTGCCTTTGGGTATGTGGTCTGCTTCCTGTATATAAGAAGAAGCCTAGTGAATGGTTTCTAGCTTATGGCATGCTTGGACCCTGCATGTAGCTGTGTCATTCAGCAGCCTGCCATGCTCTGCCAATCATGGGATTTACAATGAACTTAAGTTAATGGCCTGCCATGTGGTTTGGTAACATCTGGACTGTGCCTTTTTACTTGTCAACCTTTTTAGCCTCAGCAGCCAGCAACTGTCTGAATGAAGAAACACCTCTAGCTCCAGTGGGCCGGGAGCAGGAGGCAGAGCTGGACCCCAAGGTTGAGGGGCTTTCACCCACCCCCTAGAGCCTGGCACTCTGAACTTAGACTTAAAGCCTCCAAATTGTGGAAGAATAAACTCCTATTGGTTAAGGCCATCCCATTTGTGGTATATTCTTGTCAGAGTGGCACTAATTAACCAGAACAGACACCTTAAAATTCTTCCAGCCTCTACCCATTACCCAATTCCAAAACCACTTTCACATTTTAGGTATCTGTACCAAATTCTGTCTTGGTTCTCTAGTGCTGCTGTAACAGAAATACCACAAGCAGATGGCTTTAACAAACAAATTCATTTTCTCACAGTTTAAGAAGTTAGAAGTCCAAATTCAGAGCACCTGCTCTAAGGGAAGGCTCTCTCTGTCACCTCTAGAGGAAGGCTCTGGTCTCTTTCCCTTCTGCTTCCTGGTTGCTCGGAGATCTCCATGTGTTGTGGCATCTATCTTGCCCCATCTCTCCTCTGCTCACTTTTTTAATCTCTTTTATACCTTAAGAGATTGAACTCAAGAAACATCCTGCACTAGTCCTGCTTCATTAACATGACAAAGATAACCCATTCTAAATGGTATTTATAACCACAGGCATAGAATAGAGGTAAGGATTTAAAACATGTATTTGGGGGGGACACAATTCAACCTATAAAAAGACCTCTACTTCAACAGCTCTGGCAGGCCAGCCTTGGTACCTACTCTACTGTTTTTGTTGGTCCTTGACTGAAGAATTAGCTCCAATTGTTGGATTTATTAACCTTTTCCCATTAGAACTATATAAGAGTTCTCTGGGCCTAGTTTATCACTGTTTCAACTAAATCCAGTCTTAGAAAGGTGTTGTTGTTGTTGTTGTTGTTGTTATGTGCCATCGAGTCGGACCCAACTCATAGCGACTCCTCCTTGGGTTTCCAAGACGGTATCACTACAGAAGTAGATTGCCCAACCTTCCTTCTGAGGAGTGGCTAGTGGGTTTGAAGCACCAGCCTTCTGGTTAGAAAGGTGTTACGCACCCAGGAATGCTCAATTTAATTTCTCAAACCCACCTAACCAGGGAAGTTCCCTCCTCTCACTTCTCAAATGTCATGTGCATATGAATGACCAGAGGATCTTGTTAATATGCAGTTGCTGATTCAGTGAGTCTGAAGTGTGGCCTAAGACTCTGCATTTCTAACAAGTGTCTCAGTGATCTTGATGCTACTGGTCTGTCGATCAGATTTTGTGTAGCAGTGTCTTCAAGTGTTCCCAAAGACAAGCATCTGAGCAATCATTTAAGAGACTTAAAACATGCATCTGGTTAGAACAGATGAGTCCAAAGGAGAACGGGCCATAAGGTATTGGAACTTTTGTAAAGCTTTCATATCATCTGCTGCAACAATATCGCCCAAAACAGTGACTTTCACAAAAGAGCCAGCTGGAGGTTAAGATAATCATAGAACTTCAGACATAGACTTTATTGCCAGGGCAGATAATCATACCAAAAAGGGGAAGAGAGCCAGAAGGCATTCAAATCTCTGGGCAAATATGACTTGCAATTTATTATCATGTGAAAAGCATAAGTGGCAATAGCATTGTGATTTTTTTTTTCAGGATATAGAGAAATTGATAACATCAGAGTCGAACTATCTTCTGCCATTCTTCCCTCCTAATGTTGTCCCATCCTTTGCAGACCTGGAGGGTCTTACTCATATTCTTCTATCAAGGGAGTCATGTGTGATTACCCAAGTTAGATAGAAAGATTGCAAAAGAAGTGTGATAGGGAAAGGGACCCTTTGCACCACAAGAATAACGTTTGGAACAACAGACAATTAGCCCAGAGGTAGAGTTGCTTCTGGTATCCCTCCATTCCTGTTTTTAAAGGAAAAACCCATCAGCATGATGAGATAGCATAGAACAGGGGCATGGCCAGGGATCCTGAGGCCCAGGTTTTCTTGTCCTTACATTGATCGTTCCAATCCCTTCAGTATCCAGGTGAGCTTCTCCCTATCAAAAAAGGTGTCATGGCTCATATCATTAAGAGACCTTGGCTGTCTTCAGGCAATCACTCAGATTTTTTTTTTCTTTACCTTATTACCAACCTGCCTTTCTTACCAAAGGTCATGAAATGGGCCAGGGACATCTCATCTTCGTTATAATCCACTGTTTGAAACATTTCAATTAAGCTTCAGATCAGGCCCCAGAACTGAGGCTGTTTTAACGAGGGTAAGTAATGACCTTCTGTTGCAGGTGGTTTCTGGCACACCATCAGTTTTAATTCTTCTTGATCTTTCTGCACCCTTTGATAGCCGGGATCAAGGGTTCTCTTTATATGCTTCAAGCACATTGGAGGACTTTTAGGGACTGCACTGACATGGTTTTCATCCCTGCAGTCTCAGCTGAGCTGGTTGTCACCTGCAAGTTCTCCACGCTTGTTCAATTTACCAAAGATTAAAAGACAGCTGAAAAGACAGGGCCCATGTGCTAAACTGTGAGTATCTGCATGTGTTCCCAAAGCAAGTGAACATCAGGAGGATTCTGCCGAGACAGTGGGATAACCCCTTTGATGCCTGCTCCCAGGGTGGAAGGAAGCCTTATGAGAGGATGCGAGGGAAGCAGTGTGAGCATGGTAGGTTTAATGGGGCACACACTGGGGGTGTGCATGGGCTTGTGTGTGGGTGTGTACGTATGTGTGTGTGTCTGGAATCTGAGACTTTTGAAAGTTGTACTGGTTTCACATCATTGGGTCCTGGCTCTTGTGAAATTTCATTTCCTTAACAGAGACATGGACATTTTAAGGAAAATCATCCTTTTGAAAAGGATTTATCACAATTCTCATCCTGGAGAAGAGGCAGTAAGGACAGATAAAATACTGACTTTGCTTTCAGTATTGAGGAATTTTATGCTTTTTATTTATTCTTTAGTACTTATGGAACCCTACTGTGTGCCAGGCTAAGGGCCTGGCTGTCTCTGGAAGACAGCAATGAATCAGAGAAATTGACTCTGCTGCCAGCAGTTTCTAGACTATTCTGAGACTTTTATTTTTCAAATAATTATAAAAAATAACTATTAAAGTAAAACATGAAAGGACTGTGCAGGAGGGGTCCAGGTTGCATATGAATGTGTGTTTGGAAAACCTCCCTGGTCCAAACAGGTCACATTTTGGTGCATGTTCCTAGAAGAAAGAACAAGCTTGTCAGTTGAGCACTGTGGTCGTGCAGCAGGGCTTATAAGAAAAATAAAGGGGTCCTCGCCAAGACACAGCTATTTGCAGGTATTTGAGTATGTATGTCAGCAACAAACAGCCTCGTGAACTTTTCAACATTTACACACAGAAAACACAGTTACATATCTATGAACATTTGTGACCCAACAGTGGGAATAATCTAGTAGCTAGAAGCTCAGACTCTCGAGCCGGACTACCGGTTCGATTCTTGGCTTAGTCACTCACCAACTTTGTGACCTGTAGAATTGACTTAGTCTCTTCATGCCTCCATTTCCTCAACTGTAAAATAGGACTGCAGTACGACTGTCCTCACAGAGTTGACCTGAGGATTAAACGAGTTAACCAGTATAAAGTGCTTAGAACTGTACGTGTAAGTGTTTATATCATTATGAAGGTCAAATACACTCTTTCTGCTCCTGTTTGGAGCCAGAGTCAACCTCTTTGCTCACAGCCACTTCTCATTTCTGCTCACCTATAGTAGTGAGTGTCAGTGGGGCTACAGTTGACCACAGCTTTCCTGGGACTGACCCCACTCCCTGGATGTGTCCTGCCACGGATGTCCTGGCTGCTTTCCAGCATGTTCCCATCTTCTGCAGGGGAGGACTGTCCTCCTGACACTGGGAATGGATCGTTTGAAAGAAATGTCTTCCTTTGCCTTTTCATTCCTTAGGCTATTCTCACATGCAACGGAACGGTTTATCAGGAAGGGTATCAGCAAATTCTGTGTGCTTTACTGCCGTTAGATGGCACTGGTACTGAATTGAAAAAGCCTTAAAAATGACCATCAATCATTTGATATACGGAGGCAGTGATCTATATTGATATGGCTCTAGCTACCATCCGAAATGGTTTGTCTTTCACTTTACCCTTTATATGAGGGTTATTACTGTGCACACCACTTACAACAGACACGGTTATTATGGACAATTGGCTATAGTGGACAATAACTGATTTCCCAAACCAAACATATTAAGTCCAATACATTTTTCATAGGTTATAACCGACAGAAACCTTGGTTTCGCCTGACATTTTCCGGGGACATTAATGGCATTACTTAGGACTCCAAAGAGGGAAAGGAGGGATGGCAGGTATCGAAATGAGGCCAGGGAACACCAGAGGTTTCATTCCTGACAAAATAATTATCCAAGGGTGGGAAACTATTTTGGACTTAACCCCAAGTGTGCCTCTGCTCAGGTGGCACGGTGTCTGTTAGTACACCCTCACACCAGCTGTGGGTCTCACAATACTGGTGGCTGCAATAAGTCAAGGAAATTTGCAATCTGTCTAATCTGTCCAAAATAAGTACTCGGCTAGGCTATAGTTGGTCGTATCTTGGCCATAAGGGTCACTTAGAGCAATGAATACATTTCATTTCTTTATATAATTAGGCCAGTTGTTGTTGTTGGTACCTACCACCAAGATGGCTTGACTCGTGTTGACATCATGCACAACAGGAAGAAACACTGCCTGGTTCTGAGCCATCCCCATGATTGATTGGGGATCTGACCATTGTGATCCATTGGGTTTTTACTGGCTCATTTTTACTTAGATCACTAGACCTTTCTTCCTAGTTCATCTTAGTCTGAAAGCTCTGCTAAAATCTACTCAGTTTATAGCAACACACAAGCCACCACTGAAAGATGAGAGTGCTGGTTGTGCATAGAAGCATTGGCCAGGAATCAAGCCTGGACCTCCTTTGTGGAAAATGAGAATTCTACCACTGCCCTCCATAGTCAGGCCAATAGACCTCTCTAAAGGAGTATTTAAGAGGTTGAGCAGGGGCAAGGGTTTTAAGGGTTGAATTGGCAATGTGTTCCAAAACAACTTTTGGAGTTAAAAAAAAAAAAAACCCACTACCATCGAGTTGACTCCTACTCATAGTGACCCCCATTCAGTTTCCAAGGTGGTAAATGTTTACAGAAGTAGATTCCCCATCTTCCTTCCACAGAGTGGCTGGTGGATTTGAACTGCCAACCTGCTAGTTAGCAGTCAAATGCCTTAGGCATTGTGCAACCCGAGGTTCTTTAACTTTTGGAGAACATGACTTCAATTCTGTTTCTTCCTAAACTTAAGATTGCACGAAATGCATGGAAACCACCAACAGATTGTTTAGTACACACCATGTAGTGAATCTCTTTCCTAGAACCCCTTGCCCCACAGATATTGGGCTTAAGTATCAGCAGTATTTACTAGCTGATTGTCAGGTTTCAAAGTAACTGCCCTCTGCAATGTGTCTGCTGATCTTTTACCCAAAATCCACTCCAGTTCAACCCTTTCTGCCCCCTCCCAACCACCAGCCTTTGGGTGGACAAAGGAGAAAATTTGTTGTTGTTGTTATGTGCCATTGAGTTGGACCCGACTCATAGCGACCCCTCCTTGGGTTTCCAAGGCAGTATCACTACAGAAGTAGATTGCCCGACCTTCCTTCTGAGGAGGCTGGTGGGTTTGAACCGCCAGCCTTCTGGTTAGCAGTCAAGTGCCTTAGACACTATGCTACCAAAGCTCATAAATGGAAGGGGCTCTGGTAGCATAGTGGGTAAGGCATTTGGCTGCTAACCCCAAGGTCATGGTTCAAACCCACCAGTTGCTCCACAGGAGGAAGAGGAGGCAATTCACTTTCATCAAGTTTACAGTCTTGGAAAGCCAGTGGGGTTCATTGTGAGTTGGAGTCAACTTGATGGCGGAGGGTGGGTATCCACAGATGGAATAGATAAAAATGAAACAGCACTTACTTTGCTCAGAATGTGGACACCTCCAACAGACATGAGTTTTAGCATCAATCAAGTGTGTGTTTGAATCTTTCCTTCACCTACTTACAACCATGTTACCTTGGGCAAGTTTCTTAATCTTAATAAGCCTCATTTTCTCTTCTAAAAAATAGGGATAATGATGCAAAACTACTCTGAAGTGTCGTAGATAACAGTATCTAGAAATTTCTGGCTAACGTGGGCCCTCAGTGAGAATTAGGTGTCCCTCTTCTGTCCTCCCACAACACCAGGGCCTACCTCTAATTTATCATATATTACCTCTGTTATCATTTGTTTACTTGTCTGTCTACTCATCTCCACCCTCAACATCAGTTCCGTAAGGACTACCACCACCACAGTTTGCCTTGAAGTCGATTCCAACTCATGGTGACCCCATGTGTGTTAGAGTATAACTACTGTGTTCATAGGGTTTGTAATGGTTGATTTTTTTCAGAAGTAGATAGATCTCCAGGACTTTCTTCTGAGATGCCTCTGGGTATACTTAAACTTCCAACCTTTCAGTTAACAGCTGAGTGTGTTCCATTTGTACCACTCAAGATCTCCCCTTCAGAACTGAGACATGTCTAATTTATCTCTGTATCCCTGGTACCAGGAGCACAGTAGGTGCTTGTTAACAGTTTGTTTTAAGTATAGCCATGTGTTGCTTCATGTCTATGATATGTTCTGAGTAATAGGATGTTATATGATTTGGACATTGTGCAAACATGCCTAAATCACAAGCAATAGCATTTGCTGATTTTCCACCTTCATGTTGTTTAATAACCTATGGTTCACTTCCAGATCAATACTTCTCCTTTGCTTCTTACTGCTGCCATCACTAGTACTAGTTTTGCTGCATTTGGGAGTCATGATGCACTTCACAGTAATATTTCAGAAGAAAATTAAATAGAGAGATAATGCTACAACATTCAAGAGTAGCACGATACACAAGATTGGACACTGCTACTTACAAGTCAAAGTATACACTGTTACATGGTAAACTTTTTATCTGTAAGTAGGGAGAGTTTACATTAAAATAATAATAGAAGGTACAGTGCAGTATACATACACACACACACACACACACACCAGTAACATAGCTGTTTATTATGACTAGCAAGAAATATTATTATAGGTTATATATATACTGTACCATTATATGCCTGGTAGTACAATCATTTTATACACAAGAGACATGAGATACATGTGTTGCATGTGGGAAGCTGTTGCATTAGGTACATCTGGTTTTATCTGTATTGTCCCATTCTCAGTGGTTAAGACATCTGGCTACTAACCAAAGGTTGGTAGTTCAAACCCACCAGCTGCTCTGTGGTAGAAAGATAAGGTAGTCTGCTTTCATAAAGATTACAGCCTTGGAAACCCAATAGGGGTCACTATGAGTTGGAATCAAATTGATGTCAATGAGTTTGATCTTTTTAGTTTATTATAGTCTTATGGGACTACGGATGTAAATGCAGTCACATGTCACCTGAATGGTGACACGTGACTGCATATATGAATGTTAGTTTCTTTTCCCACTAGATTCCTTCCTTTGAGGATAGATAAGATCTCAAATTCAGGGATTCTGTCTTGAGGGTTTTATTTCTAGGACTTTACTCTCAATAAAAAAAAAAAAAAATGAACATTCAAGGAGTCCTGGTGGCTCAATGTTTTAGCACTTGGTTGTTAGCCGAAAGGTAGAGGGTTCAAACTCACCAGTGGTGCCTTAGGAGAAAAGACCAGCAATCGGCTCTGGTAAAGATGACAGCCTGAGAAGCCCTCTGTGGCAGCTCTGTTATTTCTTACAGGGTTGTTTTCAGTTGGAATTGACTCCACAGCACACAACAATAACATCTCTGTGTTTTGAATTCTTACCTCACTTGCTCTATTCTCCTTCCCTAGATCCACCTGGAAGTGGTTAATTGTTTCTGGAGTTGCACTCCCTATTCCCTGACCCTTTCTAGATCCTCCCAGTCCTTGCTGTTCAAACACACTGCCCTCGAGTTGATTCTGACTCATAGTAACCCTCACTGGGTTTCCAAGGCTATAGATCTTTACAGAAGTAGATTGCCTCATCGTCCTTCTGTGGAGCAGCTGGTGGGTTTCAACCACTGACCTTCTGGTTAGCATCCAAATGCCTTACCTATTATGCTACCAGAGCTCCTTTAGGACTTCTGTGAACATAGTCAGGGACCAGGAACAGACAAACAGAGTCTAATCCCAGCCTTGTGCCTTTCACCCATTGACTTAAACTCACTCAACCTGTTAACCTACCTGTAAAATACCCTCTCCATGCCAAATCAATAGGACTCCCTGCTAGAATACGTGGGAAACTGCTTTTAAAACAGTAGTCCCCTTTTATCTGCAGTTTCACTTTCCATGGTTTCAGTTACCCACAGTCAATCATGGTCCTAAAATGTTAAATGAGGAGTGTGATGAAATCTCTCACTATCCTGCTCTCTCCAGCCAGGGACACGAATCATCCCTTTGTCCAGCATACCCATAAGCTACCCACCCATTAGTTATTGTTGTTCATCTCTTACTGTGCTAAATTTATAAATTAAACTTTATCATAGATAGTTATGTATAGGACAAAACATAGTAATTTATAGGATTTGTGTGGTAGTAAGGTTGTGTGTCAATTTGGCTGGGCCTGGTTGAGTGGCTGGGCAGCTGGTGGTAGTTATTCCCCATGATGAGACTGGCAATCAACTCCATGGTGGGATTTACACAAGCAGCTGAGTAGCTACTTCAGGGATGTGGTCTGCTTCTCGTATATAAGAAGCAGCTTTGGGCAAGGTCTCGAGCTTATGGCATGTTTGAACTTTGCATGCAGCTGAGTCATTGTTCAGCATGCCATGCTCTGCCGATCTTGGGATTTTTAATGGACTTGAATTAGCGGTCTGCCATGTGGTTTGGTAACATTGGGACCATGCCTTGTACTTGTTGATCTTGGGTTTGTCAGCCTCAGCAACCAGCAGATGAGTGAAGAAAAGCTTCCAGCTTCAGTGGGCTAGGAGCAGGAGGCAGAGCTGAAGCCCATAGTTGAGGTGCTTTCACCCAACCCCTAGAGCCTGGCACTTTGAACTCAGACTCCAAGCCATCCCATTTGTGGTATATTCTTGTCAGAGCAGCACTAGTAACCAGAACAGGTTGATACTATCCGTGGTTTCAGCTATCCACTGATAGCTGAACATATCCTCCGCAGGTAAGGGGGAACTACTGTACGAAGGTTTTAAGAGAAAATTACACTTAACTTTTAAGGGTGCTATCTGAATTCTTCACTGCTCAAATGACTCTGAGACCCAATTTCTATCAAGATCATTCTTACACAACTGGAAACAGAGCAGAGAGCCAGTTTCTCATTACCAGAGCCTGGCACCTCTTTAGGCCCACTGCCTAGGATCACCCACCCCAGCGGCTGCCGAGCTCATGAGCTACCTCCCAGAAAGGACATGCCCAGACACACGTAGCTGAATAGCCAGTTCCACCCCTTCTGCATCAACAAATTTGACAAAATGGCTTGCTGAGATAATTTTCCCCCAACCTCATGGTCTGAAAGAAGTTTGCACTCTGGGGAAAGAAAACTACTTGGGCCATTGCTGGAAGGGTGCTGCACTACCACCTCCCCCACAGGTACCCTTCCATTTGTCCTCCTTCTCCCACCTCCTCCGAAGCCCTCCCACCTACCACACATCTGTAAGGTCTGCAGAGCAAAAAGTCGTAAATTGAAAATGGTTTGTTGGTGGTGGTGATTTGTTTTGGTTTTTGCCTCTCTAGCAACATTGGGTGTTAAACCTTAAATTTAAAAGTGTTCTTGAGGTGGTGACTAGCCAAGCAAATTCAGTGATTGCAGTTCTACTGTTACATGGGGTCACTACGAGTCTAACTCAGTGGCCTCTAACAGCAAATGGTTGGATCCAAACCAAAAAACCAAACCCACTGCTGTCGAGTCAGATCCAACTCATAGCAACCCCTCCTTGGGTTTCCAAAGCAATATCACTACGGAGGAAAATTGCCCAGTCTTCCTTCCAAGAAGTGGCTAGTGGGTTTGAACCACGAGCCTCTGGTTAGCAGTCAAATGTCTTAGGCACTATGCCAGCAGAGCTCTCGTGTCCCCAGAAAACTCAGGTCCACCTGAAGCCTCAAATGTGTCTTATTTAATAAAGAGCCTTTGCAGATGTAGTTAGTTAAGAAGAGGTCATGTTGGATTAAGGTGGGCCCTAAATCCAATGACTGGTAGTTTTATAAAATAAAGGAGGAGATTTGGATACAGAAGCAGAGAAGAGACACGGGGAGGGACACCATGTGGTGACAGAGGCAGAGATGGGAGTGACGAGATCACAAACCAAAGAATACCAAGGCAACCACCAGAAGCTAAGCCAGAGGTATGGAATATTTTCTCCCTCGGGGCCTCCAGCAGGAGCCAACCTTGCCACAACCTTGATTTCAGACTTCCAGCCTTCAGAGCTATGAGAGAATAAATTTCTGCTATTTTAAGCCCCCGTCCCCCCAAATGAAGGGGCTTTGATTTGTGTGAATTTCCAAACACATGCCAAAGAAATTTCAGTATGGAGTTCTTCAATATTTTCATATGCTCTTCCTTTATCTGTGGATTTTCCCCTGGAAAAGAGTAGAACAGAATTAAAGTGAGAGGGTTAGAATAACAGTCCTGGGACCTAATCCCAACTCTGCCCCTCATTGGGTAGGTAAACGTGGGTAAGTTATACACTTCTCTGTGCTTTGGTTTTCTCATCTGTAGAATGAGAATAACAATGATAATAATAAATATCCTCTTCCTAGAGTTGCTTTAATGACTGAGAGAATTGATGCATGTGAAAGCATTTCAAAGAGTACCTGATATACAGTAAATGCTTCATAAAGGTTCATTATTTAATGATTTGCATATGGGGGAAAATAATCATTCTTGCCTCATTAGGTTGTGAAAATTAAATGAGATAGATGCATATAAAGTGTTTATCACAGTTCTTGGCAAAAAATAAGTGTTCAATAAATGTAAGTTCTTTCCCCCATCTAAAATGCCTCCCGCTATGTCTTGACAATCAAATCCCTCCCAAACTTTAGGCCCAACTTGAGTCCCAGCCCTTCCCATTTCCATGAAAACTTTCCAGATTGTTCCAACCAAAAGAGAACTTTCTCCTGACTTCTCAAAAGCCTTATATATTAGTCTGTCATACTCGACTGTATGATCCTGTCTATGTCACACAATAATTTGTGTACATATCTTCTCCCTAATTTAACTAGAAACTCAGGAAGGGCAAGGTCTATGTAAAATCATATAACCTTTACAGATCCTAGGCCCTCAATAGTCACTTGTGGATTTATTAAATCAATGGAAGACTGTTCTGTTGAAATTGTGAAGTTAATAATTTAATGAAAAGATGGTATTTAAGGATGGAATTTATTGATTCATTGACTTCTAATCTCTGCCCATTTGAATAGTGGCAATTTTTTTTCCCTTGGACTGGATAGCATGAGGAACCTCAGCTTCAATCATTTTTGAAGCAAGGCAGAGTGCAAACAAATTAATAAAATCAAGTATAAAGGATCTGCCCTTCTCAACCCAAGATGAGGAGGCATCAGTACAAAAAGAGTTCTTTAAGATGAGTGTGTAAAACAAGCTAACAAAGAAAAATTCTTTATTGTGGTGAATGAGGAAAAACTGAAACCATTCTAACCCCTTGGACTTTTGAAAACATCAGCAAGGATCTCTTTTAAAGGAAAGACTAGTGGCTCTTTTTTGCCTTCATTTTCAAATCTCTCTTTATTTGGGATGGGCAGGCATTAACAGCTGGTTTGTGAACCTGTCACAACACTTAGCTTGTGTGTGTGTGCCTCTTTCTAACCCAGACCACTGAAGCCTTTCTGGGCCACACTGAGGACAGCAGAAGAAAACAACTGAAGCTCAGTTGAATTAATTCTGTTAATGGACAGTAATTATGGCCCCAGTTTTTGAGGAGAATGGGGCTGAGTAAGGCTATTGGCTAAAACTAGGTTGGGATTATCTGTGGATTTCGCTTAGGTCTCCTTATTTCTTATCTTTCTTTTCTCTCTCCCTCACAACTTCCCCTGCAGTCACCATGGTGAACTGAGAATTTTTAGTTCACCAAATGTATCCTTTGGACCTAGACCGCCTTGCTCACTTTTCATTCAAAACTGTGGCCCTTTCTGATACCTGCGCTTACCAGAGGAGACCTTCCCAAGAAAGAGGCCCAGAAGAAGCAATTCTGATCTAGGCTTCTTTCAGGCACTTGTGGAAATCAGTTCTCTAGGAAATCCCTTCTAATGTTCAAAGAGAAGACATTTTTACATTTGGTGTTTTTGTGTTTTTATAAGCATCTTGCACATAGTAGCCCCTCATGCACATACTCCTAAATGCTTGATGAACAAATGATTGTTCCCTCTAAGTAGATTAGTCATAAGTTTTCTCAAAACACAGGGACTGTCCTTTCTGGTTCCATTATTAACTCCCCCCACTGCACCCAATCCAACCTCAGCCATCCAGGGACTTTCATTTTCCAGGTCAGACAGACAAGAAATGGGTTTGCTCACTCAGCTGTAGCCCTACTCTGTCCAGTGAACCCAAAACCTAAAACTGTGGTAGTTAAGGTTGTGTCTCAACTTGGCTGGGCCTGGTTGAGTCACTGGGCAGCTGGTGGTAGTTATTCCCCATGATGAGACTGGCAATCTCATGGTGGGATCTACCACAAGCAACTGAGTAGCTGCTTTAGGGATGTGGTATATTTCCCATATATAAGCAGCAGCTTTGGGTATGATCCCTAGCTTATGGCACGCTTGAACCCTGCATGTAGCAGAATCATTGTTCAGCAGCCTGTCAGGCTTTGCCAATCTTGGGACTTTTAATGGACTTGAATTAATGGCCTGCCACGTGGTTTGGTAATATCAGGACTGTGTCTTGTTGCTTGTCCACCTTGGGCTTGTCAGTCTCAGCAGCCAGCACCTGAGTGAAGAAAATCCTCCAGCTTCAGTGGGCCAGGAGTAAGAGGCAGAGCTGAAGCTCAAGATTGAGGGGCTTTCACCCAGTCCCTAGAGTCTGACACTTTGAACTCAGACTTAAAACCTCCAAAGTCATAAAAGAATAGACTCCTGTTTGTTCAAGCCATTCCATTTGTGGTATTTTCTGTTAGAGCAGCAGCACAGAGGTAACCAGAA
Organism: Orycteropus afer afer; assembly: GCF_000298275.1. Taxonomy (NCBI): domain Eukaryota; kingdom Metazoa; phylum Chordata; class Mammalia; order Tubulidentata; family Orycteropodidae; genus Orycteropus; species Orycteropus afer. The sequence goes on along the minus strand of NW_006921739.1, from coordinate 4,898,821 downwards.
CAGCCACCCAGCATGCTAAAGCCATCCTGCCTGACCTATTAGTACCAGAAGCTATCCTTCAACTATCTCCAAAAGCTGCTCTGTTGCCCTGGGGCATAGATGTCCTCTGCAGTGGCAAATGTGAAAAGAAACTGAGGCAGAGAGAGGTTCTCTTTGCTTTATTTCATGTAATTAAGAGCAGCAGAAGCTAATGATAGAATTCCTCTTTGCTCCAAGTATTGGACAGTCCTTCTTCCCAGTCTCCAGCAGCTCTATCTTTAGTCCCTGGCCTGGCCCAGATAGTCTAGCCCTGATGTTTACCACGTACATTCCCCGAGGCCTCAGGAAGCTTAGACCCCCCAGCAAGCTGGAAAGACTAGGTGATAATTACTCAGTGGAATAGATTAGACTGGCATCAAGAATTTTGCCAATTGAAGGGCATGTGAATGATCTTCCTTCATACAGTTATATTTACTGACTTATTCATCCATCATTTAAGTGTTCCATAATTTAAAAACTTCTCTGCTTTGTAAGTGGTAAGAATTTCCAGTTAAAGACAATCATTGTAGTCCCAACACCCACTACGTTCCTAATTAGCTCTGTAATTAAATTACCAATTAAAGAGAACTGAAAATACTCATCATTGGATAAAGTAAAATGTCCTTACTTAGGATGATGTATCCTCTCTGAACAGAAGCAGAAATATATATAAAACAAAACCAAAGTCACATATATATATATATATATATACACACACACACACAGATACACACACACACATACTCACACACAAGAAATTAAATATATATGTACCCATCTATAAATGTCATCTTTTCATAGACCTTTCCATACCAGAGCCTCGCACTCAAGCTATAAGCCAAAGCTGTGAGTCTCCTTGGTTTTTTTAAGAGGGTGGGTGGGAGAGAAGGGGCAAAGGAAGATAACTTTATTGGTTTAAACTTGCCTTGTGAAAATAATGATATTGATCAAATTTATAGGGCTTGATTCAAAAGGGAATTGCTCAAGCTACTTCCAAATGAGAGCAGTATAACAAAAAAAAAAAAAAAAACCCACATAAGATGTAATGTTATCGTCTAAAGGGCTAACTTTTGCAACCGATTTAACCCTGCTTTCTCTCACACGGAAGCAGTTAGGATGGTCTATAACATACAGCAGTGGTTTAGAGGAATCCCTGGGTACTGTGCTTTAGTGGGGTCTGAGAGTTGGGTTCTATAAAGCTTCATGTGGCTTTGTGTTTTCCTGATGCATAAAATAAGAGAGGTAATAAAAGCAGCTAAGAACAGAAAAGAAAGACACTTCCTTTTTTCCTGTATTTACATTTTATTAAATTTACCATTTTTCCCCGAGGGTGTGGAATCACTAGTGTGTTAATTAAGTTCACAGCTACATACACCAAGTCAGGAAATACCACCAAAAAAATAAAATAAACCTTCTCACTGCAAAACTGAGTTGCCAGTGCTGTTCCTGGCACATAATGAGGTCAAACACTGCCCTACAACTCAGGCATTCCAAATTCTAGATGTACCAAGTAAATAATTTCTTAATTATTGGCGATTTAATTCATTTCCCAAACTCTCCTCTGCCTCCTCCCTTCCACTGCCCCACCAGGACATTCTATGTATCTGTGGGTTTCAGTGCATTATATTTTAAATCTCTAAACTAGATTTTGTGCTGTATGTTTCAATCCAAGAGAACGGAATTTAGCACAAACATTCCAAAGGAAATTCTAGCAGAACGATGAAACTGAGTGTGGAAATTTTTATCTCAAAGGGGACATAAGTTTGGGAAAGTTCTTATTAAGCAGCAATTTTCCACGGACTAAACCTCAACTCTTATTGCTACTGTGAACTTAATAAGAGCCACATTTTTAATGTCTTTTGTATATCTATGTGTTCAATGTTTTGATTGAATCCTAACAATGGAATCCTGTAGTCTATTGGGCACTTGCTATTTTAAGTTCGGTGCATAACTTTAATTTTGGTACAGATTGCATAATGCAAATGATTGCCCTTCTTCTCTATAAAAAGCCATCTTTCAGTTGTATCTGGGCATTTTCCTGGTGAAAACTCTAAGAGCTCAATGTGAAAAAGTTCCCAAAAAGGATATAGAAGAATAATTAATCTATAGTTTGCAGCTGGAGCTCAGACGAACAATTTCTGGTGGCCATTACTTTCTTCCTCTCAGTTCTGGGAAATGAAAGAGAATTCCAACTTCCATTTCATAAATGAGGAACTTTAAACTATGGGCATTGGTGGTTCCATTGTAGATTCCCACCTTGCATGTGGGAGACCAGGATTCAGTTCCCAGCCAATGAACCTCATGCATAGCCATGTCTGTAAGTGGAGGCTTGCCTGTAGCTATGATGCTAACCATGTTTCAGCAGGTCTTCTAAACTGCAATAAACTGGGAAGAAATGCCTGGTGATCTACTTCAGTGAAAATCCTGTGGATGACAATGGTTCGATCTGGGACTGATCATTGGGATAGCACAGGACCAGGCAGCATTTCATTCCATTGTGCATGGGGTCACCATGAGTCAGGAGCCACCTCCATGGCAGCTAACAGCAACAAACTACAGACTGCTTCATAAATCATCTTAGAAAATGTTAGGGTATGGGCCACATCAAAGATCAGAGCAAAACCAGGGTCTAAATGCCCAGGCCTGATCATCTTGACTAATAAAATCATTTGGTCAATTGTTTGCTCAAGTTTCTGTAGAAAGTCAGCTTCTCGTCACATAGGAGAGATGGCACATCTCCCCATAGCATGTGATATTCTGTTTTTGGCTGAGAAAGCTGCAGTCTACATCACACAGCTCTGCAGCAGGACCTCTTTCTACTAAACACGCTCGCTTCCCACATGAGCTGCCATATGTCTTACCCTTCATAAGAAGTTGGGTGTGAATCCATTTTTATTTTAGCAAGGACTCTGATTCTGTTTGTCATTAATCTTCCCCCTTTGTTTCATCCCTCATCTTCTGCCAAATGACTTTTCAAGTACTCACTGAACTTATTTTAGAGGACAAAGCATTCTTATACTCCCTCCATTAAGAGATGCCATGGGGAAGGGAAAAAAATGGTTGGAGACTTCCCGGTTTAATGAGGGATTTGTGGAAGGCTTTCACATGTTAGTAAATGCCTTTCAGTAAAGAGAACCCATTAAAGAAACTTAGTGAATGTTACTCTTGTGGTCTCTAAATGACCCCAGTGTAGTGATTCTCAAACTTTAATATCCTTATGGAATCTTGGAGAATTTTGTTAAAGATGCAGAATCCTGGGCCCCCATTGCTAAAGATACTGATACCAATGCCCAGTTATTCCTAGGGCCCAGAAATCTATTGAAACCTCACCAGGTACTGCTAATGCAGGTGGCCCCTAGATTACACTATAGAAAACACTGACCTCGTGGATGTTTATCCACTTCACAAAGATAATTTGCGGCCCTGGCTAGGAGAGAGCCTGAATTCAGGATATTGGAATGTTAAGAGGTCAGGGACTAAGGGCGTAGGCAGAGTCAAGGGGGCCTGAGATGTCAAAGGTCGCCTGCCACTGCTTTTCTGAATCTAAGGAGTAAGGGTTTTCTCGTTTTTTTCCTGAGTTTCAAACTCACCCATTAGCAAAATAAAGAGCGGCCTGTTCAAATTCTTTCTGTGAACCTTTCCCAGGTTCCTTAGGAGCAAAAGGCCTGTGTTCTCCCGGGAATTGGCTTTGCTCTTTGTACAGCTGAGTGCTTTCTTCTTCTACTCAATTGTCAGTACTCAGCCTATGAGAAACAGTTTCCTTGCTCTGAATTGCATTTTTAATGGGTACCATAACTAATCTGAACTTTGAAAAATCAAAATGTGGAGCATAACATGTGACCTGAATTAATTTTTTTCCCCAATAAGTGCAGCTCTCAATATTTAGTTTTGCTTAATGACCTAAAACACAGATCTACAAGGATTCCTATATCTGTCCCATTCAATTCACACACAAAGTAGAATTCACATAAGCTGACTCTACTTTTTTATTACTATTATTATTTAATATATGAATAACTAATTCTACACTTAAAAACATGTTAAGATGCTTTATTTCTTAATCAGCTGATTTGACTGGGAAACAAAGATGCCTTTTATTCACATTTTCTTTGAGTCACGTTACTGTAGTAAAAGTTCCCCACACGATTTGGCCTTTCCTCACAACTTTGAGGCTGCCAATTAGCTTCCAGAGTTGCTATTTTACAAAAATACTTCTCACTTTTAAAAAATGTAATTGAATGTCTGTTCATCACAGAATTTCTTGTGTTCAAGCCCAGGGTGTTAAACATTTTTCGGGTTGACTTGGGTCAGCTTTGAAAAATGTCAGACAGTGAAACTTGAGAAGGGGCCGAATGCTATAGTGTGTTCCTCACATCCTGTTAAGTTTTAAGTGGATATTTAAAATGGAGTTGCTATACCTCGAGACTGACTTAAAGTGAACCATATAATTTATAAGACTATTAATTAAATGAGAGGATTACATGGGATGCACATGTATTTTCATAATCATTCACACTGGCCCCAAGTTGCCCTTAATTTTCAGGCTAATTAAAGTAATCCACTGAACTGCGTGTTGTAGATGGCTGCATTTCTGCATAGACGAGCACACTGATGAAAGTGGAATGGTGAGTTTTCCTTGTTTTAAGTAAGGAAAAGGAGTGGGAGAAGAAAGAATTTGCTGAAGTGAACCTGACTCCGTTCCATTCATGACTCCCTATTTATTCCATTCCTGGATCAAGTTTTTAATTTAACAAGACTGCGTTTTGGGGGAAGTTTTCAGCCCCATCTGTTTGGGGCCAGATTGTGCCCCACCTGGTGGTGCAATTGATTTTTGAATTAACTGGGCTTTATTTTAGTACAATAGAGTGATTGTTTAGTTGCTTTTAAGCACTAGAATTCTTGGAATCTGATGGGTAAAAAAATAAATCAGGCTGTAATGTGCAGTTCTTCAGGCTGCTAATTGCATTTGACCCATTATCCTCCACCGGCTCTGTTTCAAACTTTGACACGGCTGACTTGGAGTTTGAAATGTAAATGGAAGGGCTGCTTTTGCAGGTCATCATTCTACGGAAAGTCCATTCCTGGATCACTTTCCGAGGCCTGGAAAAGAGAAGAAACAGATCTGAGCAATTATCCCAGGACTGTGCAGCTGCTGGCATTTGGAGCTGGCAGATAGAGCCACAGGCTCTTTCTCCCTCCAACACCACCCAGTTCAGGGACCCGGGGAATGGAGGGAGTAGGGCAGTCCCAGAGAAGAAGGACAGAGGTGTCATTACATCCAGGGAATGAGCGAGCATGAGGCTGAAGGGAATCCCTCCTCTTCCTCCTGTCATGCCCTACCGTTAAAAAAAGCATGTGTCATTGGCATGTAATTAGCATCTCTTTTTCTTGTGTCTTTAGCTTCATCCTCACCACAGTAACTGTGCCTCTCCACCCATAAAGCCTCTTTGAGAAGAGTACAGGGTTTACAAAGATCCTCTCTTTCTTTACAAAGAGAAGTTCCTCCACTCCTGGGAGGCTCATCCAAAAGAAATCGCTTGCATTGCCCCCAGCCTGGATCTAACACAAGGATGTGAGTGTTCATCTTTAGCTCTGCTTTCCTCCAACGACAGCTCTTTCCCAAAGGGGGGCATCTATCATTTATTTAACAGTGACTTTACAAACGGGTCCAGGGACAGTGCTTTTATGGGGTAGAGGTGGGTCCTGAGAGGAGAGGCAGCAGAAGGAGGGAGAGGAGGGTTGGGTGGTTGGAAAGGGTGATTTCCAAGCCAAGAGGGAGTCTGGGGATTCAAAGGCAAATTCCAGCTGGAAAAGGGAATTGGATCTGAGCTCCATCTCTACACAGTTGGAAAGAAAACAGGCCCTAGAAGGCCAAGAGATGGAGAACTGCTAGGAAGCAGGACCACTGGCAGCATGGACCAACCTGGACTAACCACCTGTGCAGGAATAGCCCTGAGAGTGAAGGAATTAACATGGTGCCCAAGTCCAGAGGAGCATGAGTGCTGCACCTAAGGTCTTGGTCTGGAGAGGGGCTGCAGGGTGTTGATTCTGGAGCTCAGCAAGGCACAGTTCAAATCCCAGCTTTGCTATTTACTAGCCAAGTAATATAACCCTTCCACCTTAGTTTACAAAACACTAAAATTGAGGCAGTAATAAAACAAACAAACAAAAACAGTTGCTCTGGAGTCAATTCTGGCTCATGATAATCCCATATGTGTCAGGGTAGAACTGTGTTCCATACAGTTTTCAATGACTAATTTTTCAGGAGTAGTTTGCTAGTCTTCCCTTCCAAGACATCTCTAGGTAGACTCAAACCTCCAACCTTTTGGTTAGCAGCTCAGTATGTTAACCATTTGGACCACCCAGGGACTGCAATAATAAATACCAAAAACAAACCCACTGCCATCAAGTCAATTCCAACTCATAGCAACCCCATCAGGTTTCCAAGGCAGTAAACTTTATGGAAGTAGATTACCTTATTGTCCTCCACAGAGCAGCTGGTGGACTTGAACCACCAACCTTCTGGTTAGCAGTCAGATGCCTTAGGCACTGTACCACCAAGCTCCTTTTGCAATGATAGTTAACTACAAAATAGGGTTGTTGTGGAGAATTCAATGCTAAAGCCTGTTGCATAGTAAGTGTTTGATAAATTTCAGGTGATACTATCATTAGGACTGGGGTCAGGCCTCATCTCCTTGTTTGCTGAGGCATATTCAGGATTTCCCGAAGAAGAACACAAGCCTGAGCTTCAATCAACAATATCAATGCAGCACACATCAAGGAAGGCCTGGCTTCTCACAGGCTGAGTTCCTGGCTTTATAGAGGTTACTGCCATTTGGGTGGAGGTGATAAAGTTAGCTACACTTGCAAAAGAACAAAGAGGCCCACTGACCTTCCTTAAGCTCAGTCTTTCAGAGCTCTCACACTGCCCTTCAGAGATTCCTGTCCCACTCTCTGGGCCAAGGAGACAACAGCTTGGTACTTGTAGCCAAGCAGGTACTGTGCCCACCACCATGCTTTGACCCTTCCCCCAAAGACTATCTATCTCCCCAAGACTTAACCTTACTGTTTGCTAGATCTGACTGGTTTCTTTTCTCAGTGGGAAATCAGAAGATGATGCTTTTGTGAGCATTTAATTATAGCTCTTGTGTGTATGAAAAGAAGTGCAAAGCACTAATTTTGGCAGGATTGCACCAGAGTTATCCCACTCCTGCGCTGGGCTCAGCAATGGATAAATATACTGTGCTTAGGGCCATGTCTACACTACACCTGGATCCCTATATTTGCCAGTAAATAGAAGCACATGGAGTTATTAATTAGCATTTATGAGTTCATTAGCATTCATAAGTAATGTCAACACAAGATGATGAGCTAAGCTGGATTGTTTGGAAGGGGAGATGAGCAGGAAAAGTTCTCCCTCCACTTGGACTCATATAAATGTTATTTCTCTAGAATCAACCCCCACATAGGAGTCAGCAGAAATAAATACAAACACACAGAGCAAGAGAATAAATTTCCTATATAGGAGGGTAGTCTCTCCAGAGTTTCTGGATCCCATTACTAATCTAGTTCATATTGAATGCATTTGAAACTTGGTTTGAAGAAAATATATAGTGGCAATATTACCATTCAGGGTGGCCATACGTGATTCTCTTTCATGAAATTTTCAAGTTGAAGGGAAACTGAGAGATCATCATATCAAGCCCCACTGTGTTCAGGTAAGGAAACACAGGTCCTAATACCTTGTAACAGAGCTAGGTCTAGGCACTCCACAACTCTCCCTCTTTTTTGTGACTCAATACATGAAGCTGATCCATCAGATTTGGGGCTGAAAATTCATTTGGACCCAATGTTATCACTTAAATTGTCCTTCTCTCCACCAAGAAGACATGTTTCCTTCATTCTTCCTAATATTTCGGGGGAACAAAGCAGCATTCACTTGCCCTTTTAGCTCCAGCTCAAGAATCAGTGGCAGTTGAGGTCTAGGCTTTGTTCTCATTTGGGAAGGGCGACATAATGAGTCATTGCAGGACCCAGCCTACTCACAATGGAAATACGATGGAAACTGTAGTGGGCTTAAAGAATCTGTTTACAAGTTGTTGCATTTTGTTTTGTTTTGTTTTGTTTTTTCTGACAGGGTATGGGGGACGAAAATGCAAGTGGATATAGGAGGGGGTAGAGGCTTGGTTAGAAAACGAGAGACCCCCAAGAAGGCTTTCAGCTGTCAATTCTTCCATAAGTTTAGAAATCTGGCCATTTTATATAGATCTAAACATAAGAATTTAGTATAATAGTGGTTTCAATAGGTAAAAACCACTTTTTAAAGCTTCTCTCATATTCAATCTTTAACAAGTGTTTTGCTCACAAAAGCTACTCGCACACACACAAAAAAAAAGACTCCACAATTTTGGTTGTAGCAGTCACCTCTCATTGTCATCTGGTCCTGTCTTTGGTACACACAGATACTCTGTATCTCTCAGTTATGATGTCTAACTTCAAACTAGATTTGCAGTAGCAGAGCACCACAGACATTCAGTTTTGTACGTCTGTGTTCAGTGTAAGTGTATTCAATATAGGTGGTATAGGTTGACACCTTGGGCTATGTTGGAACACAATTCAGCATTAGATCTATGTGGACTAGGTGGGAAATGAGGGAATACCAAGTGCTGACCCAGAATACAAGCCATTTTGTTCTTAGGAGATTTTTTTGGATCACTCATTTGGAACAGCTGGCCCACATGGGATATCCTGGTAACATTATAATTTTTCAATAATACCATGCTTCTCCAAACAAGCATGGTTTCCTTTCTAGTAGTGGCTACAGTTCTCAATCTCATTGCTGATTATTCTAGTCTGCCATTTTGAACTAAATAGAGTAAATGAACTAAAATAATCCAAGAAGCCAAAGGTGACTTATGCCTCATAATGAGTTCATCTACATTGTACATTGTACTTCAGGATTGACATTCGACTTAATCAGGAGCTTGTTGCCAAAGTTGTCCACATGTCTCCTTGTTTCCTAAAATATGAATGGCCTGTCTTAACTTTTTTTCCTTCTTTGCCTATCAAGTCAATATATTATCTGATCATCAGAGTTGATTGCCTTCTTTGAACTCTCTTGTGATGCTGAAATCTTGGGTTTGTGGCCAAGATTGTGTGGTAGTCGTCTGTGAATTCTCTGTCTAAAAAAATCAACAGTGAGTTTTACTGTTATGGATTGAATTGTGTCTCAAAAAAAGACCTTGTTTGGGAAAATAGTTTTTCTTGCCAGATGCTACTAGTTAAATTAAAGAAGTCGTAATGGTGTTGGATAGATCTTAATCCTAATCCTTTCTGAATGACATCTTATAAAAGAGGACAGACACAAAAAGAGAGTCACTCATAGAGGGGAACTATCTGTAAGCCAAGGAACACCAAGAAATGCCCAGGACTCCAGAAGCTGAAAGAGACAAGGATCTCCCTAGAGCGGGAGAGAGTGAGCACACAGTTCCACCAATGCCCTGAATTCCAGAACTTGAAGAAAATAAATTTCTGTTCTTTAAATACCACTTTGTGGTATTTTGTTATAGAAGCCCTAGGAGACTAAGACATTGACACACCAAAGTAGCCCATGTCAACAAGGCTTTCCAGAGTACTATCAATGTGCAGAAGCTTCTAGATGGTTATCTCAAAAAGCCAGTATCTGAGAGCAATCTACTTCCATAGTGATACTGCCTCGGAAACCCAAGGAGAGATCGCTATGAGTTGGATCCGACTCAACAGCAGTGAGTAGAATCAATCTTGAGGGAGCTCTGGTGGCTCAGTGCCTAACACATTTGACTGCTAAGTGGAAGATTGGTGGTTCAAAGTAGTCGCTCTGCAGAAAGAAGTTGGCGCAATCTACTTCCATAAAGATTTAGCACCTTGGAAATCCAGTAAGGGTCACTATGAGTCAGAATCGACAGATGGCAGTGAGTTTGGTTTGGTTTGGTTTAAATCAATCTTGACTTCTCCTACTGTGCCTTGGGACATCACTTTTAAATAATTTCTAACATTGAGCAATTTTCAGCAATACAGAAAAGCTACAAATGTGTCAGCACCTCTGATGCCAAGACCTTACCAACAGGGAGTAACCTCAAGGATGTCTTTTTCAGCAACCAGATTTGCTTAGCGTCTGCCAGCACTGAGATCTGTTACTGGTGTAAAATGCTTTCCTAAGGTGTCCTATATGGTGACATGAAGACACTCAAGCAGCTGTACTTCAGTGAACTAAAAGGGACAACAGCAAGCAGGAGACTGAAGAGAACAGGCTGGAGAATATTAGAACCCCATTCCCCACTAAGAGCCTGTCACTGACTCCACATCATCCATAGGCTAAATTTCGTGTCCTTTAGGGCAGAATATCAGTTTCATTATCTGACCTTTGAGTTCCTGTCCTTGTCCTCTATGCTTTTTTTTTCCGAAATGTGTATATCTTCTGGGCATTCCACTGAGCTTAATCATCTGGTTGGTTTTCTAGTCTTCTATAATTTTAATACAGGTTTTCCTTGATATCTAAAAGTAGAGCATTCCTATGAAATATTTCTTAAGCCAAAATTACATAAAATGAAAGAGCAGTTACCATTAATTTATATGGGAAAATTTTTTTAATGCTCCCATTCCAAAAAATAACCTACCAAATCATACCAAATGGCACACAAAACCTAAAATAACACTAGTATATCATGTTCACAGACACAGTTCAAAGCTATGGTGACGAGATGCTGAGTGTGGTTCCTGAAGAAGAGCTTGGCAATGCCATTCTCGCTGCTTGGAGTGCACACTTGCCTCTTTAATAGCTCATTTGCTCTCTTGAAAAACAAATGCTAAACACTAGTTTCACTTTTTGCGTTTTTTCGTAAAAGCAAAAATCCTCTTCAAATTTCTTTTGGTTAGTGAAAACAGGTACTAATGCAGGATCTTTCACAAAAGCAAAGTGATTAAAACAACTTTTCAAAAAATACATGGAATACCTATACATCCACTCTAGCATCCCCATTTCTTGGAGCCCTTTGATTCTTTCTTCACCCAGCTGTTTAATTTCTACTTCATTTTATAGGGAGTCCTGGTTAAGCTCTTAGCTGCTAAGCAAAAGGTCAGTAGTTCAAACCCACCTGCTGCTCCACAAGAGAAAGATATAGCAATCCCTTTCCATGAAGATTACAGCCTTAGAAATCCTATGGGGCAGTTCTACTGTGTCCTATATTGTCATGAGGAGCCAGAAATAACTCACCAGCAATGGGATTTGTTTGTCTGTTTTTAATAACCTTCTTTAGAGTCCCCAAGTGCTGCAAATGGTTAGGTTGCTTGGCAAAAGATTGGAGGTTTGAGTCCATCCAAAGGCACCTCAGGAGAAAGGTCTGGATATTCCCAAATATCAGCCATTGGAAACTCTACGGAGCACAGTTCTACTGTGATACAAAAGGGTCACCATGAGTCAGAGTTGACTTAATGACAAATTATTATTATTATTATTACCTTCTCCAACTTTCTAAGAGCCACCCTAACAGTATATTAGCACCATCTCCCAAGATCTTTGCCAGATGTTGAATCCTATATCCCAGGGCACAAAATAAATAAATAAATAAAACTCACTGGTGTTGAGTCACTTTGGCTCCTAGCAACCCCTCCGTCAGTTTCTGAGGCAGTATCCCTACGGAAGTAGATTGCCCAGTCTTCCTTCTGAGGAGTGGCTGGTGGGTTTGAACTGCCAGCCTTCTGTTTAGCAGTCAGATGCCTTAGGCACTACACTACCAGAGCTCCTATCCCAGGGGAGAGCTGCCAATTTAACAAATCCTCCCTTATCCAACTTTATATTCCATTCACCTTGACTAAGTATTCTCAGAATCCAGTCCCTTAAATACTGCCCCAGGTCTTGCCAGTACATGTTGTCTTCTAGATCCTACAGCTCCTTCACAGTACAGTGCCTTTCCTCTCCTAGTAGGTCCAGTACTTCCTCAGTCAGGAGATGTTGTGATTTAACCCTATCGATTAGTCTGGCTGCCAAGAAGAGAGGTGGCAGGAGATCTTAAACCAGCATGTTTGTCTTGCAAGGCAGCAGTCTCTACATCTTCTTCAAGCAAGAGGCGAGTAACACCAGCCTTTCACAGAAGTGGGACACTTCTACAGACCCAGCAGGTTTAAAGCAATCTGGAGACTCAAGATATTTAACTGCATCAACTTAGATGTCCCTCTCTCATATCTCAAGGTCCCATTCTTTCCCATTAAAAACTCCCTTGGCAGAGCACCCACACCTAAGTTGAACATCTAGCCTTCTCTGGAACTCTGCTAATCTTTTGATTAAGTCCTGGTCTTGATGTTCAACTTTTTCTGACCTCTAACTATAGGTGATGAGACTCAATTTATATCAAGAAAATGAGGTCTTCTGGTTTTCACATTAGGACTTTAATTATCAATTAATTACATTATTTGTCCAAAGCATTGCTTGCCCTCAGAAATAGTCATTCAATGCCATTGTTCCCATAATTATTATTTTCCCCATATTTCTCAAATGACTGATACATTCACCCACAAGTACATTCCCTTTCTCTAGCATTCCCACGCAGGTCATCACTGCTACCTCGTACCAGGGTCTATCTCTGTTCCACCTAACCTCAGAGATGGGGTCCTGATCACCAGCAGCCAGCTGGTGACCCAGATCCAGAACCCCATCTTAACATTGCCTTTCTGGAACCATTTCTGGTACCAAGAGTTTTGGCCAGGTTCTTTGAGAAGCAGACTTTGAATTAAAGATTTTGTATGAAGGAAGTTCATTAGTTATACTGCAGAAGGGATATGAGAGGGAAGGAAACAAGATTGGATTGAAGGAGAAGTTATGCTGTGATACAGTCACAACAAAGGCCTCATCCAACCATACTGTCCAAATTAGGGTGAGGTGGACAGCTCTTTATGCCCTGCAAAGATCTCCTTGAATGTAAGCTCATGTAAGCAGAGAGCAACTCACAGAGGGTACTGACGGCTGAGGACTCTCAGTTAACAGTGCTCCCAGCAGCTGGAAGAATAAGTTCCTCAGTTCTGAAGGGGAAGCAGCATGATACAGCAAAGCGATTACTACAGAACCCAACTCTATCTCTTATTTATTATGTGATCTTGGGCAAGTCAGTCATTCTCTTTGGGCCTTGGTTTCCTAATCTGTAAAATGGGAATGGCAATAGTGCCTGCCTAATTGGGTTGCCATGAAAATTAAATCAAATAATAATGCAATGTACCTTACAGAGCCTGGTTCATAATAAGCATTGTAGCTCCTTATAGCTATAAGCTTGGAGTTTATATGGAAAGCTAAGAGTAAACTAGGAGTTCTGGTGGCATAGTGCTTAAGGCACTTGACTACTAAACAGAAGGCTGGCGGTTCAAACCCACCAGCCACTCCTTGGAAGGAAGACTGGGCAATCTACTTCTGTAGTGATACTGCCTCAAAAACCCAAAGAGGGGTGGCTATGAGTTGGATCTGACTCAAAGGCAGTGAGTTAGTTGAGTTAAGACTAAACTATAGGCTACAAGAAATAATTGCTAAAGTGTGTGTCGTGGGAGCTTAGAAGAGGTGAAGATCAAGAAAAGCAAAGAAAAACAGTTTCAAAGAGCAGATGCTCAATAGATATGTGGAGTTTAGATGGATGAAACAAGAAGAGAAGATTTCTACGTGAGATAACAACAAAAGCCAAAGCCTATGAGATAAGCATGATATTTATAGGCCAATGAGGAAGTCAGCCTGGCTGTCACAGAATTTCGTGCCCAGAAGTGGATTAGGAGCAGGATGGATTATGGAAAGTTTAGAAGTTTCTGGCAGAAACAGCAGATGTGGAGATCCCAAAGACAGACCATAGTACAGTTGGGCTCAAAGGTGGTTTGAGAGACATCCCTTAGGAATAGAACATCTGGATGGAAGAGAAAGGGAGGAAAATGGAGAAAGGAGAGAAAGAGTAGTATGAGAGAAAGACAGAAGAAAAAGAGATGTGGGAGAGAGAGAAGGCTGAGAATTCATTTGAGATTAAAAGCCAATCCAGACAGTAAAAGAGAAAGGCAGAGATGAAGAAAAAACATGGAGTAAATAAAGCCTTAAGAAATCACAACCACTGTGGAAAGCAGTATGGCAATTCCTTAAAAAGTTGGAATTAGAAATACCATTTGACCCAGCAGTCCCATTACTAGGTATATGTCCTAAAAAAGTGAGAGCCAGGACAAGAACAGACATACACACACCCATGTTCATCACAGCACTGTTTACATTAGCAAAAAGATGAAAACCTAGGTCCCCATCAACAGAAGAATGGATAACCAAACTATGGTACATACATACAATGGAATACTATGCAACACTAAAGAATAATATAGAATCTACAAAACACTACATAACGTGGATGAACTTGGAGGACATTATGCTGAGTGAAATAAGTCAATCACAGAAGGACAAATATTGTATTAATTCATTATTGTAAAAAGTCAAGGACAGGTTTGTATATGGAAGGAAACTTTCTTTGTTGGTTACCAAGGGTGGAAGGGGAGGGAACACTGAAAATAAATAAATAAATAAAATAAAAATCTCCAGAAAAAAATAAATTATGATATTTTAATTTAAGAAACTTCAATTCAAGGAGTTAGAATAATGTAGAGCGGGGGAAAAAAGAATTTTGGGCTAGGTCAACTGTGTTACCTCCTTGGGAAACAATACAAATGCAAGCATTAAAAATCCCAGTGCTTTGCTGTATTATAAATAGTTCTGAATTAATGTCCCTTCCCCAAATGCCTATTTTTCCAACAGGTGCAATATTACACCATCTGCCCAACAAAAGAATCTAAATGTCACTAACTTCATAAGAAAATGTAATTGGCTGCTTAAGACCCTATTATTTTTTCATGTTTATTATGATGATATTTAATAATTAGTACTTATATTGCATGTAGGGGCATAAAATGCTTTATAAATGTTAACTTTCTAACTCACACGTTAACTCCTTAGGAAGACAGTAACGAAGATGTGCCCCTCCTTTTAATAGATCCATTCATTCAACAAATATTTATTGGGTTCCTACATGCTAGGCATTGTAATGATGCAGAAAGTTGGCTACATGGAAGTTGATTAATGCTCTTTGTGTGCCTGCTCCCCAGCTTCAACACAAGCTTCCTAAAAGCAAGAACCATAGTTTTTTCCTCTCTCAAGTCTGAGGGTCCAGTATTGCATCTGGAAAAGATGAGTTGTTCCATAAATATTTGTAATTTTTAAGTATAATACCCAGAATTAGCTATAAGTCTATGCTACTGTTATTAAAAACATAAACTCGGAAACTCTTGACTTCTGAGCCATTGCTAGCGACGGGACCTTACTTCCTGTAGAAACTCCTGATCTAACCTTATGTCTGTTCTTTCAGATGGTAAAACATTCACTCATCCCCTGAACACTGTGAATCATGCAATTTCTGTAGCCCTTTCTATTTACTGGGGACAAAGTCGAGGCTGAAGTTGGGCCCCACACAAAGATCTGCTTTTCCCTTAAAGAATTTTGGCTTCTATGAAGATTTTTACATTGAGTGGAAAAATAAAATTCTGGATCTAGAAATCACTCCGAGTCAATATCCTCTTGTTAGTCTGGGTTGGGTGTGGGAAAGTTCCATTTGGCAGTTCTGATTAATAATAAGGCCCCTGACTGCTATCAAATGGTCAATATGAAATAGAAATAAATTGGACACTGGCTCAGACCTCAGGGCCTTGCTGTGTGGCTGGGGTCACGCGCCAGCAAAATTCCTCACAGGTGTCTGGTAAGGCCCCCAGGTCATGCAAGTGGTTTATGCTCAGCTGTCACCCAAAAGGGCAGTGGTTCGCATCTACCCAACAGCACCACAGAAAACTTGTATAAGATCACAGCCAATGGAGCACACTTCTTCTCTGGCACAAATGGGGTCACTACGAATTGGAATCAACTTGGTATTTTTTTTTAAGCACAGAGTCCAAAAGAAACTCATCTTATGCCATAGCAAAGTGCAAGTGATCTAGGGAAAGAAGTAAAGTCACAAGTTTGTGCCTGAATCTTGTACCTTCTCTCCCTCCCACATCTCAATGTGAGCTCTATTAAAAAGCTGGATTGCTAATATTTAGAAGGTATCTTTTCCTCTCAGAACTAAGGCAAAGGCAGCATCTGGCCCTAATTACGAAAGAGGAATCTCTCCAAGCCTGAGGACTGAAGTGACACCAAAAGGTACAGGTGTTCTATGCCAGACCTGGAGTTACTGCCCTTAGAACAGTTACAGGACAATGTCCATTTTCACAAATGCCAAAAACAAGGCCCCAGACACTGGCCAAACCAGATGTTATTGTTAATTGCTGTGCAGTCAATTCTGCCTCATGGCAACCCTGTGGACAACAAAGAAACCCTTTCCCATACTGTGCCATCTTCTTAATCCCCATCATACTTGAGTCCATTGCTGCCTTCCAGCCTAGGCACTCATCTCCCAACACTGTATGAGATGATGTGCTGATGTGATCCATAGGGTTTCCATAGGCTAATTTTCAGAGTTAGATGGCCAGGCCTTTCTTCAGTCTGTCTTAGTTTGGAAGCTTCCCTGAAACCTGTCCACCATGAGTGACCCTGCTGCTACTAGAAATACTGGTGTCAAAGCTTCCAGCATCACCGCAACCTGCAAACGACCAGAGTAGACAAACCTGACAGGCAGGTGATGGGATCAGACAGGATGGCACCACAAATAATGTGCTGGTCATTTTAATTATACAGATTACCACCCTTGGATCAATTTCTCTTTACCTTTTCTCTATACCATTGCTCAGCAAATGAATGTATCAACCTACTGCTCTCTAAAAAGCTGCAAACGAATTACATTTTAGAAGTGCATCTGTGTACTGGCTTCTGCAGCACATATACTGAAAGTACATCTGAAGAAGTCTACAGAAGTTGAAAACAGAGGATATGGCTTCCCTAATTCTTTGAAAAACATGTATCACTTTGTTGAATTTTACAGTGAAAGGGAAAAAAAAAAAAAGAAACACCTCAGACTTCCCCTTTTCTGGGGGAGGAGGGCGGCACAATCTGTCTATGGCTGAGCCCACAGTTGTGCATGAAAGTTAATATTTCCAGGGCCCTGCGTGGGATACCTTTCCCAGAATTCATGTTCTCAATGGGAAACTGAAATAGCGCGTGAGAGTTACCCTAAGTAGATTTAAATAATTAAATTCAAAAATTCTCAAACCACTTGCTGTTTCAAATTTATTTCTTTAATAACAACTCAGACTCAGCAACAGACTGGATTAAGATTTCATTTATTTGAAATTTAAGGTATATCCAGCTCTGGGTGTTGTTTTTAAGTATTTAAAGGGAAATTTGTGCTTGGTGAAAATGAAGAGACTGCAGCATTATAAATTCATTTCCTCTATTATAAGCAGGGCCGCGCCTGCCCGCTGCAGCTGTTCCGGGAGCCAGTCCCGACAGGCTCTCGGCGAGCCGGGCAAGCAGACGACCCTTTGTTTCACCACGAGGGGAGATTTGGCCGGCCCCATACCCTTCGCAAGAACTATTTCCTCAGTGGCGCCAGGCAGTTGGGCAGGATCATCTGGGGTGGTTTTCATGTGGCAAAGCAATGCATCCTCAGGGATTCCAGAGCAACTTCTAAGGATCCATTTTCACCCCTAACCTCAAACTGTGCCTTGTACCAGGCCTCAAAGATGGGAGGCCACTGCGGCCCAGGCCGAGTTTCCTGACCCCTGAACTAACCCACCCTGATCTATTCCACCAAGCTGAGAGCTGCTCAGAGAACAGGTGTTACATCGCAGGTAACAGCCCCACGGTACTTACTATTCATGCTAACAATTTTACAAACAAGTGAGTTTCCTATACATTCATCGCCACCCCCAGGCATTCATATTCTTTTTAAGTACAGAAACCTTAATTAGATTTTGACCACAGACCCGGATTTGACTTACCCTGACAGGGTTTCCATTAGTGTAATCTGTGGGGGAATTCACTGTTTTAACATCTGTGTGCCTGAGGCCTATCTCACATTTACTGCAAAACTCTGAAAAGCCTCCCTTGTATGGCTGTATGTTTCTTCCTGCTCCCAATTTCACAGAAGTCATTTCAGCACCAAACGGTAATTAGCAAAGGGATGGGCCTCAGCTGACATGAATGCAATTTATTGTTTTCCAGGAGGCCCTGAACCAAGCAAACAAAGAACACAGTCTAGCTGTCTGGCATTTTATTAACTTGTATTGTGCGGTGCACCTTACTGAAGGGAGATCTTCAAGAGAAATTCAGCAGTTTGTGTGTGGCAACATGCAGACTTTGGAAGAATATTAATTTCAGTTCAATTAGGCAAGTTTTGTGGTACCTCAGCCTGTAATATAGGACAGCCACTTTTATAATTATCTTCCATATTAACTTTATCATCACCAGACTTTTACATAAATACAACCTTTCATCTTTAAAATGCCAACACTTCTTCAATTTTGGCAACCGTACAGCACTGCTAATTATTTGCTCATTATGTGTGGTTAACTGATGAATCATTAATAAATGAATGAATGGCTAATATATTTTTATGGTAATTGGAGATATAACTGATTGCAGACTTCCTTAGCTTCTCAAAACGGCACTGAATGAGCAGTGGCTGCCTAATTGTTTACAGATGATATTTATGCCCTCACCCAGCGTTTCTCACAGTTGTGGTTTATCACTGGTGTATTTTCATCAGTCCAGGGTGAAGGCTCACTGAGGACCAGGCTGGACAGAGAGGAGTGGGTGGCACCATGACCATGCTTCCTTTATTGTGCTTCTGTTACCTCATTTGTTTCAGCTCAGTTGACACATAATCATGTATGGTCCTCATGACCATTTGCTAGCAATTCGAAGACCCCTCACGGACTCTATTTGCACAGGCATTGGCAGGGCCACAGCTATGATATTGCTATGGTGACCCCAAGTCAAATATATATAAACTTGGATGCTGACACACATACACACACACCATCCAACTGCCACTTGTCTTGCTTATCACACCCAAAGGAGCCATGGCCAGTGGCCACCCAGCATGCTGTCTCTGTGGTTAAGAAGCTAAAGGAGACCTTTTACAAAGTATGGTTGGGAGCCTGGAGTTCAGTTTACACCCCTGACAAACATCCAGGAAATAAAACCAACCAGCAATCTTTGAACTCCATTCACTGACTCAGCGTCCCACAGCCAGCTAATGGGTTCGGAGGTAACTGCTGCGTTATATAAATTAAATCTATCATGCTGCAAATCATTTACCACCTATAGGTTAAAAACAAAGAGCCCATATTTGTTAACAGTTCTTGTGAAAATTAAAGAATGCTGGCCAAATAAGGATTGTTTAGCTTCACACAGACAGACAGAAGATGTAGTTAAAAATGCAAAGGAGATGACCAATTCTTAATAATAATTATTTAAACAGGTGGGTTGCTGTTACTAGGTGCCATCCAGTCAGTTCTGACTTATAGGGACTCTACTACAACAGAACGAAACACTGCCCAGTCTTGTGCCATCCTCACAATCTTTGCTATATTTGAACCCATTGTTGCAGCCATTGTGTCAATCCATCTCATTGAGGGTCTTCTTTTCCACTGACCCTCTCTTTACCAAGCATGATGTCCTTCTCCAGGGACTAGTCCCTCCTGATAACATGTCCAAAGTACATAAGATGAAGTGTCTCCATTCTCGCTTCTAAGGAGCATTCTGGCTGTACTTCTTCCAAGATGGATTTGTTAGTTCTTCTGGAAGTCCGTAGTCTATTCAATATTCTTCACCAGCACCATAATTCAAAGGCATCAATTCTTCTTTGGTCTTCCTTATTCATTGTCCAGCTTTTTGAACCAGGTGGGTAGTTTCTCCTGATGAACATTTCCATGAAAACAGAATAACTAATGACAGTCTTAAAGAACCCTTTGTCTTTCCATGTACTAATGATCACATTTATAAATATGCAGAAGGCCCCCGTGTACATTGCTAATGATAAGTAATTAAGCACCAGGCGTGGGAAGCCAGTGAAAAGGGTCATGTTAATGCAAGAGAGGAAATTAAAAATGCAATAAAATAAGTTGCCTAGAAAAGATTGAATAAACTTCTGGCTTCTCCTCCTTCCAGAAGGAAAAGAACATTTTCCCCACCCTCACAGTAAAACTATGTCAGGCCATCCAACAGCTGGTTATAATGTCAGACAGTAAGTTATCAGCTTGCTTCTAGCCCTCGTCACTATTTTAACCTGTTGGTCTGCAGGCAGAGAGTGTGGTTAAAAGTAAAGGGCACTATGAGTCACTGGGATAGAAGATGGGCCCTATGGAAAAAATAAGCAGCCATGAAGGATGGATAGCTGCCATTGATGAATTAAATGGGGTTTTTGTTATTATAGCTAATGTTTACTAGTTTTTCCTGGTTGCTGTCAAGTGGATTATGACTCACGGCAACCTCCCTTGTGTTAGAGTAGAACTGTGCTCCACAGGGTTTTCAGTGCTGAGTTCTTGGACATAAATGCAAGGGATGTCTTTCAAGGAGACTCTGGATATACTCTAAACCTCCAGTCTTTTGGTTAGCAGCTGAGCACGTTAACCCAGGGACACCTTCGAGCCAATGTAAACCTGTTGCCATCGACTTGATTCTGACTCATAATGGCTCTGTAGGACAGAGTAGAACTGCCTCATAGGTTTTCCAAGGCTGTAATCTTAATGGAAGCATATTGCTACCTCTTTCTTCAGCTGGTGGGTTCGAACCGCAGACCTTTTGTTTAACAGCTGAATGCTTAAATACTGTGCCACCAGGGACCCTTCTTATAGCTAGTGTACCACTTATTTATTAAGCAGTATAGACCAACCTGATTTTTTTTTCTGTTTCTAGATGAAAAAAAAAAAGGGACAAAATAAGTTTCCAATTGTTGTTGTTGTTAGGTGCTGTCGAGTCATCTCCAACTCATAGTGACCCTATGCACAGCAGAACGAAACACCACCCAGTCCCGCACCAGCTCCGTGATCCTAGCTATACTTGAGCCCATCAGCAGCCACTGTGTCAATCCATCTCATTGAGGGCTTTCCCCTCCTTCAGCGACCTTCTAACTTACCAAGCATGACATCCTTCTCCAGGGAATGGTCCCTTCTGACAACATGACCAAAGTAGGTGAGATGAAGTCTGGCCATTCTCACTTCCAAGCACCATTACGGCTGCACTTCTCCCAGGACAGAATTGTTAGTTCTTTTAGCAGTCCATGGTACTTTTGGCACGTCTCAAAATCATCAATTCTTCTTCGATCTTCTTTATTCATTGTCCAGCTCTCACATGTATATGTGGCAATTGAAAATATCATGGCTGGTGTCAGGCACACCTTAGTCCTCAAGGAGACATCTTTGCTCCTCAGCACTTGAAAGAGGTCCTTTGCAGCCAACTTGCCCCGTGCTGTAATTCATCTGATGTCCGGACTGCTACCTCCATTGGCGTCGATTGTAGAACCAAGCAATGTGAAGTCTTTGACAGCTTCAATCTTTTTTTCCATTCATCGTGATGCTGCTTACAGGTCCAGTTGTGAGAATTTTTGTTTTCTTTATATTGAGATGTAATCCATACTGCAGACTATAGTCTTCAGTCTTCATCAGTAAGTGCTTTAAGTCATCCTCACTTTCAGCAAGTTTCCAATACAAGGGAATAATTTCTGTGTCTCGTCACATTACTTGTGGCCTGTTTCCCCACCAGAGCCCAAGCTCCTAGAAGATGAGACCAGACTCTGTCATTTGACATTGTGTCCCTCACACCTGGTGGCATAGTGCCTAAGGCATTTGACTGCTAACCAGAAGGCTGACAGTTCAAACCCACCAGCCACTCCTCGGAAGGAAGGTTGGGCAATCTTCCGTGGTGGTACTGCCTGGGAAACCCAAGGAGGGGTCGCTATGGGTTGGATCCAACTCAATGGCAGTGTGTTTGGTTTTTTTGTTGTTTTGTTTTGTTTTTGGTATCACTATGCCTTAGGCACTACATCATCAGAGCTCCTAGGAAACCCAAGGAGGGGTCGCTATGGGTTGGATCCAACTCAATGGCAGTGTGTTTGGTTTTTTTGTTGTTTTGTTTTGTTTTTGGTATCACTATGCCTTAGGCACTACATCATCAGAGCTCCTAGGAAACCCAAGGAGGGGTCGCTGAGTCAGATCCAACTCGATGGCAGTGAGTTTTAAAATATCATGAGTGCTTAATAAATGCTGGTTGATTGGTTGGATGAATGAATATTCAAAATAGATTATATCTAAACCTAGTAGCAGTCTGTCAAGGAGCCTTTGAACATCCTTCCTAATCCAAACAGCTCTGCTACCCCACACTTTGACAAATACTCTGGTCCACTGCAATGAGAGACACTTCCCTCTTACTTAGTTTCTGAGAAAAGCACTGATTCTTTCTTCAGTTCTTTCATTACCAAGAACAGAAATTTGAGGCTTTAACCAAAAAAAAGAGTATATCTTTGAAAAAAAATAATAAATCATACACTTGGTTGCACGATTCCTGTTTAGGGATTGAATAGGAATCCCAGCACTTCCATGAAGCAATAAAGACATAAAATGAGTAAGAGGTCTTCTTGGCAAAGGAAAGTGGCCTTGTATTTGGATCTCCAAAGCTCTTAAATAAGTGTAGTTTTGATCCTGTTTTTAAAGTGTCTTAGTGAAGTTCTTATACCACTGAAGACTTTTTTCTTTCAAACATTTCAAACTTGTTCATCTGGAGTCTCTCAGGACCTCCACATACGCTAACTCTTCTCTGAGGTTAATCCCTCAGTAGGGGAATCTAATTTTCTGCCACTGAAATCTAGGGTTAACAAGGAGACAACCTTGATCTGAAGACAATAGCAGCAACAAACCAAAATTAAACCTTGGTTGGGTATTTTGGGTAGTAATTTTCCTTTTTATTTTTTCTCCTCCCCTTTCTTACACATGTTTTAAGAAACAAGTCAGGAGGCAGAAAAGCCAGGGCTTGGCTGTTCCTGCCTTGTTTTAATACTACTTCTGAGTTCAAATGAATCATTTCCTCTTACACAAAATCTTCAACAAGGCCACACTTCTTTTGTTATCAGAGTGTTGTCATCGGCAAGCCTGCTTGACTCTCATAAAGGCAATTTAGTACCTGACAATCGAGCAACGTGTGCGCGAGCCTAGATTTGCCTTACAAATAAGGGCTGCCAAGGGAACCTCTGAGGAGAGGGCCAGAGGAGGCTCTGGGGACGCCTAAGGTGCATCTTTCATCAGCATCTCCGGCAGGCCTTTGGTTTCTCAGGGCGTGCGGTTCTGTTTGGAGCCGCCTTCCACTCTTGGGAAAGTTCAGGTTGCGGAGGGACACTCTGTAAGCCTACCCTGACCCCCAGTGGCAGACTCTGTCAACCGACCTACATGGGTTCTCCCTCTCCTTGGTGGGAAGAGGCGAGCCCCACGCTAAAGATTCCCCTAGATCCTAGGGACCCGAGCACCATTCTCTCTAATTGACAATTAAAACAAACTTCAGTTCTCACAAGAATCAACAGAGTGAAATTTCGCAACTGCAATTTTCACAATTCAATTCCCTTGAAGCAAAACCAACAGTTTCCCTGAGGTTTCACTCCACACCTCTCTCTCCATTTGTTGTTTGACTTCCCCCTCAAGTTTCTCTTCCCACACACAATTTTATTTTAGAGTCAGTCATGGAAACAGCTTAATTATGTTTCTGGGGGTCCCCGCATCATCCCTGCCCTGACGCTGAGTCAGCACTTCTGTGGCGCCAGCAGGATGAGAATGCTGGGCGATCATGTTTATTAACAGCCCAGCGTGGCGCTCCCCGGGACCAGGGGGCCTAGAGGTGAGTATTTATGGCTGCTGCCGTCCAGGCCTGCCTGTTCAAGCTGTTTCATTTTGTCAGCCACCAAAATCAAACAACCTGAAATAAAGCCTCCGTGGCCATGAATAGAATAGAGTCAGCACACCCATCTGACCTTAGTGATAGGGTGGTCAGATTTACCAAATAAAAATACAGGGCGCCCAGTTAAATTTGAATTTCAGATCAACAACAAGTAATTTTTAGTATAAATATGCCCCTGCAATATTTGGGACATCCTTAGGCTAAAATTATTACTAGTTGTTGATCTGAAATTCAAATTTAATTAGAGGTCCAGCAGTGCAGTCACTGAGGGGGTGGGGAGGGTACAGACCAAACTGAGTGACACTATCACAGGAGGTGATACCAAAATGACTGTCTATAAAATCTTTGTGGAGTGTTTCAGCAGAATTTGTTCTATTTTATTAAACATATCCCAGTAGTTAGCTATAACAACAAAAACATTTTTGGTAAGCCCAGCTTGCATGCATCAATGTACCTACAAGGCTGAAACTTTATGCTAATTTACTTTTTGAAGGCAATCCTACTTCCGTAGTGATACTGCCTCGGAAACCCAAGGAGGGGTCGCTATGAGTCGGGGCCCAATCTATGGCAAACAACAACAACAACAAAGAGCTCCAGTCAGAACTGTCATTATTACCCAATAACATGGTGATGTCTTAAATAATGTGTTTTCATCTGCAAATGCTATAAGCCCACACTGTTGTTTTCTTCGTTGCTACCAGTGTTTTCATAGTCACCAATTTTGTCAAATTTTGTGGTGTTTTAGCCACAATATCGTGGTAATAAGTGTTTGTGAACCTAGATAAAAACTTTTGGTCCCTTCTGACAGCATGGCCAAAGTACGAGGGACAGAGTCTGGCCATTTTCGCTTCTTAGGAGCATTCCGGCTATATGTCCTCCAAGACTGATTTGTTCATTCTTCTAGCAGCCCGTTGTACAGTCAATATTCTTTGCCAACACTACACTTCAAATGCATCAATTCCTATGTTGTCTCCTTTATTTGTTCTCGAGCTCTGACATGCATCCAAGGCTACTGAAAATACCATGGCTTGCGTCAGATGCACCTTAGTCTTCAAATTGACATCTTTGCTCTTACACTTAGAGGTCCTTCGCAGCAGGTTTGCCCAGTGCGATACATCCTTTGATTTCTTCACTGTTCCTTCCATGGGTGTTGATTGTGGATCCAAGTAAAGTGAAATGCTTGACAACTCCAATCTTTTCTCAATTTATTGTGATGTGGTTATTGGTCCACTTGTGAGGATTTTTGTTTTCTTTATATTGAGGTGTAGTCCATAGTTAAGGCTGTAGTCTCTGATCTTCATCAGTAAATGCTTAAAGTCCTCTTCACTTTCAGGAAGCAAGATTATGTCATCTCCATATCACAGGTTTTTAATGAGTCTTCCTCCAATCCTGATGCCACATTCTTCTCCATATAGTCCAGCTTCTTGGATTATTTGCTGAGCATACGGATTAAATGAATATGGTGAAAGGATACAACCCTGTTGCACACCCTGATTTTAAACCATGCAGTACCTCCTTGTTCTGTTCAAAAGACTTCTTTATGGTCTATATACAGGTTCCTCCTGAGTATCAAAAGGTTCTGGAATTTTCATTCTTCATAATGTTATCCATAATTTGTTATGATCCACACAGTTGAATGCCTTTGAATAGTCAATAAAACCTAGGTAAACATCTGTCTGGCATTCTTTGCTTTCAGCCAAGATCCACCTCACATTAGCAGTGATGTCCCTTTTCTGAACCTGGCTTGAATTTTTGGCAGTTCTCCATCAATATACTGCTGCAACTGTTTTTAATCATATTTGGCAAAATTTTACTTTTATGTGATATAAATGATATTGTTCAGTAGTAATTTGTGCATTCTGTTGGATCACCTTTCTTTGGAATGGGCACAAATATGTATCTCTTCCAGTCAATTGGCCAGGTAGCTGTCATCCAAATTTCTTGGCATAAATGAGTGAGCACCTCCAGTGCTGCATCCATTTATTGAAACATATCAATGGGTATTCTGTCAATTCCTGGAGCCTTGACTTTCACCAATTCTTTTAGTGCAGCTTGGACTTCTTACTTCAATACCATTGGTTTTTGATCATATTCTACCTCCTGAAATGGTCAATATCCACCAGTTTTTTTGGTACAGTGACTCTGTTTATTCTTTCCATCTTCTTTTGATGCTTCCTGAATCTTTCAATACTTTGCCCATAGAATCCTTCAATATTGCATTCAATGCTTGATTTTTTTTTCTTCACTTCCTTCAGCTTGAGAAATGCTGAATATGTTTTTCTCTTTTGCTTTTCTAACTCCAAGTCTTTGCACACTTCATTATAATACCTTAAGTTGTCTTTTCTAGCTACCCTTTGAAATATTCTGTTGAATTCTCTTACTTTATCATTTCTTCCTTTCACTTTAGCTTCACTATGTTTAAGAGCAAGTTTGAGAGTCTCTTCTGACATCTATTTTGATTTTTGCTTCCCTTCCTGTCTTTTTAATGACATTGTGCTTTCTTCATGTATGATGTCCTTGATGTCATCTCACAGCTCATCTGGTTTTTGGTCACTGGTGTACAATATGTCAAATCTTTTCTTCAAATGGTCTCTAAATTCAGGTAGGATATGCTCAAGGTCATATTTTTGCTCTCATGGACTTGTTTGGCAACTCTATCTTGTGGGAAAATAAGAGGTTTTATTTTATGGTTTTACAACTCAAATTTGACCAGACCCTTGGATAATCTAGGAAGACTGGGTTCCCCCTAAGAGTTAGGTGAGGAATTTCTTAAAGAGTAGGAAATACCAAGTCAGAACTTGGATTCTTGGAGCCTCTTTAGGGTCTCGGGTCTCCCTCAGCATCAGCTCATTTCTCAACCTTTTGGTCATGTTCTTCCTCTTTCTCCTCTCTGTCTCTCCAGGTTGGAGGTCCTCCCTCCCTCTCTCTCCAGGACAGGACACAGGCAGGATCCTGTGCTGATGACCCCTTTCCCACAGCCATGCTTCCAAAATCTGCCATAGGAGTCCTTGCTTACAGATGTGGAAGGAAAACTCAAAACTAAGTTAACTATTTTTAGAGGGTGTCTTAATTATCTAGTGCTGCTATAACAGAATACTACAAGTGGCTGAGTTTAACAAACTGAAATTTATTTTCTCATAGTTTGTTGTCGTTGTTGTTATGTGCCATCAAGTCAGACCTGACTCATAGCGACCCCTCCCTGGGTTCCCGAGGCAGTATCACTACGGAAATAGATTGCCCAACCTTCCTTCCGAGGAGTGGCTGGTGGGTTTGAACTGCCAACCTTCTGGTTAGCAGTCAAGTGGCTTAGGCACTATGCTACCAGAGCTCCCTTCTCATTTTAGAAGGATAGAAGTCTGAGTTCTGGGTGCCAGTCTAGGGGAAAGCTTTCTTTTTCTATTGGCACTAAAGGGAAGTGCTTGTCTCTGCTGAGCTTCTGCTCCTGGGTGATCTTCATGGGGCTTGACAACTCTCTTCCCCCATCTTCTCTGTTCTGTTTACTTGTTTATTCTCTTTTATATCTCAAATGAGATTGACTCAAGATACACCCTACACTTATCTTGCCTTATTAACATAACAAAGATAACCTATTCCCTAGTGGGATTATAACCACATAATGTGGGACATAACCAGGCATAGAGGTTAGGATTTACAGCAGATATTTTGGGAGTGCATAATTCAATCCATAACAGGGGGTAACAGATTAAATTGCAACTGGGTCTTGAAGGGATAGAAGTGGCTATACTCTGAAAACCTGTACCCACTGAAATGTAAAAAAGAAAAAAAGAGAGAGCTAGACAAGTTTTGAATTACTGTTATCTTCCATTAAAAAAGGCGGGGGGGAGGTTATAGCCTTGGGAATACTATACATATCTGTTACCAACAACCCTGAAAACCACCTCTGTAAGCTTGTCAGTTAAACCAAATGTTAAATGGAAAATATTTGGTGGGATTTAAAATTAGACCCGCACACATTACTTACAGATGTTTCAATGAAAAACAGTTGAAACTGAACCACACCAAGTAATAAACCCCACAATGGTGTATTTTTTTATACCCCAAGATAATTTTTATTATATAAGTAGCCATATGAAGAAGGTATTGCATACTGCTTGAATTAAATACGGAGGAATGAAATCAGCAGTATCCCTTTACAGCATATGGCCCAGCAAATCAAATTACAAAGCTTTCCACATCTCATTAACTGCAATGAGTACAGTGAGTTTTCTAATAAGTCACATCTTTTTCATGAGAGTGGTGAGCAGTGACTTATTGTAAGTATTCACAGGATGACCCTTGTGCTGAAATTAAGAACTCATCTAAAATGGGCAGGGTCATCTGGTCAAGACTGATCATAACATTTCCTCATTATTGTTTTAGTTGGCATTGAAGCATATGTTTTCCTCTTGCCCCAGCTGAAAAATGCCTTTGATAATTTCACTGACAGCAAATAACCCACACACTGCCATTTAATGAGTTTGGGCAGGATTAGCTGACAATAAAGAATATAATATAAATGTTTTTATTAGAACTGATTTATTTTTTAGCTGGAAAAAAAAATTCATTAAAAAAAAAAAAATCACACGGAAACGCAGAGCTGCCTTCTGCCCTCTAGATAGCGTGTGAGTGGTGCAGGTGAAAAGGCAGAAGGCTGCTTGGAGCCCAGGGCTGGCTAAGTCAGTCCCTTTTGGCTGCAAACAGAGAAAGGCAAATACCAGCTGGAACCCACACTCAGATGTCTGGTTGCTCCTTTGCACAACAAGGAAAAAAAATACTTCTACAATTGCTCATTATGTGGCCTTTGGTTGAGATGAATTACCAATTTACAACCTCTTGTGTTTGGAGAGAAGCAAACTGTGCTCTTTTGAGGCAAGAATCAGGAACCTAAAATCATTCAAGCCTTCTTGTTTATAAGGCCAGAGAGAGGCCAAAAATCCATTTCCCTCTGTGCTGTAAGCCCTTTCAAAGACGAGTTTCTCACCATCTGCACTAATAAATATGGACTGGTGTGTGTGTAACCATACACTGTGGAGAAGGGAAGAGTGAAAAGATTTTAAATGGTTGCAAATTGCTCTCCTGCTGAGATAACAGTGGTTCGCATGTGAGTCTCAGTTGTTACACATTAAGAATGGGCATTTGGCTTCTTTTTACACAGCTGTGAGAGAAGGGGTACACTGCAGAACTACTATAGAGAAAAAGGGTCCCTTGTTTTAGGGAGACAGGCTCGCTCTAGTGGCATCTTGCCCAGAAGCTCTTTCTTCACAGTTGCCATCATGGCGACTACAGGCAGGGTAAGCAGACCAGTCCCGAGAGCTGGGAGCAAGAGGATCATTGGAACTGATGAAGTGAGCCTTGAAATTGGGGAGGAGGGAGGGTGTCATAGTCTCCACAACTCAGCAGAGACCAAAGCCATCAAAGACTGAGGCTACAGCTGAAGGCCAGTGTAGCCTAGTGTGTAAGAAAGATATCATGAGGTGAGTTTCTTGGAAAGATCTGGAATCTTAAGACTGGTCCTTAAGCAGAAGTGGTCATAGATATATCTCTATCTTGGGAAGATGAAAAGAAAATAATAATAAGGAGTATCAGAATCCACTGCAGGTTAGCAGAGCCCAGCAGTGAGTGTGTCATAGGAAAAGTAGGCCCAGCAGAGATGGAAGCCAAGCCCCCAGGGATAACTGACAGAAACAAGACTCAGAGGTTTCCTCCCAGATGAAGGAAGTGACCACCTATCCTCTGTATATAATATAATCTGCAACTGTGGAAGTTGCAAAGAGATAGTGCAATGATATATGGTGAAAATTCTGAGGCAGAAGAGCAGCCACAGTTAGAGTGGAGTGCCCTGTACATGAGAAAGTTCACTTTAGTAGCTGCTAAGGAGCAGACCCTCTGGCCAGAATACTTCTAAGTACATCCTCCAACAGAAAGCAATGTGCCCAGGGTGGGAATATGGAACCCAAGTCACCCACCTTCCCTCTCAGGTGATCACAAAGTGAGGGGAAGGGCCCTGGGAAGTAAGGGGGAGTCTGAAGCATCAAGTCCAAGGAAGGAGATAGAGGGCCTCCTTCCCCGCCACCACCAAAAATAAATAAATAAATAAACAATTGTGGATGTGACTTTATTTGGAAATAGGGTCTTTATAGATGTTATCAAGTTAAGAGAAGGTCATTATTGGATTAGGGTAAGCCCTAAATCCAGTATGACTGGTGTCCTTATAGGTTGCCTGGAAATTTGGACATAGACACAAACAAGAGGGATGGATCCCACGTGAGGATGGAGCAGAGATTGGAGTTAAGCTCCCACAAACCAAGGAATGCCAAAGATTTGCCGACAACCACCAGAAGCTAGCAGAGAGGCATGGAATAGATTTTCCCTCACAGCCCCCAGAGGGAACCAACTCTGCTGACATCTTGATTTCAGACTTCTGGCCTCCAGAACTGTGAGAGAATAATTTTCTGTTGTTTTAAGCCACCCAGTTTGTGGTACTTTGTGACGGCAGCCCTAGGAAACTAAAACAGAGAACAAGAACCAAAACCAAACAAGACAGCAGGGTTAAGTTTGAGAAGCAGAGGCCAGAAAGATCACCTGAGGAGGAGAGACTCATAAGAAACACCTATGGCTGAGCCCATAAAAGGACAAGGAACTATTAGGGTCCCGAGACAGAATGTTGGTGCCAGGAGGAGATGAAACACATGACTAGTCCTTGGTGAGAACTTGGTAGTTCCACCCAAAGCAACTGTTCAGCAAAATTGTACATGATTCACTGTAGTGTTGGTTTAGATCTTCAAAATTAAACCTGTGTTAAACCCTTTATCGCCTAATTTCACCCTTCAGTTGTAATGAGCCTGCCAAACACAGACTTTGGTTACTTAAGTGGAACCTAGACCAGAACAATACCTGAGTATTGCTAGGTAACAACACCAAACAAACTAATGTTTACATGGCTTTATAGTTCACAAAGTGTTGTCATAACTTTTCTCATTTGCTTTTCATTACTATACCACAAAGAAGGTAGAATACATATCATTAATCTTACTTTAAGGAAGGCAACTTACCCATAGCTAGGAAGTAGAAGAACCAGATCTCAGATTCTAAGATGTTCAGATTCCAAGCCTGGTGTAATTTTTATTACAGCAAACATCATTTATGTACCATTTAGAAAACACTTTAAATTGCTCTGGCAGACTGAGAAAGTATCCATGTTCTACATTGAAGGAAATATATTCAGAGCTTGAGGGAGAGGTCTCTAGAAGAGGACAACCTCACCTAACCTTCCTCAGGAGATCTCTGTATCTAATATGTGTTTGATTATTTGATGGGCCTTCTGCCTTTATTCCTTCTCTGACTGATGCAGACAGCACAGTGTTGCCAAGATTACACTCTTAAGAACGATGACTTCTAAGACCCCTTTGGTGGCTGCTCATTGGCTGTGCTCAGAGCTCTAGCTATGACTGTGCCAGAGTTGCTTTTTTGGGCAAAAGAAGAACATGAGAAAACATCATATATAAACTTTAAATCACAGACTTGGACAACAGACAAAAGAGCTGTAATAAAGAAACCAACATGGCTTTAAAAGCAGCAGCACCAGGAGAGCAGAGGAGGACAGCATGCAAACTGCAGGACCTAGCAAGTGGGACCTACCATATACACCTCTGCCTTTTCTTCTCTCTCCCCCATTTCCTCCTCTGTTTTCCACCTGCGCTATTGATGATGCTCAGGACATAATCATTGTCTGAAAGGAACTGAGAAATGGTATCCCTTCTCTCTGCATTCTTGCCCCCCCAATCTGGTGGGCAAGCAAGGCCACACCTAAAGAGGTTTCTTGTTGAAGAAATTTCACATGAATGTTAAAGGCTAGTCATGCAAGTAGATTATAAGAATTCTGCCTCCGTTTAGGAGGCTTTGGGGACCTCAACCACCATCCTGATTTCCTGTACTTCGCATTACATACTGCACACCCATTTACCCAAAGCAGCTAAGTATAGTACAGAAAGCCCATGGCACACTTACACAGATAGTTGACATAAGAAGTGACTTTGTTGTTGATGGGTGGAAAAAAGGTTTATACCTAGAGAAACATTCTTCCTGTTCCTTCCTACTTCCTCTTCTTCCATTTCAACATCCCAAACACTATCATTTGGCCTTCACTGTTTCTTGCTGCCCTCCTTCATTCTAGTCAACTCTAGCTTCTGAAAATCCTGCCATTCTCCCTCATGTCACCTCCAAGCTCCTGTCCAGATAGCCCCAGTTGCTGGAAGAATCTCCTTTGTGTTTTCTGTGTTCATTTCCTCGCTTCCTTTGTAGTTTCTCTTACTGCTCTAGGAAGATTCGGTGGTATTGTATCTTCAAATCTGCAGCTTAGGTCTTCAAAGCCCTGAACATGTACATTATCTAAATATTAGAAAATTTATAATTTGCAAGTAAAGATTCATAAGATCTGAAGAGCTAGAAGGAACACTTGAATCAGAGAATTTGTCAGTTTCCTAGGATTTCTTTGCCTTGTTACAGCTTCCTGAGTTTCAGGTCTTTCATGCAAGCCTTCATTTCTAATGTTCTAGAAGGCCACAACTCGCTCAGGGTCACACAGCTGGAGGGTACTACAATCTGGATGAGAAGTAAAGTCTGCTCCCTTCTTAAGTTCTCACTCTTCATTCTGTCAGGCTATATGTGTGCATGAGCTGTTAAAATGGTAATCAATTTGAGACTAAGGAGCAATTCTTATCTTCTATACCCTTAAATACTTTGATAGAATATTGACTACTGAATTGTTTCTCTTTAGATGCAAACGCTTTATATACTATCTATTGTGCTGTGTCCACACACCACCAACCACCAACACCTCCTTTGATGTTATACATATTCAAAGTGCCTGACAAATGTTTCTGAGTGAGCAAATGAATGTAAAACATCTTATATTTTGTTATCTCCATGAGTACTGCTCACCAACTGATTGGAACCAGGTGCCCTAAACTCCCAGTTTAGCCATCCAGATGTGTTCTTCCAGTTCACCATTAAATTCTTCACTATTAAATAGCTATGTCACTCAGCAATTACATAACCTTGTTGTACCTCTATTGGCTCATCTGTGAAATGAACATAAAATAGTACTGGTATCATAGGATTATTGTCAGGATTAAATGAGAGAATCCGATGAAAAGCACTAACAATAGTGCATGACAATACATGGCAAGATGCCTAATAAATATTAGCCATTGTTATTCTATACTTCATCTGGTATAACCCTTGTCACTCATCACTGTGATCCATGTTTAATTTGTTAGCTTTCTAGAAGGACTGTAAGCTCTATAAGATCAGAGACCCTATCTGTCTTAATCTTGGCCCTAACATGGTAGTCTGGCAGATGTAAACCAAACCCAAGTAGTTGCCATCAAGTCAGTCCTACCCTGTTGTGACCTTATGTGTTTCAGAGTAGAACTGCACTCCACGGGTTTTCAAGGCTGTGACCTTTGGGAAGGAGATTGAAGGTGCCTCTCGGTGGCTTCCAACCAACAACCTTTTGGTTAGTAGCTAAGTGCTCAACCATTTGTGCCACTCAAGGACTGGCAAGTAGGTGGTCAATAAATGTCTTAATACATGTGAGAATGAAAATCAGTGGTGCGACTCCTTGAATGATGTTGATGAATATATGGATCATTCACTAATACTTTGTAGCTGATGGTAAATTCCATAACCTTCGGACACTATAAATGATGGTTCTGATTTGTGCTTCTAGACATTTGAGAATAGGGGCAATAATGAGGACACTACTGCAAAAAGGTTAAGATCACAGACACAAAGCCAGGGAACATGGGTTTGAATCCCAGTTTACAGAGCGTGACCTTATATTACCCAATTCCTGTGCCTCCATTTCCTCATCTATAAAATGGGAATAAGAAGAGTACGCTACCTCAGAGTTTTTATGAAAATTAAGTGAATTAGAATTTGAAAAGTACTTAGTGCCTAGCATTACATAAGTATTAGCTGCTGTTGTTATTAATGTCCTTATCATCACCACCATGATCATTGTCATCTTTTGTGTGCAAGGACATAAAACAAAGAAGACCTGAGAATTAAGCATATGTGTGGCACTGTATTAATAGAAAAACATTTTGCCACAAGTACAGAGACTCTGTGAGATGGCTAAAAGGTTGTGCTGAACATAAACAGATGCTGGGCCATGACAATTTAGCTGTCATTAATATATGGTAGGAATTATTTTAGGTTCATACAGTCAAGTAGGGGGCTAAGGGAAAAGGGTTTTCAGATGAGTGTCTGATTTGCAAAATACAAACGCTGCCTTGCTGCCAGCTCCCACCACAAACACTGCACTGCAATTAGATGAAAACACACCTGTGACCCAGCACCACTCCTCGTGTCCTGCGGTGGCTGTGGACCAGTTTTCTCACCTTGCCAACTCCTCCTGATGCAGATTTTCTCATCATACTCCGGTTCAAGGACCCTCCAGAAACCTACGGAGGCCATTTCCTTCTTTGCTGCTGCATCTCCAAAGCCATGAGGCTTTCTGAGAAGCCCAGCTGCTAAGACAACAGCCACCCCCTCCCAGGGCTTCGCCATTGCTGGACTGCAGGTCGCCAAGGATGTCCAGGCACACCAGGCCTCTCTCAGGTTTCCCACTAACCTCCCTCAGGAAGCAAGGAGTAGCTTCACCAGCTGTGTGAAGAGGGTGGTAGCAGGATCCAGCTCTGGGAAGATCTGGAACATTCTGCAGCTTCAGAAAACCAGGAAAGGGAATCTTAAGGCACAGAGCAATTAAAGAGCAGGAACGAAATTGAAGCAAGGAATGAAGAAAGCTTTGCATCTCCTGTTTTGTATTGTTTCACCATAATTACTTTTCCCTCCCACAGCCCAAAGTAGTAGTGATTTGAAGCTCACCACATTTAGCCACAGATTGATTTTAAAATTACTCATGATGAGCCATCTCACTGCTATCTACCTACCTCAAGATTAGATGTTGCCACTATCTTACAATTCTTTTATAAGGGCTGAAATCAAAATCTCCTCATGAGTGGAATTTATCTCATCAGTTGTGAATATGCAGTGTGGTTCATTATCACAGAGGTCTTTATTCTAGTATTTGCTCAATCTACCTATCCAGTTTATGACATGCATTAGTTTTTAAATTGCAAATGCTATGGTGTGTGCAGAAAGAACATCATAATAGAATTTGTCATGGTTCTATTTCTATCAGAAACTTATCTATTGCATCCATTGAATATTATGACCTTTTGATATTTAATACCCACCCATCCCCCCAACACACACTTACAAACTAGAATGGATCTCTGAAGATGTGTCATGGAGGGGTCAAATTTGCTCAGGATTCATGGCTCTTATAATACTACTATAAAACATTGGTGTGCCTATTTATGTGATTTTAATTGACTTGATAACAATGGGTGGATAACAAGAGATTAATAAATTAATATTATGTCTTGGGATAGTCAAACTGTTGCTTCACCATCACAGCATGAATGCAGACACAGGCTGGGGTGCCTGTATGCCAACAAAGTTAGAGAATACAGTATGAAGAAGGGTCCTTTGGGTTTCCTCCTTGATGGAGCAACATGGAAGGCTGCATTCATTCACTCCTCTAGTCATGTGCTCACTCTGCCTGACCCTGGTAGCAGACTCCATCCATGTAACATTCAATGTTAATTTTTATTTTTTTTCTAAAGGGGATGATGTCCCTCTTTAAATTAGCCAAGTAATGTTATAAAGGCTGAAATCAAAATCACTCCTGGCCTTCCCAAACATGGCACCATACTCTTAGAAGAGACAGGCAAGGGACAGGTGGAAATCTGTGTGTGGAATGTGCTGGGTTGGTGGCACAACTCCTCTGGAATACAGGATAGCCACAAACCTCTTGAAGCCTGTTGGAGACCAAGGTAAGCTGCTTCACAAACACTCAGCCAATAATAAAATGTTTTGAAAAGCACTTAAGCTTAATGGTTGAGGTGTTAACTCACTGGATGCTTCTATTACTACGGAGAAGGACTGTATGAGAACCAGGCCTTCAAACCGCTTCCACCCCTGAAGAGCATCTGCATTTCTACTCCAAACATATGCTGAATCAGTATTTTACTGATCATTCTTATAGAGCCCCAGGTGATTCTCAAGGGCATCTGTACGAATCACCTGGGAGCTTTGGTGGTGTAGGGCCTAAGGCATTTGACTGCTAACTAGGACTGGCAGTTCAAACCCACCAGCCACTCCTTGGAAGGAAGATTGGGCAATCTACTCCCGTAGTGACACCACCTCAGAAACCCAAGGAGGGGTTGCTATGAATCGAGTTAACTCAATGGCAGTGATTTTGGGTTGTTTTGTTGTTGTTTGTTTTAGTAAGAATCACCTGGGGATCTTTTTTAAAATGTTGATTCTGATTCAGTATATTTGGGGAAGAAATACAAGTTCTCAGTAAGGGGTCAAACCAGAATGAAGATTTGAATCCTGGTGAGAACAGGGCAATGCCACAGGGTAGAAGGGAATGCCATCAGGAAGAGTCATGCCACACACAGCAAACACACAAGAATGCAGCCTTCTGTATAAGTTCAGCAGCCACATGATGGTAATATGCCCAGGGAAATCTACTTTTGGGGATGGTCCTCAGATCCCTCTAGGGTTGAATCAGGTTTCTTGATTCACCACTCTCCCCAGCCCTACTACAGACCAGATCTTCAGGGACCAACCCTGTAACTTATTCTCTCAATCCCTCTTAGCTATCAGAGAGAAGCCAAGGGCCATGTCTAAACATTGGGGGGGGGGGGGAGTAGACTGGTGTGAGCCCAGTGGTATCACAGGTTTTCATGATTCATTCCCCAACCTCCCTGACACATGGCAGACTGTGGAGACATCATCAGCCCCAGAAAGTTCTGCAAGAACAATGATTTTAGCTCTCAATGACTCAGTGGTATTAATTAGTTTTATTTTAATATTGTTTCCTATCAAATAAACATTGCCTTTGAAAGGACTTCAGTCTCCAATTTTTTTTTTATTATATTATATCCTATGTGGTCATGTTATAGCATTCCAAACTATCTGGCAGCCAGTCTAGTTCAGGAGCTGTGCACTAAGGGACAGAACTGGTTGGTTCATGCTAACACCATTCAATACTTGCATTCCGTTTGGTTTTCTATGGTGCAAGACATTGGGGAGGGGCTGAGTCATCAGCTAGTTAAGTCCTTCCTGACCCATGCAGTTGAGTCATCTGAACAGTATTCAAAACCATTGCTGTTGGCTCAGCAACAAATTAATTCTTTGAAATGTATTCTTCATTAGAAGTATCCAGTCTCCTAATCTAAGATTTATAATGTTCTTTGGAAAAGATAATATATATGTATTTAAATTAAAGAACAAATAAGGTAATTATTTATCTACAGGAAAAGCTTCTTGGACAGACCTTTGCCAACCCAGATGGAGATGATGAGCACTAGGCTTTGATATTTCTAATTATACTCAGCTTTCACATGGGGGGAGGTAAATGAACACTTTATTTGTCTCCCCGTAGTCATGATTGCTCTGTTGCAGCTAATCAAACTCTAATTGATTAGAAACTGGGTCAAGAAACAGAAGAGAAAAATAAATAATAGCTTCCATTGGCCCGTAAAGCCCTCCAGGAACCTCTGATTAAATTTGGCACATGGGCACCACTAGAATGTGCACTGAGAGTAAAGCCTGGTCTGGCTTGTTTACTAACATACCTCTAGCACCTAGCTGAATGCTGGCATATTGCAGCCACTCTGTATTTGTTTGAATGAAGCAATGAATGAACAAATGAATGAATGGATGAACCTGGCCAGAGCCATCCAGAGCAGCAGAGGAGCCAAATGTCATGATGGACAGAACATGCAACTGAAATCAAATGGCTTGGGTTGAGTCCCAAGTCTGCAGTCTTCGGGATGACCTTGGGCAAATTACCTCATTTGTCTGAGCTGTTTCTCCAGCACAAAAAGGAAGTAACAATAATATACATATTCCACAGGTTAATTTGAAGATTAAGTGATATAACCCATGTGAGAGTATTTCATAAACATAAAGTACCAGTTGCTCACATTAGAAGCCCAGGTTTGTTGATGTTGTTATTAGGTGCCATTGAGTCATTTTTGACTCATAGAGACCTTATATAGCTCAGAACAAAACACTACATTGTCCTGTGCCATCTCACAATTGTTGCTATGTTTGAGCCCAATGTTGCAGCCATCTCATTGAGGGTCCTCCTCTTTTTCACTGACTCTCTCCTTTAGCCAGCATGGTATCCTTCTCCAGGAACTGGTTGCTTCTGATAAAATGTCCAAAGTACATAAGACAAAGTCTCGCCCTCCTTGCTTCAAGCATTCTGGCTCCACTTCTTCTAAGACAGATTTGTTATTCCTCCTGATAACATGTCCAAAATACAGTAGTCAGCTTATATTCCACTGCCTCCCTCACCCCTACATTTCACCCTTACCTCTTAATTCTACAGATTCTACCTCCTCATTCCCCCATGTTTTTGCTATCTCTCCCGTCCCATCACCACTGCCTTAGTTGAAGTTCTCAGGACTCATCATCTAAATAGCTTCAGTCCCTTCCTAATGGGTGCTCTACCTTCAGCCTGGCTCACCTCTAGTTCCACTGCTGCCAGCAGGGCCAGTGACCTGTGCAGACTCACAGAGCCTCATACCCAAAAGGTCCCACACTTGAGGTGAAATGCTCTAAGGTTGCCATCTTGAAATTCTTAATAATTTAATGTTTTGGAAGTGAAGTCCAATGGGACAATGGAGCATGCACTGAGGGCTTAGGGCTTGCCTCACATGTGGTCTCATCTGCTGCCACCTCCCAAGACAGATTCTTGGTCACACATTCCCCTACCCCCTGGCATCCTGAGTCCTGCCCCTTGCCAGTCACCACTGCCATTCTCATCAGGGACACAGAGGCAGGTGTGAGGAGGGTCAGGGCCTCACAGTAGTCTAGGGGTAGGGCATGGAGGTAGCCATCCCCACTCCAGGCTGGCAGCACCACAGTGCATTTGGCAGGCAACTTGGTGCAGGAGAGCCTCTCACCCACTTTGATCCAGGTACCTAGTGCATCCTAGCATCAAAGTTTAAATACCCTAAGGGGTCATCTGCCTGCTGTAGGTTGGGGTACTGGGCCTGTACAAAGAGCTGATGTCGAGCTTCACTTTCTTACCCTTAGGTGGGACATGGTTCATCAATCCAGAGGCTACTAGGATGAGAACTTAGCAGCCCATGGGCCACGTATGTACCACATTGCAATGTGGAACTCCCAAGCTCCTGTGATAGTCTGCATTTGCAACCCTGTAGTGGCTAAGGCACTTGACTGCTAACCAGAAGGCTGGCGGTTCAAACCCACCAGCCACTCCTCGGAAGGAA